>NC_081149.1:12296960-12609567 GCF_958295425.1 Solea solea
ATTTGTGTGCATTCATTTCAGGCCAGGGCCAGAAGGAAACATGTACAATGAGGTGGCGTTTCTTGTTATGGGTGAGCCTGTGTGTGAGGATTGAACATGGGAGTCCTGCAAGTACAACATAAATGATCAGCTGTGGTAGCTGGGATTTTTGTTTCACTACTGCTTCAAGTCATTATGTGTCTTATACATAACCTTCCAGTGACAACCCAAATAAATAACTTCATATGGACCAAATATACCACAGTGATGATGATTTTAAACCAGTTTGTTTGATGGTTTCCTGTCCAATAAAGTTACCTTTCAATGGTCATTTCTTGTTGTGATTTTTTTGGCTGATCCACTTCAATGGATTCATTATAAATGTATCAAAGCAGCTGGCTTTGCAATCAAAATAAGGCCTGTAAAGTACTTGATATCACAGTCACAAAACTGCTGGTCTGAAACATGTTACACAACACTGTAAAGTCACTGCTTCAGGTGCAATGAAAATGCTACCTCACTAAATGGCTGGATAGATGGAGCTTTATCAATATAACACCTTTTTTTCATTCAAATGTATATTTGATTTGTTCCACAACGCAGGTATATCTGCAGGTACAGTCAAGCCTGTTTCTCATATTAGTGATACACTGTACACTTATAATTCATACAGTTTCATTCAGTTTATGCAGGGGGGTGGCCATTTTTTTCATAATCAAAGATGAATTAAAAAGCTGAACACACAGAGACAGAGACTGCAGTTTATACGTTGTCTCCTTCTACTTCAAGGTCAAAGACCAGGGAAGAAATGTTGGTGCATTTGCAGGACGCCAAGTCTGACTCCTGTCCAAATACCCGTATAAATGCAAGAAAACCACGGTGTGTCAGTGCATGTTATGTGCCCTTAAGACCGTGCTGCACTCTGCAGCTCTCTAAATCAATTGGTGTCCCTGTACGCAAACATCAAGATTGGTTTGATGAGAATGATGCAGAGATCCAAGTACTCTTCAGTGAAATAACATTGTCTGTATAAAGAGTACCTGAAGGACAGCAGCTCAAGATCAAATAAATAAAGCTGCCTTTCTCAACATCTGGAGGGTTGTCCAGGAGAGACTCAGAGCTATGCAAGATTTCTGGCTGTGCGCAAAAGCAGCAGAGATTCAATCCTATGCTGACGGCAGAAACATCAAATGCTTCTATGATGCACTCAAGCAGGTTTATGGTCCACAACACTCTGGAACTTCACCTCTCCTGAGTGCAGATGGAACAACACTCCTCACAGAGAAGCTAAAATCCTTGCAAGGTAGGCTAAGCACTTTAATTCAGTCCTCAATCAGCCATCCAGCATGAATGAGGAGACAATTACAAGACTGCCTCAAATTGAAATAAATCACTGCCTTGCTGCTCCACCCTAAATTGAGGAAACCAAGAAAGCCATAACCCTCCTCTCATCTGGTAAAGCTCCAGGGTCTGATGCCAACCTAGCAGATATCTACAAGGCCGGAGTGCCTAGTTGAGAAACTGACTGACTTCTTCTAATCCATGTGGATCTTAGAAGCTGTTCCCCAGGGGTTTAAAGATGCCATTATTATCCACCTCTACAAAAGGAAAGGAAATCAGCAGGTCTGTGACAACCACAGAGGCATCTCACTATTGTTTATTGCTGGCAAAATCCTGGCAAAGATCCTCTTAATCCATCTGACTACCCACCTAGACCACGGTCTGCTGCCGGAGAGTCAGTGTGGTTTCAGAAGAGACCGCGGAACCACTGACATGGTATTTACTGCCTGACAGCTCCAGGAGAAATACCAGGAACAAAATGGTGATCTCTATATTGCATCTGTAGACCTAACAAAAGCATTTGACACAGTCATCAGAGAAGGTCTATGGAAGATCATGGCCAAGTACAGGTGTCCAGACAAGTTAATCACCATAGTGCTCAAACTTCACAATGGCATGATGGCTAGTGTCAAAAACCAGCAAGACCCAAGTAGTGCACGTGGAGCCTTTGGACACCTGCATGACTCAGTGTGGGCAAGAAATGCATCCAACAGGAGACAAAACTGAAGGTCTACGAAGCTGTGGTAATACCAATCCTTCTGTATGGGTGTGAGACCTGGACAGTCTATCAGTGTCGTGCCAGAAATCTGAACCACCTCCACCTGAGCTGCCTGAGGAAACTGTGATGGTCACTGGCGATGTGACCATCATGCCATCCACAAGATTGCCAAAAAAGTCTTCTTTGGTGAACTGAAGTATGGCAAAAGAGCACAAGGTGGACCCAAAAAGCACTACAAGGATATTCGGAAGTCTTCTTTGCAGAGCTTTGAGATTGACCTCAGACACTGGGAACATCTAGCCCAGGACTGATCTGCCTGGAGAAGAATAGACCAAGAAGGTGCAGTCCTCAGTGAGAGCAGGAGACAATCCTGTGCTGTGTTTAAGAGGACCCACAAAACTGAAACATGCCAGGGTCATCATCAACCCTGATGGATGAACAAAGAAGATGTGCATGTAGCAAAGAAAGCACAGGATCTCCACATGCATCATAAGGACTTCCACACAATTCAACTTGTGCTAAAGCTATAACTAGCACTGTAGGCATGTTTGTAGCATCATCCAGTGGTGGAAAACAAACAATTTAAGAATTTAATTAACGTACTGGAACCATGTGACTAAATACCAAGCCGGTGTTTCCTTCCATTAACGATAATGTTCTTGGAGGTCAGGTGATCTTAACAGATTAGAGCAACACAGAGCTACATGACTCTCTATGGCTTCTCTTCTTTTTACAGTTAGCTTCCAATTGAATGGTTATTGTTACATTTATATTGTTAATAAATTATTTATATTTGAGCAAATGATGGACATCATATCACTCCACACCATAGACGATCAAAATTCGAATAAAAAAGATAATGAGTAATCATGACATAAAAACCAAGGATCCTAGACTAAACTAGACAAGTCTAAAAATGACAGACCCATCTGCAAGAAATAAAAAAAAAAAAAGATTGAGAATAGAATTGAATCGTGACCTTAAAATTGAAAATCAATGGGCTATATATAATCATAAACACCATTTCTATATGGCTCTTACACTTATACTAAACCATAACTTATACTAAAATCAATCCTTGAATCCCTTCCTTTTATAATTGATAATTGTAATTATTCTACTGAAATGTGAAGCATTCTGTAAGGTATATTTTACAAAGTGCTCTATAAATGAAGCAAAATCCCTATTATAAATGTTGTGAGATATTTTTTTGTGAACAACATTGTGACTCATACACCAGCCTGAGGGCTTGAACATCCGAGTCCAGGATGTTTAACATTGGTAGTCCAAATGCTGTGAGGAAACTGCCACTTACATGCTCTAACACGCTCATCTGCTGCTCTACTGTATAACAGGTAAATAATGGTAATTGTAGTCAAAGTGCAGCAGTACACCTATAGTAGAATTTAAACTTAAGATGACTGAATCCACAGAACATACGTTGTTTTAGATATAGAAATATTTGACTTGCAACAAATATTTGCCTCCTGCCAAGGGCAGGGGGCAGCGATGCACAAACCTCCTCCAGGAGCCAGGCTAAACCGGTTATGGGCTGTTTTTGGATTTTTTTTCAAAAACTTTCTTGGTTCAGCACCTCTATATATATATATATATATATTTATCATGATATCAAGATATGTTATCATGAATGTGTATTTGGACACCATGAATGCAATAGCAGGTGACCAGACTAGATGGTCTAGACTGTGTTGTCTTTGTCAGAATGTATCTATTACCAGATCAGGTGCTTTAGACACATTTCAGGATCAGTCAAGAACACCAACAGAAATGTGCTGAGATAAACTTTATTGAATGCAACACAAATCCATCAAACAAGGTGGGTTAAAGTCTTCATTGCTTATACTTTTCAAGGTAGTCCAAACGGGTTCATAGGAGCAAGAAACCACAGCTCATTTGCCCCTTGAGAAGATGTGAGTGGACTGCAAGAAATGCACACAAAAATTAACTCAGTAAATATTCATGTTTTCATGGTAAAAGTGAATTTCTCTGATCATCACTAAGAAAATGAAGTTGGTTTGCTTACTTGAAGAATGCAGCATAGAATTCCTGTGTCTCAAATGCACCAACTGAGTCAGCGATTGATTGAAGAGCGAAGTCGTCACTGATCATTTTTTCAATGTCAAACATGTTGTTGTTGTTGAACATGGAACTTAGCGCTAACACTGTCATGGTGGTGGTGTCAGTGAGGAACAGCTGTAAATCAACATTAGTTATCTACAGAGCTCATGGTCGATGCCACAGAAACAGTTCACACATGAAGGAAATTATGATCAAATGAAGGACATGAAGGTGTTCTTGCCATTGTTGTGCAATAGCTTACCGAATCATCATGAGGAGCGGGAGGTTGTGAAAATAAAGACGGCAGCAAGAAACTCCACATGATTTCACTTTCCAGAGAACTGTTGTCAGGTATTGTCATAATCAGAGGAGATACCATGTCAAATGTTGTTCCTAAAGGTAGACAATCAGGAAAACACAAGACATTTAACAAACCACATAACACATCAAATGCACTCACAAAGCCTAACAAATCATATACTGTATAAGATGCACAGTCTTTATGACTTGAACATCCACGGATGAAACCAAAGTACCAGTGTTTTTTACCAAAGTAATAAACATTTTCTTTTTAAAGCAAACGTGAATTTTAGATTAGATTAGACTTTAGCAACTGGAACAAGTAGCAATTAAATGACTTTATTTTTGGAGAATGAACAATTATACAAACCATCAGCGTTGGCACCGTTGAAATACTCCATTAATTTTTGGACCGAGTCATCGAAATCACCGAACATGGATGAATTAGTTGAAACCCAAGTTGCAGGATTGTACTGACGGACCTGCAGGACATAAGCAAATATGTTGAAGTGGGATTTGGGAAGTTTGTGACCCCTGAATGGTGAAAAAAGTTTTCTCTTTTGCCAAGAGACACTCACCTCATAATTGTCATTTGTAGAAAGCAGATCATACATCCAATTTTGAGCAGGGTCTCTGTGAAATGATTAATAAAAAGGTATGAGATGTTTTAAGGTGAAGTCATTTTCTAATGGCCACACTTGTATTTTAAACCATCTCCAACTTTGCAAGTTCTGTAGCAATCTACTTAATAAATGAGGAAAAGTAAGATTAATTTTGGGTTTCTTACACTTCTTGGGCCTCAGCTGTCAGTGCCAGCAGAAAGACAACAAGTCCTGAAACGTATATCCTGGGACACACACATAGTTTTCATTTAGCAATAAGACGTAACAAGTAGATTTAGTTCATTTACCGAGACAAGTGAATCCTCACAAAAGAATTATACTTGAATTATTGCATGTACTTACATCTTGACTGAGGATTGTGTTTGGTGAATCCAAAAGTGTGAATTTCCAGAGTGGTCCAACACAGCTATTTATTCCATTGGTGGCTGTTTGTAGGAAAACAGACCACTCCCTAAGCCAATAACACAAATCACAGCATGGGCTGTCAAAGCCAATAAGAAGCCAACAAAGAAAAACAGAAAAAAGTTTAAAAAAAACAAACATTGTCATCTATGTTGTTTAATAAATATTTGTTTACAGTGTTTGTAGACTTAACTGCTCTGCTGAACAAGTCAGTTCAACCGTAAAACAGCAAGTAAAACGTGACACAAGTGACTCAGAACAACAGAGGTAGAATTATTTCATTAACTTTTACTAATATCAAATAAAGTCACTCGGCAGAATAAGTCATTTTTTTCTTTATGCTTGTGCATATATTATGTTTACAACAGCAACATTTACTTACTTTGATCTCCACTAAAGCAAGTAGGCTAGTATGTGTGTGTGTGTGTGTGTGTGTGTGTGTGTGTGTGTGTAACTTTGTGAGGGCCATACAATGAACTATAGGGAAATAGGACATTTTGGGAATGTGAGGACATGTTGGCTGATGTTCTGTTGAGCATTTAGACTTGGTTTTAGGATCCCCAATCCCCATTGCTCCCTGGGCACAGATATTGCTGCCCACGTGTGTTCACTCCTGGTTTGTAATAATCCAGGCAGGTTTTTGATATTGATATTGATAATACGATTTATTGTTGTTTACACTGGCTTTAGGCTTCAGCACACTAACCCAGTATTAGCTCAGTTTAAATGTTGCAGGTAAGGGGAGGAAATTGTAAACATATTGACACTGATCTGTCTTTGATTGTCCATGTGAACTCTATTTTTGCACTGCGTCCACTTTAGTGATAAGTTAAGTTAAAATCAAAAACAGAGCAGTTCACATATAGTGCAAGTGAGGGGATAAAAGAGTATATAAACTGCTTTATTAGCAGCAGGTCACATATATTTAAGGTACATTGACAAACTTTAAGAGTAACTGTTTTCAAAAATGAACGGAAGCCTAAAACCATTTCTCTGAAAGAACATCCTCATAGAGACATGGCATAAAAACATTGTACTGTGGTTAAAAAACAAAACAAAAACCAGTAGCTATGAGTAAGTGGGACATAATAAGGATAAATGATATCTGTTAATATCTGTTTCAATTATTTTTAAGGATTGCATGTTGATCACATTAAAGTTCTTCTCACATCTATATGTGCACAAGCATAAAGAAAAAAATGACTTATTCTGCCGAGTGACTTTATTTGATATTAGTAAAAGTTAATGAAATAATTCTACCTCTGTTGTTCTGAGTCACTTGTGTCACGTTTTACTTGCTGTTTTACGGTTGAACTGACTTGTTTAGCAGAGCAGTTAAGTCTACAAACACTGTAAACAAATATTTATTAAACAACGTAGATGACAATGTTTGTTTGTTTTTTAACTTTTTTCTGTTTTTCTTTGTTGGCTTCCTATTGGCTTTGACAGCGCATGCTGTGATTTGTGTTATTGGCTCAGGGAGTGGTCTGTTTTCCTACAAACAGCCACCAATGGAATAAATAGCTGTGTTGGACCACTCTGGAAATTCACACTTTTGGATTCACCAAACACAATCCTCAGTCAAGATGTAAGTACATGCTATAATTCAAGTATAATTCTTTTGTGAGGATTCTCCTGTCTCAGTAAATGAACTAAATCTACTTGTTACGTCTTATTGCTAAATGAAAACTCTATGTGTGTGTCGCAGGATATACGTTTCAGGACTTGTTGTCTTTTTGCTGGCACTGACAGCTGAGGCCCAAGAAGTGTAAGAAACCCAAATTTAATCTTACTTTTTCTCATTCATTAAGTAGATTGCTACAGAACTTGCAAAGTTGGAGATGGTGGCCATTAGAAAATGACTTCACCTTAAAATGTCTCATACCTTTTTATTAATCATTTCACAGAGACCCTGCTCAAAATTGGATGTATGATCTGCTTTCTACAAATGACAATTATGAAGTGAGTGTCTCTTGGCAAAAGAGAAAACCTTTTTCACCATTCAGGGGTCACAAACATCTCAAATCCCACTTCAACATATTTGCTTATGTCCTGCAGGTCCGTCAGTACAATCCTGCAACTTGGGTTTCAACTAATTCATCCATGTTCGGTGATTTCGATGACTCAGTCCAAAAATTAATGGAGTATTTTAACGGTGCCAACGCTGATGGTTTGTATAATTGTTCATTCTCCAAAAATAAAGTCATTTAATTGCTACTTGTTCCAGTTGCTAAAGTCTAATCTTATCTAAAATTCACGTTTGCTTTAAAAAGAAAATGTTTATTACTTTGGTAAAAAACACTGGTACTTTGGTTTCATCCGTGGATGTTCAAGTCATAAAGACTGTGCATATTATACAGTATATGATTTGTTAGGCTTTCTGAGTGCATTTGATGTGTTATGTGGTTTGTTAAATGTCTTGTGTTTTCCTAATTGTCTACCTTTAGGAACAACATTTGACATGGTATCTCCTCTGATTATGACAATACCTGACAACAGTTCTCTGGAAAGTGAAATCATGTGGAGTTTCTTGCTGCCGTCTTTATTTTCACAACCTCCCGCTCCTCATGATGATTCGGTAAGCTATAGCACAAAAATGGCAAGAACACCTTCATGACCTTCATCTGATCATAATTTCCTTCATGTGTGAACTGATTGTGTGGCATCGACCATGAGCTCTGTAGATAACTAATGTTGATTTACAGCTGTTCCTCACTGACACAACCACCATGACAGTGTTAGCGCTAAGTTCGATGTTCAACAACAACAACATGTTTGACATTGAAAAAATGATCAGTGACGACTTCGCTCTTCAATCAATCGTTGACTCAGTTGGTGCATTTGAGACACAGGAATTCTATGCTGCATTCTTCAAGTAAGCACACCAACTTCATTTTCTTAGTGATGATCAGAGAAATTCACTCTTACCATGAAAACATGAATATTTACTGAGTTAATGTTTGTGTGCATTTCTTGCAGTCCTCTCACATCTTCTCAAGGGGCAAATGAGCTGTGGTTTCTTGCTCCTATGAACCCGTTTGGACTACCATCTTTTTAAGTGGAATATTGTTCTCTGGGCATTGACCACGTAAATACAAAAATGTAGCTGGTCTTTCGTGTCTCTCTTTCATTAACCATGATATGAGTTTCTTGAAAAGTATAAACAATGAAGACTTTAAACCACCTTGTTTGATGGATTTGTGTTTGATGTTCGTGACTGATCCTTAAATGTGTCTAAAGCACCTGGTCTGGTAATAGATACATTCCGACAAAGACAACACAGTGTAAACAGATTTTAGTGAGTTTTCCTTTTGAAAGAGGAGACATTTCAATCCAAAGCAAAAACAACTGGTGACAATAAACAAGTGACTATTTTATGAATAAATGTCATAATCCCTTTCCAAGCATCTGGGTGGGAGTTGTACATTATTTGTGTCTAAGTGTGTTGCTGGGTTTGAAAAACACAGAAATATGGACATCTTCCCTGGTGAATTGGATATTTGTTTGCTCTGTATTCTGTGAACATTTGCACTTCTAGATTTAGATTTTAATCCATGTGTGATCAGAACCAGAAGTTAGGTTTTGTTCTGCTCTATTTTATCCATGCACCTTCAACTGTGGGAAATCTAAATGATTAAGGGGTAAAAAATGAAATTATAAGTATTGAGCATTGTCAAAACTAAATTTTGAGCATTTAGTGTTATGAATGCTTTTGTTAATGCAGTACTTCTCAAATAGTGGGGTCGGCCCTCCTGGGGGGGACGCAGAGAGGTGTCAGGGGGCGTGTGAGAGGCAGGGTGGGACAAATCATACAGTGGTTTATACAGATAAATAAATAAATATTATCAGGTTCTCAATAGTATTTCAATTCAGGGGGGCCATGAAAAACCGACCCACCGACCCTCATATGAGGGTAAAGGGGTAGAAGATGGATGTTTTTTTGGATGTTTGGATGTTTTTGGACTATGGGAGGAAATCAGAGAACCAGGAGAAAATCCACACGCACACAGGGAGAACATGTGAACTCCTCACAGGAAGGCCTTCTTTCAAATCATTTTGGTAATCCTAACTGACCTAAAACAGGAAAAGTGATTGTCTCATTTCATGTCAGACAGTGAGAAAAAAAAGCATATGTGTCTTTTTATATAGTGTATGTAAACTCCTAGTTTCAACTGTATATATGTATATTCATTGTATATGGGATGAGTAACCTGTTATGTGTGGTCTACTGAGAGCAGTGTTTGTTGACGTTAACAGCTGCAGGGAGGAACGACTTGCGACAACACTCCATCAGACATTTAGGATGCTTAACTTTTAACTTATTGAAAAGAAGTTAATATCCATAACAATGGAAAGTTTAAACCGTTCAATGTCCCAGACGTGCAAATAAATATTGGTAAAACAATTGTGCTAAATAGCACAAAGTAAGAACATGTTAAAAAAAAGCTTACTGTATTTACTGTATGAGGTTACAGTGTTTGCTTGTAATGTATAAATAAATAAATAAATGTATGGAACAACAATATAAAATGAAATTAATTATATACATTTTCTGGCTATAAGAGTTTTATTTCTTTCTACATGAGGAGAATCAGGATATCTATGCCTTATTTTCCAAACACAGCAGCTTGGAATGACCACCTTCACCCAGGTGACCAAGCTGTCAGTAAACAAAGTGTCTGTACTGCAGCTGCTGTGATAAAACCATGAAAAAGACAATATGAGAAAATATTCAGCATAGACCTGGCATCCATAGCTTCTATGAGCTCACCTCTAAACGTGACCACTTTCTCTGTGGTGAAAATGACGTGTTCTCAATGAGTCCACACTGCTATTGCCAAACTTACAAACTTCCCGTAGCTACAGCGTGGAGACGACGCAGAACTGTTTTCCTGACTTCTTCTTTATGTGACAAAAGACTACAACTGTGTGAGATAAGTAATATTCCTGGAGGCGTGTGCAATTACACTTGGCAACTGTGGGGGGCACTTGTGAGTGGAACATCTGTAAGATAAGATAAGATAAGATAAGCTGTCACAGCAGCAAAGACAGTAGGCTAAAGATGAAGACAATAAATAACAAACATGCTTCCCAAGAAAGTACAATGAAGAAAGATACTAACAATACGATTAGAAAAAGTAAAAATAGGATGAACATTATAGACAGTTTCCATAATATATACAGTATGGGCTTGATATTTACAGTATGAACAAGGATATGAACATACGATTTTGTGTATGTACACAACCAGTCAAAAGTTTGGACACACCTCCTCATTCAAGTATATGGAAATGTGGGTCCAAACTTTTGACTGGTAGTGTATATTGCACCTATGTAAAGTATGTTATATATATATACAGTTGAAACCAGAAGTTTACATACACTATATAAAAAGACACATATGCTTTTTTTCTCACTGTCTGACATGAAATGAGACAATCACTTTTCCTGTTTTAGGTCCATTAGATTACCAAAATTATTTCTATTTGCTAAATGCCAGAATAATGAGAGAAGGATTTTTTTTAGACATTTTTTTATTACTTTCTTCAAAGTCAGAAGTTTATATACATATACTATGATTATTATGCCTTTACACAATTTGGGAAAGCCCAAATGAAGATGTCTTGTCTTTGGAAGCTTCTGACAACATTTGAGTTAATTAGAGACACACCTGTGGATGTATTTTAAGGCACACCTGAAACACACTGCTTCTTTGTGTAACATCATGGGAAAGTCAAAAGAAATCAGCCAAGATATCAGGAAGAGAATTGTGGACTTGCACAAGTCTGGTTCATCCTTGGGTGCAATTTCCAGATGCCTGAAGATGCCACGTTCATCTGTTCAAACAATTATACTTGTGCAAGTAATAAAAAATTGGCTAAAAAAATCCTTCTCTCACTATTCTGACATTTAGCAAATAGAAATCATTTTGGTAATCCTAACGGACCTAAAACAAGAAAAGTGATTGTCTCATTTCATGTCAGACAGTGAGAAAAAAAGCATATGTGTCTTTTTATATAGTGTATGTAAACTCCTAGTTTCAACTGTATATATGTATATTCATTGCATATGGGATGAGTAACCTGTTATGTGTGGTCTACTGAGAGCAGTGTTTGTTGACGTTAACAGCTGCAGGGAGGAACAACTTGCGACAACACTGCATCAGACATTTAGGATGCTTCAGTCCATGAGCGAGCTGCCCAGTGCTGTGATGGTGTCCTACAGGGGGTGGGAGACATTGTCCAATCAGAGATGAGAGCTTTGGAGATAAACAGAATCTTTGAATCTGTTTATGATTAAATATCTGTGCATATTATTTCCATTATTTATAATTTAATTAGGGTGTAAGAGGGTGTACAGAGTCCCAGGGAGGCCGCATACTGACCTGGCCAAATGCATGTGAAGATAAAAGAGGAAAGATGACCTTGCTAAACACAGCTTTTCACAAGTCATCAGTATTATAAACATCTGAAAAGGTGTTCAGGTAGCAACTTCAGCTTCATGTTCATTTTCTGCCTTTAACTTAAGTCTGTTAAAGGTTTCAAAACTTAATCATTTATAAGGACATAAACCCTTCTTCCTTTCTGTTTTTACTTTCCAATAACTACTTCCTCATATTCCACCTCTCCCTCTCAACCCAGCTCATTTTCCTTTTTTATTCCTCTCTCTATTTAATTAATTTAAAACAAAGATTAGATAAAAATAGTAAATGTCCCTAGAAGGTTCTCCACAACACATGAGGTGACCGTGATCATGACCATTAGCAGATGTTAGATACATGTCAGAAGATAAAAGTACCTTAGAGTAGATATGGTTAAGAAACATTTTTATACTGATATATCAAAATAAAACTATATTATTTTATTTATTATTATATTTGTAGTTTGCACTGGCTTCAGGCATCAGCCAACTCATCCAGGATGTTTAAACCATGTTTAAACAAGTTTAGTTCAAGCGCTGTAGGTAAGGTAAGTAAAGAGTGTACAATGTGAAATAATTTTCCATTTCATAATTTTTCTGTATTGGCTTCTGATTGGCTTTGACAGCCTATGGTGTACTTTGTGTTATTGGCCCAGGGAGTGGCCTTTTTTAACCCACAAATTAAATAGCTGT
This sequence comes from Solea solea, assembly GCF_958295425.1. Classification (NCBI taxonomy): domain Eukaryota; kingdom Metazoa; phylum Chordata; class Actinopteri; order Pleuronectiformes; family Soleidae; genus Solea; species Solea solea. Next base: position 12,309,516 of record NC_081149.1, read on the forward strand.
GCTGGAAAAGTCTGAGAAGTCACAGTTCTTGGATCAGCTGAACACAATCCTCAGTCAAGATGTAAGTACATTTTATTTTCCTGATTGCCATTTGTAAATTGGCTCAAGCTGAAAACATTTTTATATGTAGTTATATTTAACATTTAAATTTAGATTTAACATTTAGATTTAAATGTACTAATTTGAATTAACATTTACATTCAGAATTTATATTTAAAATTAAAATTTAGATTTTGACTTAACATATAGATTTAAGTTTAATATTTTTAGATTTAACATTTAGATTTAGATTTGACATTTAGATTTAATATTTAACATTTAGGTGTAGCATTTAATATTTAGATTTAACTATTTAATATATGTATAAAAAATAAATATATATAAATATTGGTCTAAATGTGTTGAAAAAGTCACAATTCACAGCACTTAGTACTTAAACATAGTTTTAAGCTAAATGTGGCAAAATGTTGATGTTATTTTCAGCTTGAATCAGTTTTCAAACGACGGCTCATATCTGCTTTGTACGTTTTATTGCTAAATTAAAACATGAAAATGTGTGTGTGCCCCAGGATACACATTTCAGGACTTGTTGTCTGTCTGCTGGCACTGACGGCTGAGGCCCATGTAGGGTAAGAAACACATATTTCATCTTATTTAGTCCTATGTATTAAGCAGATTGCTACAAAATTTGCAAACCGGCAAACCAATTAAAGCCTAAAAATGACTTATCAGCGAATGAGGTAAATTGTTGGATAAATGAATGAGTCTGACCCAGATGCTCATTCTTCATCACATTATATACCTCTGCCATTGTGTGTCCTTTTCAAAATAATTTCACAGACATTCTACTGGAACCTGGATGTATGAGCTCATTTGTGAGACTGACTTCTATGAGGTGAGTGTCTCTTGGCAAAAGAGAAAACTTTTTTTTCACTTTCAGTGCTCACAAAATTTTAAACATATTTTCTCATGTACTGCAGGTCCGTGAATACAAGTCTGCAACTTGGGTTACAACTTCATCCCTGTTCATTGAAGATGCACTCCAACGTTTATTTGGGTATTTCAACGGTTCCAACATTCATGGTTCGTGTGTGTGTGTGTGTGTGTGTATGTTCTTGTATGGATATCTTTGTGAGGACCTAAACACCTATAAACCTAAGGGAGTGAGGACATTTTGGCTGTTCCTCACTTTGTATCACCCCTTCAAAGGGTTTTTGGAGGGCTAAGACCTGGTTTTAGGGTTAGGATAAAGGTTAGGTACTTAGTTGTGATGGTTAAGGTTAGGGTAAGGGCCTAGGGAATGCATTATGTCTATGAGTGTCCTCATTACAAATGCTGAAAAAAACATTACACTTTAAAAGTATCATTTTCAGAAAGCACTGGTGCTTTGGTTGTATTAGTGCATGATCTAGTCACAATAATAATCATAATAATGTATTTATTTATATAGAAGTGCATCACAAATAAAAAGAGAGCTAATAAACACACGTGGAAACCCAGTAAAATCAGGTAAAAGCACAAAACTAAAAGGAGAATAATAAAAAATAATAAATAAAAATATAAACAAATTAAAGGAATAAAAGTAAAACACAAATTTCAAATGGGCATAAATCAGAAAAGGCGATACAATAAAATAAGAGTCTTCTGTCAGAGAATCTCAATGTGCGTACAGGGACATATGAGGATAAAAGTTCTGCAATATATGTAGGAGCCAGACCATTAAGAGCCTTGTAGGTAATTAAAAGAGCCTTAAAATAAATTCTAAAATGTTCTAAAGGTCAAACATGTACAGGGATCCAGTGTAAAGAGGCTAAAGCCAGAATTATGTATTTGAATCTATTTACCCTGGTTAAAAGCCTGGTAGCTTAGTTCTATAGAGATGATCCTAATGTCTAAACATCAGTTGTGTGGTCTCAATGTCTTTCTTTAGGAACAACATTTGACATAACACCTCCTTTGATTGTGACGGTCCCTAACAACAGTTCTCTGGAAAAAACAGTCTACTGGAGTTTCTTGCTGCCAACTGTACCTTTCTCTCCCACTCCTACTGATGATTTGGTAAGCTATGGCACAAAAATGGCAGGGACACATTTATCTTCATTTGATCATAATTTCCATCATATGTGAACTGATTGTGTGGCATCTACCATGAGCTCGGAAGATAACTTAAGTTGACTTGCAGGTGTCCCTCACTGACACAGCACCCATGACAATGTTTGTGCTACATTCATTGCCCAACAACACCGATGTCAACATGACCATGTATCAATCAGTTCTTGACGCAGCCAATTATAATCGCGAGGTCCACTACGCTGTGTATTACAAGTAAGCAAATCAACATTAATCTTTTATCTCCTTTTTTTCATAAAACACTTAAATATATTTAGTGATTTAATGTCTTTGTGTTTCTTGCAGTCCCCTCTCTTCTTCTTGGAGAGATGAGGTGTGGTTTCATATTCCTCGGAACCCGGCTGACACCAGTGGGGAATGGAGCAGTGAGGAAATGCCCCTTTTATGCCCTTGATGGCTTAAATACAACTGACTTTGGCATATTTGTTTCGTTATGATTGAAATACTCTGGTGAAATGAAGGCCATAAATCACCTTGGTTGGATTTATGTTATATTCATTAAAGTCGGTTGCCTCCATGTGTTCCTGTTGTTCTTGACTGATCCTAAAGCAGCTGGGTTGGATAAAGTCTACTTTAGACTGATATAATTCAACCATACCAATAGATGTCATTACTTCAACAAGACCACACTGACATGATTACAAGGCCATAAGGAACAGAAGAATCTTGTCAGCTTCATAAAACTTGGACCTTTTTGAACAACTGATGGGAATAATCATGCGACTGTTTTATTAATGAATTTCAGTATCCCTTTTCCAAGCTAATGTGCAGGTGTCATAATGTCATAACGACACTTGACCCACCCTTTGTTCAGGTCTGATGTCATTGTCACAGTGTCATCAAAGCTGCCTGTGCCATTTTTTAATGAGCACTCCTTTTTAGCTGATATCAGAGAAATATTGTCTGATATTGTAGCAAAGTTTCTTATGTCTTTCTTATTTATTAGGGTGGATAATTTGCATTTCACAAGAGAATGAAGAACTGATGCTCACCTCAAAGAATCATTAAACTACACTCAGATGTAGCAATCAAGTGCTCTTGTTGGCTGTACGATATGAAGAAGAAGAAGAAAAAAGATCAGTTTACAAATTTTAATGCATTTGCTAAGACCTTAAAGAAACTCAGATACAAAAACAACAACAACTCATCCATTAAACTTAAGAGTGATTTCACTCCAGAAAGATCCAGCCTGTCTGTGTCACATAGAAAGGGGCTAGATGGTTGGTTGTCTTACTGACTGACAAACTGTAGGAGTGCCAGTCAGGAGAGGCTTTTATGACACTATAGATCAAAGTCCACCTGTGGGCCTCAAACAACCATCAGTCCAGTGGGGCTGTTGGGTCTGCCTGCTGGCCTTTCTCCGCCTGGCCTGCAGTGTCTGTCTGGTCTACAGATCTCTGTGACAATGAAGATCAGGGTGGACTGACAGGGGAGTTCAAGCTAAGCCCCACCTGCCAGAATGGACCTAGCTGGTTATCAACCACAACTGCCGCAGCCTCTTGTCCACCGCCCCGACAACTGTCCAAACAATCTCTTCAATTTGGAGGGATCGTCAACATGTAAGTGTTAGATTTAAGTATAAATAAGTAGACATCAGACGCTACTGTTTGAACTTGCACATGGTTATCATGTATCTTTTAGTGCTCTGTTTTAAAGGTTGTGTCTGGAAATGCACATCATGTCTCGATACATGAAAAAACATTTAACACCTCCACTGAGAAATACAAGAGGAAAAAATACTTTGTAGGTGTTTTATCATTGTACTAGAGTTTTTTTTCATTTTAAAGACTGGTTCCAGTCGTAACCGGTGATATCTCATAATTATGTAAGGGTCATATCTATTATCATTGCCGAAGGAAATCAAGCAGGGTGATAAGGTACAGTCTGCAACAGAGGGATGGTCCTGTGTTGCTCTTTACTCTCTCAACATCAGCAATAAATAGCATTATTGTCTCTATGAACAGCTGATTGTTCACAATCACACCAATCTAAAAGTATGTGTTAGTTATTAATCTTCTTCAATGCCGTCTTAAAATATTACCAGCATTACTGTGTCATATTGTTGATTTCCAGCAAAAATAACGAAACACAATGGTGGTGTGATAATCCACACGAGGCTCTCAGTCTTCTTTCAGGGACACTTTTTAACTAGCCTCTGTGTCTGTCTCAAATGGACAACTCGGGATTTAAAGTCAAGACCAGGATTTATTTGTGTAAAACATTGTTGTGGTTGAATGAAAACTCTAAAGTTTTGTTTTGTTCATGCGAATATCTAATCATCCAATGACACATCAGCAACTCAACGCATTCAGCCATGTAGACATGGTCAACATGATCTCCTGAAGTTTAAACCAGGCACCAGAATGGGGAACAAATTGTGATTTAAGTGACTTTAAATGAGGAAAGATTGTAGGAATTTGTTAATCTGCTGGGATTTATACACACAGTCATCTCTAGAGTTTGAAAATAAATTAATAATTAAATATCCAGTGAGCAGTGGCCGGACAAGTCTGAAATTGAAAGTAACCACTAGTTACAACCAAGGTATGCACAAGGTCTTAGCTGAACATGTCAAACCTTGAACATACAACATGCAAAACCTGAAGCACATGGGCTACAGCAGCAGAAGCCCTCACCAGACACACATAACACCTAAAGAAGATGATGGGGAATGTCCAGTACAGTGATCGTGGTCTTGACTCACTTTTGCCCTGTCTTGGTCTTGGTCCTGCCTCATAGTACACTATAGTACACTCAGGTCTCAGTTGTGATCTTAAGTACAGCACAGTGGAAACTCTCACAATTATACCTTGTCTCGTCTTGTGCCACGCTGGCCGCGGTACAGTAGAAGAAGCTTGTGTCCTTACTTCCATTTGATTTACTGATAATTGTGGCATCCTTCTCCAGCTGAGGAGTTAAAGGCAGAGCCAAGTGGGAGACCAGATCCTGAGGAGGCTTGCCCCGTCTGTGGAGACAAGGTGTCAGGATACCACTATGGACTGCTCACTTGCGAAAGCTGCAAGGTAAACAACAGGGTTTGCATAGTTTATTGCAAATAATTCTTCTCCAGCAGCAACATTGTGCGTGTTATACATACCAATTTAGGGCTGCACATTATGGATAATCAATTGTTGATTATTTTGTTCTCTAATATGTAAAAAAAAAAAAAAAAAAAGTTGTTTAAAGTTAAATGCTTGTCCTAAAATAAATCCATAAATCAAAGATATTTCATATACAGCCATAGGGGGAACAACTGTTCACGTTTAAGAAGATTAAATAATAGTTGGAGATAAGTATGATCTATATGTATCATATATTTATCTGTGCAATGAGCAGAGAATCCTTCTCTGTCTGCAGGGATTCTTTAAACGCTCAGTGCAGAATAGCAAGCATTACACCTGTGCAGAACAGCAGAGCTGCCCCATGAACCTTTCCCAGAGGAAACGTTGTCCCTTTTGCCGCTTCCAGAAGTGTTTGGCAGTTGGCATGAAAAGAGAAGGTATACCCACCCTACACACAGAAATGTACACACATACATTTTTGTATTGGCACATGTATTTTCCTGCATTGCAACATGCTTTGACATGATTCTTACCCATGCAGCTTATCTAAGATGTCATAAACAAGTGCAGGTACTGCCTGCAACGTCCCAGATGACACGTACATTTTTATCATGTGAGCTCTTGACTCAATGATTTAAAAAATATTTCTGGCAGTGTCTGAATGAATTTGCAGTAATAACCTTCTTATTAGTTTCATGTCCTTTCAACAGCTGTAAGAGCAGATCGTATGAGAGGTGGCAGGAATAAATTTGGGCCTCTGTATCGACGAGACAGGCAGATGAAACAGCAAAGGGCTTATCTCCAGGCAGACACCGTTCCCCACAGGATTAAGATGGAAACTACACAAACACACCGAGCCACAGCTACAACTGACCACATGTGCACTTCGTTGTCCTCTGATGCTGTTCATCAACCCCACATGCATCCCTCTACAGTGGTGCAGTCAGGAGTGTCAATGCCTCTGGACTGCTTAGTGAACACAGACAGGATGACAACTCCTCCATCCTTGCCCTGTCCTGGACTTTACTACTGCACACTCCCTGGATTTGTCCAGGAGAAAAGAGAAATGGCTTTTAGCTGCAGCACAGCCCCTAATAATTATCCAATGCAGCCAAACAGTGCATTCCCACCAAAAGGCACATCAGCATCGCCCCCCACCTCAACACCAAGCTCAACCAACCCCCTCTCACAAGCTCTCACTCAAACCTCAGACACTGCCCACTCTGCCAATCATTCAACCAACTTCCTAAGTCAACTCCTGGAAGGAGAGCAGGATGAGAGCCATCTGTGTGCCAAGGTCCTGGCCAGCCTGCAGCGAGAACAGGCCAATCGAGGCAAACATGACCGCCTAAATACATTCAGCATCATGTGCAAAATGGCTGACCAGACTCTGTTTGGTCTTGTGGAGTGGGCCAGGAACACGGCTCTCTTCAAGGAGCTCAAGGTGACAAATCATGAAGTCTTGTGATGTAGTGTGGGAAATGTTAACGTCAGTTGTAGAAAGTCGAATGAGATCTGTGTGCACACCTATGGCATTTATGTCAGAGGTTGCAGCCTTTAATACGCTCCACCAAGGTGGTTTTGGTTTTTGCTACGTTTTACCTTTGTCACAATCAATTTTCTTGGATTATAGAATGTAGACCAGGGCTGTAGAGGGTCTTCTTTCATCAGAAGCCAGTCAAGAAAAAAAAAAAAGAAAAGTCCAACTTTTTGAGAAAAAGATATCAAAATAATAATGATATATGGAGTGATAAATAGTTCACAATATAAAGAAAAATTTGTCTCATAAAGATAAACTTTCAGAAATAAGTCACTATACCTGGTTATAGTGGCAGGCCACATAGTTCAAGTCTGAGTCCTCTGATGTAGACCTACTGTATGTAGAATACATTTTGAGATAAGATTTTGGTGGTGATTCAGATGCAGATTCAGAATTTTTTTTCAAAAAAACCCCCAAAACATTTAACCTAAGACTGGGGAGTTTATTGAAACTAGGGGCAGCTTGGTACTACTTTTTGTGTCCGATACCGATATCACAACCTTGAATTCCTACTGATACCAATGAAGTCTCTGTCCAATAGTCTTTTAACCCTTTTACTAAACTGTTACAAAAAGCCATCACATTTTCAACTCTCACGTCATGGCCACATGATGGTGGTGGTGGACGCCTAACTGTACTTATTGAAGTATTTATGTTGCATTTGAATTTTACCGTATTAGCTCATCCCTAATTGACTCAGTGGGTAACTAAGCAGCCATGGCGTAGGTTTGATCAACTTCTCATTCCTCACATAGGTGGAGGACCAGATGGTGCTGCTGCAGAGCTGTTGGAGTGAGTTGCTGGTCCTCGACCACCTGTGTAGACAGGTGGCCTACGGCAAAGAGGGATGCATATATCTGGTCACAGGACAACAGGTCAGGTTTTACACTTCACTCTGATAATGATCAAACATGTCTTTGGATTGTACTTGGTGTCAAATTGGATTGCATTTCTCTCATTCGGATTCAGATAGAGATGTCGAACATCGTCTCTCAGGCAGGAGTGACACTGAGTAGCCTGGTATCAAGGACCCAAGACCTGGTTTCCAAGCTGAAGACACTCCAGTTAGACAGACATGAGTTTGTCTGTCTTAAATACTTGGTGCTATTCAACCCTGGTAAGCTTTTACTTTTGAAAAGTGATACACTCGCACAGAGTATGTGTTTATGATAACTAGGCATGCATCTCTGTGCTCCAGATGTGAAACATGTGCAGAGTCGCAGGCAGGTGGAGCAAATTCAAGAGAGGGTCAATAGGGCCCTGATGGAGCACACCCAGCAGAGTCACCCAGGACATGCAGACAAGTTTGGCCAGCTGCTGCTTCGCCTCCCTGAGGTTCGCAGCATAAGTTTGCAGGTTGAGGAGTATCTGTATCAGCGCCATCTTCTGGGAGATTTGCCCTGCAACTCGTTGCTTGCCGAGATGCTTCACACCAAGCACAACTGATGCCATTAGGTTTTTCTTTAGAAGGGGCAATACTTACTGTACTTCATTCCAGTTCCACTTATCTATAGTATTAACACAGCCACAACACCCATTAAATATTTTTGGGCAGTATTGTTGTGATATTTCCGATCAAAGCCCTGCTGTGATGTTTTAATTAGCAGGAGGACCTGCTTTTCAAGGAAGGAAGAAAAACACTTGAATAAAGAAATGTGGTTTTGCACGTGTTGCCTGTGTGTTCTAAAATTCTACTAAGTGATGCTGATGCAAATGGAAAAAAAAACATTTGGGAACGTAAAAAAAAATAAATAACATAACGATGATTCAAAATGGAGTTTTATTTGTCTGGTCCAGTTGCAAGGATAGTTAGTTTATGAAATTAACACACACAATGTGCTGGCACAAACTTATCAACTAAAGAGGAAGAAATTAATGTGTGACTTAACGTGTGACATAACGCCTGAACCAAAAAAGACAGTAGAAACTGGAACTAAACATCAAATGAGACATCCAATGTAAACTGAATAAATACACCTAAGGGTGATGTGGGGATTTTAGGGAAGAATTGCACAGAATCAAAATATATTGTTACAAACATAAATACAAACAGCCACTTAGTTTATATGCACTCTAATTTAATTTACTTTACTTCTTTTGCACTCAACCCGTTTTTCACATCTCACTCCAACTGTTGGAGGCAGTCACAGCTGCTGGAGCAGACTGACAAGTTAAAGATGGCCATTGTCCCACAGATGTTGTGGTGGTTTTATCCTGATCAATCAAAAGTAAATGTATTGTCAAATGTGTTTACCAAAAGCATGGACTAAAAGAACAACAACAGTTTGCTGTTTACATTCCCACCAGTTACACAGTCTCTGGAGAATGTGGCCCGTTATAGTTCAGAACAATCCTTCAAAAGGAAAAGCCCTGTTTATATGCCAAGACACACGTATATTAGGAAACTGACTCATGACAACCTAAAGGATTTATGCATCTACAGACGAAATGCTTCGGAAAGCTTAAATTTGACAATTTCTATTTATTCTCATTCACTCTTTCTCATCTCAAACATACATCTCACTATTGGTCAAGCAGCAGGCTAGCTTATTCATAGCTTACAAAGGTCAATTTTTTACAAATCATTGTCAAAAAAAATCAAAGTAACTGGCATTCAGTATATTAAATTAGCATTGATTATCATTTTCACACAGAGCTGTATCCAGGTAATGGTAAACATGATAAAGCCCTCCTTCATGTTTCCAGCATTGTTTTTCAAGATCATACAACATTTCAATTCACCATGTCGAAAATGAGAAAGCTAATTTCATGGGAAAAGGTCAAGGCTTCCAAACGCTGAGGTGACTTGTCCAGCAGAAACATGTCAAATATTGTAAAAAATAAACATCCAGATGTCCACAGCTATAGGAGAGTTGAAGTAGAGTGCACAAACTATGGGGCAGTTTCTTGTGTAAAAAAACTGATAACCAGAGAAGCCACCGCCACCAGTGCAGCCCACAGAGGAACCACCCCACTATGGTGTATTCAGGTCCTGAACAGCCAGTACAAACACCCCTGAATGGAATGAGTGGTTAGTGTGTACCCTACATTCATATGAGAGCAGTTACCTGCTGTTGATTTACAGCTGAATCTCCTATCAAAACTGAGCCAATGGCCCTCAGCAGACGGTAGAAAGCTAGAGCTCAAAGAAAAGGCAACAAAAGGAAAAGCAAGCATGATTGAGAAAAGGAAAAACTACTCAGGCCCAAAATACTGTTAAGTGGGCAAAGGCAGTATGGTTGTTTCCGCTTAAGAATCGCCAAAAAAAAAAAGCAGGGTAAGGCAAGCAATGGGGAAAAAGGTACAAAGGTAAGACAATTCTTCATCTATTACATTTTACAATCTGGGGACTAATCAGAAGATAATAAACCTACTGAAACTACAATGGCTGAATGTATGAGTGATTGGCCCTTCCTCTTGGCATGTAGAGTTAACTGGATTGTCCTTGGGGTCCACACTGATATGTCGGTCACTGTGCACACTGTTCACCTAAAAGCAAAATCAATGACCACAAGTGCTGCACTGGCCAAACTAAAGGACAGTCCGAGTCTAGTTGGGAGACAGTTCCCTGAAAGATATGATCACTATCAATCTTTTTTATGTCTTTATTTGGGGGTGCCAAGCTTTTTGGGAGTTCCTGGGCGCTTTTGCCAAAAATGGCCAGGGATGGTGAAGGCATCAACGCTCATGGACATGGTTTTGGACGGGATGGCCGTGAACTGTTTGCGGTCAGAGCTGTATTTGTAAATGGATTCTACCATCTCAGGTGAGATGATGCGGGGGCCAATGCCAGTGAGCCGTTCCATCTCCTCAGTTTCAAGGTTCATGGTGTAAACTGCTCTGAATTGGCAGCTGGCATCTCTGAAGAGGATGAGAAAATGATTGGCAGCACACTTCTCCATTTCCTGTAGAGAGAGAGAGAGAGAAAGAAAACATTAACCTTTATTTGTAAAGCTCATGCACAAATCACAATTTGCCTCACGGGGCTTAACAAGGTGTCCTCCTCGATAACCCACTACAAGAAAAACATTGCATTTGAGTTGTTGTTTTTTACATTTGAGGGAGGTGGAAAAGTTGGCATACAACTAAATGTAAAGAAGTTCAATGGATGGCACAGAATGAGATGTTTTATGATGTTTTAGCACTTACAAAAAAAAGGGTAAAACAAAGGCTTAGTGGTCTTTATTTGTGTCATCAAGTTGCACCTTATCCTTCTTCTGTAGTCACCTGATTTTTTTCCCGCCTACAATAGTGATTACCCCAGCACACCAACTCCCAGTATTCGCTTAAAAGCAGTGGAAGAAAATGTACATAAATGCACATTTTCTTCAATTAGACCAGGGAAGAGTCATCTGTTACCTATCTGAAATGGACTTCTCTGTTGGACTTTAACAAAGCAAAGTGGCTTACCTCTACAATCTTGTTTTTCTGTGGTTCATTGACCTTGCCAGCCAGGCAGCAACGAGTGATAGCATTATGAATGATGAACTTGTTGGACTTAAAGCTTGGTTCCTTGTACAGCTTTGGTCCTGTCAAAATACATAGTTTCCATCATCGAGGACATCACATACGCAACATAATAACTGCACTTACTTTTTATTGTTTAAAACAAAACTTGCTTAATTGGGAACATAGTCACCGACCTGTGTATTCTGGGATTGAGGCCGGGGAAGAAATAGTGGAGCCATTCTCCCAGTCCTTCTCTCCATTCAGAGCAATCGATCGACCTGGTGATCTTTGCCGAGAAGGAGAATGCGAACGGCTACAGACAATCAAAAATGATTTTGAAGAGAAAGTCATTAATTAACCTTGGTGATGTGTTCACATGTGTGTTTGGCCAAAGTAGCAGTGAAAGGAACAATCACACCATCTGTATTTGGTATAAGGTCATACCAACAGAAAATACACTGATGACTCTTAATCCTTTTGACATCACCTTCTATAAAAAATTATTAATAATTACTGCATGATATACTGTTAATGTAATCTTTCATTCATTTCACTCCACTGCACAATGGTTTAGTCTTGTATAATATAACAATCATGTAGCTCTATGTTATCATAGCAATTCTACTAATGAGATGTGAAGGCATTTTGCATCTTTGGGCTTTTAAATGACACAATTATTTTGCTATATTACTGCATGTATACGCCACTGTCAATGGGCAGGTTACCTGGGAGACTTCCTAACAGACAGACCTCCAGAGTCATTAGCCATGGAGGACAGGTTCATGGATGAGTGGGAGTATACTTTGTTCAGCTTGGTGCCTAGATGAAGTAAATGTGAAAAAATATATTGAAACAAGGGATTTTAAAAGATGGAAAATAAAGACAACAATCACTGAGTGTAAATATAACATGTGCTTACCCATGAAACCCTTTGCAGGGCTATGAGAGAGCCCAGAGTCATCCCTGAACACAGTCTTGGGTCTCTGCTTCTTGACACCACGAACTGTGGTGGGTTTCTGCCTCAGCACCTTGTCTAAGTCTTCCATGATCTTCAGCTGTTGTCTCCTTTCATACTCCTGCCTTGTGAAATCTCCTCTGCGGTGGGGAGTCCCTTCTACTGGGGTGCTTGATGCTGGAGGGGTGCCTGGGGTCTGAGGTCTGTCCTCACTCTTGTTACCCCAGCCCTCAATCGTCATCCACTGGGGCTTGCTGAAAGTCAATAGAGACATTGTATAAAACTAATCTGAATTATAAAGCACATGCCTCATGTGGAGTATAAAGCAGTAGAGGATGGATGGATGGTGCAAAAACATGACTACAGTAATGATCAAACCTCAAGGTATTTGACCATTGACAAAATGCTACAACAAAACAAAAAAGGATCTCACTTTGATTCTTTTGCTTTTTCTTGCTCAAGTTTACGCCTTTTCATCTCATCTGCTCTCTTCTGTTGTTTCTCCAGCAAAGCTGCTCTTCGCTGAGCCATCTCATCCTCTGGTCGCTCCTTGTCATCCTTAAAGTGAACACAGAAATACAATAGTATTTACATGGTGACCTTACATCAACATTTATTTTAACAATAATGTATTATAATTATATATATTTTTTTTTACAATGACTAAGGTGTTTTAATAATTAAATGTAGTAATCAGGCACCCACCTTGAAAAAGAAACCAACCCCTCCTTTCAACTCTGGCTCTGTCTTGTCACTCATTGAGTCAAGGAAGGAATCAGGTAAGTGGTCATCCTCCTGCCCATCTTCCAGGGCAGAAAGTGAGATCTCAATCAGGCTACTGCGCTTGCCATTCAACATCCCTGCAGGGGCATCACTCTCAAAGGAGCACTCTGATGGGGCACCAGAGCTGCAGCCCCCACCTGCAACTCCGTCCCTCTTGGTTGCATGACTAAGCAAAGAAGCAGTCTCCAGGTCCATGCTAAATATGCTTTGGTCATCAATGGAGCCTACCTCTGATAGGGAGTCATCTATGATCTGATGTGGAGTTGGGGTAGGGGTTGGTATAGGGGTAAGTGTTGGTGTGGGAGTGGGAGTTGGCCCAGGTGAGCGCAGATCATCTAGGCTGCCAGAGTCACCAATGGAGAATGAAGATGAAGTCTGGACTTGGGACTGCCGCAGATTTACTCGACGAAGGTGAGGGATGCGGTCCACATTTTGATGTGGGGTGAGAACCCTCGACAGGGTTGTGACCCTAATGTCCGGGGGGCGACTGTTTTGGTGGTGTTTCGGGCTTTTAGGGGGCACAGATTGGGTTCTACGATGGACTTGAGGTGATTTGGGAGGAGTGCTGTAGTTTGTGATTCTGCGTGATGGAGACGGAGAGGAGGAGGCTGAATTTAAATTTCGGTTAGATTCTCGAGACATGCGTGGAGGGGCTGGGGTGGAGGTTTTTGGGCTGGGTGGAATAACCCAGGATTTGTTGTTGGAGGATGTGGGTTTTTTCTTGATTAGGTGGTTCTGCTGTTCAGTCAGCCGCTGCATGTCACTTTGTAGGGAGCTAAGAGCAGCAGTAAGCTTCGATACAGCATTGTTATAGTCTCCTAGCGGAGCAACCGTTTTCTCAGGAGTGCCAGAGTCCTTATCCCCTGGTGTACCCGGCTTTTCCTTAGAGTAACTGAACTGTTTGTTGAGCGGAAGTCCCCCTTTGACATGACCCTCATCCTTCACTGAAGGGTGCTGTTCATCTTGGTCCTGCTGGACTTCTGCCTCCATGCGAGCTAGCCGTTCTTCCAGTGTTAAGCGAGAGAGGTCTTCTTCTGTGGATGAGGTGCTGTCCTTGCCATTCCCTCCTTCCCCTTCACCTTCATCCTGTTCCTTCTTTAACTGCAGAAATGCACTCTTACCAAGTCTTTGCCGGTGCTTGGCAAAAATGGCCTCAATGCGTTTCTTCTGGGCCTCGATAGCTTTGCGCTTTTCTTCAAGTCGTGTTCCCAGCTCAGACATCTCATTATTGAGTTGTGGGCTCTTGCTTGGACTTTCCTCAGACTTTTTTGCCCATGTAGTTACCTGAAGAGAGGAAGGCTCCTTGGCTTTGGGAGAATCCATAATCTGCTTCTTTTTGCGCTCTGCAAAGCTGGTCAACTTCACACCACTGTCAGACTCCTCTTTGCCATGGCTCCTAACAGAGTAAGCACTAGCAGCTGGTGTGGCTGGAGTGGACTGTGCCTTAGGCATGTCCTCTGATGCATCTGAGTCCACACTGCCATCTCTCAAGACTGAATCATCATCTCGTGAACATTCAGAAGTGTTCCTTGTGCGAGTGGGCTGCCTGGGTTCTCCTGTAGGCCGGTGCATCATTCCTGAGTGTGTTGGGGCAGAGCTGCTGATGGGTGCTAAGTTATTAGTATGTCTTGAACTAGCTGGGTCATCAGGAGAGTGGAGGTAGAAGCCATCAGGAGCACCATCTGGGTGTAAGCGAGGCTCCATCTTGTTCTCGTTGTGGATAATTTGTAGAGCCTCTTCAATGGTAGGAAGCTCTCCTGTTTCATTCCCTAAAAGGCTATTCTGATCTTCCAACCGTGGAATATTGGGAGTCTGGGTGGCCCAGGAGGCTCTCTGTGGGCCATTGGAGCCCAAGGGCTTGTTAAGCAAATTGCTGATGTCTTCAGGAGGGGTATAGGGAACCCGGGTTATGTTTTGGGCTGCTGGGTTGAGTTGGTCTGAGCTCACAGAGCGTGTTATTACAGGGTTGCCCATTACAATGTCTACATCACTGTCCAGGCCAAAGGGAATGCTGAAGGAAACTGCTGACAAGGGGCGGCTAAGGGGGAAAAAAAAAGTGAGTTAAGTACAAGTACAATGTTGACAGTGACAAGTACCAATGACAGTGCTACTGAGTACATTTGTTTTACCTGAGTGATTTTTTGCTCCACGTCTTTCCAACTCCTTCTATATGAGACATTGAGGTAGACTGAGTCAAAGATCCTGAGTGCAATAGGATACACAGACATGTGAAGGCATGCACACAACACAGGGATACACACCACAAAGGGATACACCTAACAGCACACCAATAAAAAGAACAAGAACATTTTCAAAAGTCTTTAAAATTAATAAAATTAAGAAAAACAATTTCATACAGCATGAAACACAATGGAGACATGCACAGGCATTGAGGGAAATACATGTTACCCTAATGGAGAATGATAAAAAAAAAAATGAAAACAGAGTGGCTTATTATGGAAGATGGTTTCAATCTTACCTAATGCAGGGGAGGAGATGGGGAGGAAAGGCTTCTTGAAGATAGAGGGGGAGGAACTGTAAGGCATTGGAAAAAAAGTTTAAGCAAGTGCATCTAATAAATATGCCAGACTACTATAAAAGCAAAATAATGATCAGAGAGCTTCTATACCTGTTGCCACTTGGTGTTACTGGTGCAGATCCATCTAACAAAAACAAACAAAGAGCTTGTATCTAACAGATATGTCATATTATGGCCTTGCAGGATTGCATCACAGTATTTAGAAAGCACCACATACCTAATGTGTCCACTGGCTGAACAAAGTCCGGTCTTTGCAATTCAAACCAGCTAAGCAGTTCTGCAAGGAAGCTCAGCCAGTTGAGCTAAAAAAAAAAGAAAAAAAAAAAAAAAAAAAAGGAGTACAGGTATTAGGAAGACAATACTGTGCAAAATACTTATATACTATATATTTATTATGCATCATTCAGTTGACCAATGATTGGACAAATTAATGTAAGTACCTCAAGCTCCTGTGGAGTGTATAGCATGTCTTCCAGTGCCATGTGACAGCAGCATTTTAAACAGCTGTCACAGAATTCCCGGATAAACTGCAGGTTGTACAGGCTGTCTGCTACAGATATGGAATCCTTCATACAAACATCTTAAAAAGAGAAAAAAAAGATTGTTTAACTAAGCTTGCATTTTCACTCTTGATGTTAGTTGGTGGTTTATGTGAGTCTTGGTACCTTCAAGTCTTAATAGGCCAGGGCAATAGTAATGAATGACAGCAGCAACAGCACATCCACTGGACAAGTCCTTGACTTCATTCACCAAGGGAAAGATGGCCTTTTGTTTGGACTGAATTTTATCCTTCCTGTAGCGGAGCTAAAAATATCACATCAAAAACACAATCAAAAACTGCAGTTGGACCTTAAAAATGTTTATGTATTAAATATTTTGGACAGCAGTTAATGTTGAAACCAAAATCAGTGTTTCTCACTCATGTCAATGTTAAGAACATTTATATACATGACACAAAATGTTACAAAAAGGTGAGAAAGAGGACACATAAAGGCCATGCTAATGTGTACAAGAGACAGATTAGAATGATGAGATCCAAAGGGAGTGCCTTATTTAGAGCAGACAGGAGCAAAGTTTTGTCAGAAAAAAAACTGAAGGTAGGTGAAGATCTTGGGAGGCAAGGAGAACAAGAAATATATGGAGGAAAATATGTTTCAGGTACAACTTAAGTAAATAAAAAACAGCATACTGTCAGCAGGGACCAGCTGACAAGGAGAGTCTGTTAACCACCTCAGCTTTTCACACACAAACAAACACCTCTTACACACAACCAGAGGAACCAGTTGTACATGTTCCAATTGTGATTCATGCAACACTCGTGTTTTTCGACAAACAGTCCCTTCCACACTCCTGTCATGCCCTGCCTTATGACATTTATGCTGTGACATCTGTCGTGCAATTTAGTACAGCCTAGAATGTGAGGCACACTGGCATTCTCAAACCAATATATGGAGGGGAAAAAAACACACCTGACCATCAGATATTTGCTGATAAATTTGATGAAGACACTGGAGGGATGGAGGGACAAGGGGAAGGAGCAGAGGAAAGGAAGGAACTTACAGGAACAAGTTTCCAGTACCAGCGAGTAGGACACTGTTAGAGAGGAGGAGGGATAGGACATAAAGAAAGACAGGGACATGGAAAACAGGAGCACAACAAGAGGTATTAAGCCCATAGTGGAAGAACTAGACAAAGAGAAAGGGTTGAGATGGTAATTTGTTGGCATGATGTGACAACCTTGTTGACTGAGCAGCGAGGCTGCCGTTAATATATTGCATTAAATTATACTTAATTTGGTTGTTGAATGAGAATAGATGAGGACGGGCAAGTGCAGCAAAAACAACAATATAAACAGACTACTGCTTTTTTATTGCAATAAATGCATAATCTGAGAGAGATCATGAATGTTTGGATAAAATAATATGTGACAAGAGACACAAATAAACTGGCTTTATAAAACCAAACTCACAGAGGGCTGAAGAGGTTGAGGTTCTGTAGCCTGAGATGAGTCATTCTGGGATCCTTCAGTAAGTTCTCGGAGTTTCTGATTTAACTGAAAATAATGGAGATCTGTACTGAGTATGACTGTATGTGTTGACATATTAATAAAACAAAAGATTACAGGATTACAGCATTATACTTTCTGAAGCTAAAAAGACACTGGGTCATCTAAACAGCTTAGGATGTTTGAACAATAACACATTTCTGACCAGACCCAAAAAAAGATGTGTACATGAATCAAAAGTGCTATCCATCTGACTCGCTCCTTACCTCGTTAACCCAATGAAGCAGAGCCTCCTCCCATCTGGTAGATCTACCCAGCAGCTCAGCAGAACCACATGTCTTCACCGCAGTCACCGTCTCCATGGCTCCCACTGCCATCAGGGCATCTATCACCACAAGGTGAGCACTCTGTACCAATCACGTGGAAGAAAGAAGAGGAAGGGTCAGGGGATGGACCAGTCACAGCAGAAGCCAGAGAGTTCAACAACATAAATCAATTACAGCTAACACAATAACGCAGGACATAGACATTTCCTCCCCACTTGCAGGACACAGATCACCTCTTCATGTTACAACACTACCAATACTTACCAGCAGAATCCTCTAGAGGTCACTAGAAACCAGCTGTGAGTCAGCAGAAACACTAACAAGAGTTCTCAGCAAGCAAACACACACACACACATCAGTAGTTGTCAGTGAACTCTGGACCTGTGTTTGTACAATCATTAAATCATTAAAGAGGCAGTAGACCAATAACATGTTAACACGTGTGTTTCTGGTCCATCCTCCCCAGCATTACAGGGCAATACTGCTTCATGACTCATGTGCATGACAATCAGTATAAAATGAGGTGTTGTTACAGAACACCAGGAAGCACAACAAAGAAGAGTATATAGTATATCCTTTCTCTATTTTGGATGTATAAAGTGTTTTTGTCAGACAACAAAAGGGCTGTAAAACCTACTTTTTTGCCAATAATCAAACAAAAACACTCTTACTTAGTCATTCCTAAGCACATGTGTTTACACATTTATTCAGACATGAGACCATTACTGTGTTCTATCCTACTACCAGAGCCTATTAAAATGTACCACCAACGTTATCAGCACAGTCGGAGTGAATGGCTTAATTCTATAAACTTGTTAGCTCATTAGAAGTTGTGTTCCATCCATGCCACAGAACTGAAACCAACAGTTCTTAAAATGTCAAACCTCCATGGTGCTCCAAACCATCATAAAGTCTTTGTATTTAATGTATGTCTCACTCTCCTCTAACTATATAAACTATAGTTGTCATCCAACAGCAGCACCGGGGGCCCCTTGCCTGACTACTAGCTAATGGCAACAAACCTCTTAATTAATTCTGACCTATGGAGGGTACAGGCAAGTCACAAACAACACATTCTTGTGAAGGGGCCATTCCACAATCACTAATCTTCAGTTCTGAGCCTAATCTGTGCAAATCAGCGCCTGTTCCCTTTACTACTTACAAATTCCACTTTAGAGGCCAGACATTCTTACTCTTACCTCTTACACTTCCCCTCACTGGGAGTGATGGCAGTCAAGCTGCATGCATGAGCCCTGTCTGATGTCTGCCTATTCAACCCTGATGTAAAGTGCTGACCTGGACAGAGCCAGGGATGGTTTCGAACACAGCAGGCTATAACAGCAAAGGCTTGTCGGATAGCATTGGGTCAAGCTCTCTGGATGTGCTGCCGTTAGTGGCTGGAAGCTGTGAGGCTTTGGCTGCAATATCATCTAAACTCTGCTGCCAGGACTAGAACTGCTGCTGACATGTTGTATCTTCAGTGGAAATGTCTGCAGTACAAATGATCTGATCTGCAGCCTCACTGTTTTTTTGGTATGACAACTAGGCTTAACAAGAATTCAATTGTAAATAAAAGTTTGGTGAATATACAAATTCATATACATGTTTAACAATGCTAACAATGTTATGCTTGTCTTTACAAAATGAAGAAACAGATCTTGATCTCAAAAAGATATCCTGATTAAATTAAGTTACTAATATATCAGAGTGCAATGTCTAGCAATATCCTGCCAGATGCTGTGTTTGAAACACTAAAACAAAGTGATTTAAGGTAGGTATACTTTTGCATTTAGCCATGAAGTGTAATCACAGGTTGGCACTATGGGAGACAGGATGACAGAGAGAAAATAGAAATGAACAAAGGAGAATGATAGAAGCGGAGAAAGTGGCCAGTCCTATTGTCATATTGTACACTGGTTATTCAGAGGAGATAAAAAAAAAAAAGCACAGGGGAAGGATGGGTACTGCTGGTGGTGTTCCCTTTGCAGACCCAGGAGAGCTTGCTAAGCTAAATTGCTAGTCAACCTAATGAGAGGGGAGAGAGGAGCAAATCAAGAACACACAGCACAGACACTGCCAGATCACCATAACAACCAACTAGCTGACCCACAATGCATCTCAACACAAGCCTGACCACAAAACTGCTCCATCGTCTGTTCACAAACATCCAGACAGTGAACAGTTCAGACAACAAACCAGCATGTCAAAGAGAAAAAACTAAGTCAATATTTCATGAATAAATAAATAAATAAATGTATGGCCCTATTTCAGAAATGTGTTTACATAACAATGTCGACAATGTATCAGAATTAGTTTTTATTTGCCCACACCAATTAGTGATCATGAATTTGACCTGTACCTTTAACCCATCCTTATTACACACCAGTAAGGAGGCAGCCGGGGCAGGAATAGACAGCAGCAATTATCTGCACACAGGGAGAATCCGTCCTGGGATTTGAACCGGTGACTCTCGGATTATGGGCCCAATTTATTTTCTCTCATCCATGGGCTGCCTTAAAGTAAGTGAGATTACAATGAGGGCAAAACCTGATTATGTCTGAAAAATTACTTAACCCCTCCCCCGCCCACTACACCGCCTGGTTCCTACTGGGGGGGGGCACACAAGGGGATCAGGCAAGTCTGGGCCCCCAACATAGGAAAATGCACAGGAGATTATATGAACAGTCATATGGACAATCATTCTGTTTAAGCAGGGAGAACCAGTAGTTTAGAGATTGTAAACATAAGGTTAGATGTTTGATTAGATCAGCAAAGGTCCAAGGCAGAAAAAATAGTTTGATGGCTTCTGATAGCTTGCCACTTCCATTTTCAACTAAGCTTCCATGAGCAGAAACATTCCAGTGTGTCAGTATGGTTTAAGTGTCAGTGCCCATCTAAAACCAACAATGAACCCAAAGAGGGTTAGCAGCATTATGGTTACATGACTGATTTTGTCAACGTGGGAACAGATTCTTCACCTGTTTCCAGCACCATCAAAATTAGCATGTTTGAAATGAATAGTATATGGCAATGTTCTCCGACTGTATCGTAATACAGTAGTTTCATAAAATTAATTACAGGGGGGATGTTGTCAGAGATGTTGGGTGCAGGGTGAGTCAGTGGTCATTTCCAGCATGTCCTCTAGTCATGGATGATGAAGTTGACTCTGGATGGCATACTATCTCTAATCTTTACAGATCTTTATCCTTAATCTCAGGAGGGATGGGGGTTGAGTTACAGAGTAAAGACGACCACAGGCTCCTTTGCTGATGTCCACTTCAAAGAGGCCCAAAGACCTACAGCCCTTTTTTCAGGATTGATCTCACTCTGGGCTTAGTAAATTGGCCAAAAATGTTTCATCACAAAAAAATTCAAATCAGTCAATGTTGATAATCATGTCAGATCAATAAAGATGGAGTCTTTCCCAGGAATGAAAGAATTCTATTAGACAAAAAAACAACAATCACTAAATAAACAGAGAACTATTTCACACATTTGGAGTAAAATATTAATATGTGTAATATCTCAAAATTTGTTTCCACAATGGCGTATTATATCGATATACACTGAACCATTGTCATATTGAATAAATTCTTACCATGATTGTTCATGAATTATTGCCCAGCCCTTCTTTCACCTGGGTTTGAGTTATTCATGCTTTTAAATAATACTTATATCAAAATTCCAACACACATAACAAGTTTAGAGTCTTATTTAATTAACGTGTCCTGTTGTTTTCAAAGCTAATTTTATGAAAAGTCTTTATTTTAGACTTGACCCAATTATTCCATAAAATTTAGAAAGAACTAAGACTTAATACCATTTTTTTCCTCCTGTACATTCAACTATGAAGTGTAAGTTATTGAGGACAAATACAGTGGGAAAATCTTTACACTGTGGCAGCTTGATGAAAAGATTAGTGTTGAAGTAGAAAGATGACCTACAACGCATTTCTGTTTTGCCCTACTTTGATCATAGCACCAACCGTGTAATGTTATAGAGAGCAGGTCACTGGCACGTTATTCTGACATGGGTGCAGCAAACCAAGCAAACAAGAACAGTTTTGTAGATTAGATTAAATCTACATCCATGGATTCATACACAAGCCAAACTTAATAATTAATAGCAATGATTACAACAACATATATGATCAAACAACTGCATTTCATCAGCAGTGTGTGGTAGACAGTAGTGTGCAAGTGTCAGCAACAACCAGGACTCAACCTACTTTAATATAAACCTACTATGTTCACCTCTTGCTTGACATAGATGTGAAGCTACAATATACAGCAGTGTTGCAGCAGAGTGCTGCTGCTGCCGCCCCAAAGCTGTTTACTGGCCAAGACCCCATTGATGTTCCATCCTTTAATGCCACTGCAGCATGACCCAATTTCCTTGCATGCCACACTGTAGGTACAGTGCCAGTCAGTGGCAGACAATCTCAGGGTGCCGCAAAGTGCCAAGCAGGGACCGGAAAGCAAATAAAAAGCACAGGAAATGGCAAGTGCATGCAACAGTAACAACCAAAATAGGTTGCATGGTGGTCCATACTCTGCCCTGGAAGAAATATCCAGCACTATGATACATGGATTCAGACCAGTTCATTTGCACAAAGTTAGAGGAGCATCAAGTAATAAGCCATCCATCATGGTCCATCATTACTATAACTACAACATTTTAAATGTGTCATCCTTGTAGTTTCTTTCAAGAATGAAAGCCTTGATGTTAAGGTGGGAATTCCACATCTGTCACTGCAGTAGGTGAACTGTCAAAAGGCAGGTGTGTTTTTGAAAAATAGTCCTGCCTAAAAGAACTGAACGATTTCACATTCAGTGGATGTGGAAGGGGCATGTGACATGGTCACATTAACATTCATTTTGTCATATTATTTGAAGCAACGCCTCAAAAGTGCATGAGCAAACATCCAAATTGTCATACCAGCAAGCTCATGCACACGATTTCTGTGCTAAATACTAAAATACAGTCACATCAATACAACTACCAGCAACAGCAGTACTGCATCTGCTGCAATAGTAGTAGACAGCAAAGTAGTGCAAATAACACTACTCAAACAGATCCCCAGGAACTCCCTATGTAGCATTCACAAGAGCTTGTGTGAGCATGTATCAAGACTCCTGGGAAATTGCAGTTGTAAAATGCCCCCCTCTGTTATGATTGTTAAGAAAACTAGATTATCTGTAGGTTTTCATGTTCAACAGCTTCGTACTACATTTGGCATTTGTTTGCAAGCATGAGAGAGTGAGAGTGAGACAGAGCAATGTATTGTGGACAGCAGAGGGCTAAAAGGTAAAACCAGTTTCTCTTGATTTTACTCACTAAGCCAGTGTATTCTCTCAACACAGTATCTAATGTTTCACCTGAACTGTTTAACCATTGTTCCCATCTGGACCATCTATTGTACCTAGATTCTCCCTCCCTCTCACACCCTGGAATTAAAATAGTCTTCCCTTGTGTCACCATTACTGCCCCAGCCCTAATTCTTACAGCTGGATCAACTCATCCTCTCTGATCAGCTAGTGGCAGCATAGGAGGATGGGGGTGGAGTTGAACGAGTGGGGGTCTTTTTGATGTCCTTTAATCCCTAGAATCAAAGCATAAACAAGCCTTCCATATGAACAATCAAACCCAAACAACTATCCCTGCCTCTCTGCGGACTCCTGGATAGCAGAGTGTCTGGTTTCACTTAGAGCAGACATTCACCTCTTAGCCTGATAGACAAACATAAAGCAGTTTCTACTCAAACAACAGTTCTGACATGTTCTTCAATCAATCCATCCATGCTAGACACCAATCACATCACCGTCAGATTGGTGTAACATCAACACTTTTGTGTGTACATTTAAAGTGATCTAATAAATTAAATTGGTTAGTTTCTACATGAGCATGACAGTTTTACCATTTTGAAGGGTTTATGGCGGAGGTCTGCATCAGTCACTAGTGTGTCCTTGTCTTTGAGTAAGCATTTCTTAGTGAGGAGCTCCAGCAGGGAAACATTGTCTTTAGGCTGTGACTCGGCTTCGGTGCCCCTCCGTAATAGGCTGTAGGTGCGGCAGTAGAGTTCGGAGGACTGCAGAAGGCGCGTGACTGGTGGTTTAAGGTGCTCCTGCTCGTACTGGTCACAGTAGAAAGGATCACGCAGCTCTGCAGGGACATTCTCTGCCAAGAGAAAAAAAATACAGACATTAAAAAGAGCAGTGGTGTCACTGAAAGACAGTGAAAGGTTATCCCAAACAAGCAAACTTCTGCTAGTTCAGTGGTTCAAGAACACAACAGGTAAATAAACAGTGGCTATAAGTCTGAGTATAACAGCAAGCAGAAGGTTAGTGGGTCATGTCATCATTTCAGAGGCCGACATCAATTTTACAAGTTTCTCTGCCTCTTCAATGACTCTTGCTCTATTTGTTCCTGAAAGAGATTCATATGCCAATCTCAGAATCAGAAACCAGCAACTTAATCTCCTACGAGAAAGTGTAGGAATGAAATATTACTATTAGCAGCTGTTAATGAATCAGTTAAGACTGGACTTTCTGTGAATAAATTGGCACTGCCTTAAACATTATCCTAAAAACAAACATTTGTCACACCCTCTGTGAAACTGGTTTCTCTGCATCCAGATCAAGCCAGGAGGAAACTCAACAGCCCATCGCTCTGTGTAAACATACAGGAAAACATCTCAGTTTTAAAGGGCCTTTCGGGGGGTGACAATGACTATACTTAACAGAGAAACTGTAGTTGCTAAAGGGAGGTGTCCGTTTGTTGTGGTATCATCATAATGCTATATAACAGATTCACTGATATCAGACAACAAAACACCCAGCTTACGGTGTTAGACAATGCCCAATTCTCCATATCTCCATGACTATAGACAATACTGTCACTCAGTAACACCACATGGTCAATGACTGAGAGCAAAGTCAGCACTGCTCAGTTAACTGCTGGAAAAAAAACAGTGTGACACACCAACTAAAATGCACCAAGCAAGTCCTGAGTTCATGAAATTCTATTACACTACAGTTGTCCTAGTTACCATGAGGACATGTCGAACAAAAAGAAAAACTTCACCAGAAGGCAAAGCAGAATGCAAATACCTCAACTCTGAGATGAGAGAGATCGATACAAGCATGATTTCCCTATGGGACTGTCTGGGCATGAATAATGGCATGGTGTGTCACATACAATACATTGCAATGAACAACTGAGAACAAATTTCAGCTTCTATACACATTTTTCCACATTAAAAATAGCAGCGATCGCTGGACAAAGGGCAACAACTTCATAAAATCCTAAAATAAAATGACAAAGTGAAAAACAAAGGACAAGATGGCCTTTTCACTGAGAATCCTCCATTATTGTGACATCACTACAACTCCAGGGAAATGTTTAAATTGAAAACAGAAGCTTGTGTGTGTTTGCATTGCAACACAAATGACAGCCTCTGTCACTTCAACAGGTTATGGGGTCAGCATTTATCTACTGGACTGAGTTAAAAGCCAAATGTGCACAAAAATGATTACAGTTAACACATTATTATACAGAATGACCAGGAAGATAAGTAGAGAGTTGAAAATAAACATTTAGTGAGGAGATTTTGGCCCAGAGACTAAATCCCAACCACCTGCAGGAGACCTATGCTGGAGCTGACCATGACCTCTTGTTTTTTTGTGTGGGAGAGGTTGTTTTTTTCTTAGAGCAGTGTTTGTCAAACCTTTTACATAAGCAGCCATTTTTTAAAGATGGCAAACTGTGACCCATATCACAATATAAATTGTGACAAGAGCATATTTGTGCTTGATGTAGCAACTAATTCAATTAATTTCCAAGAGATGCTTGGTACGTTAATTAAAACTTAATTTATTTATGCATGTCATTTAAAACATATTATCCACAACAACCCATCTGTGGGTCTCGATACAGTCATTGGAAATTATTCTTCAAGAGCACAGCCACACTGTTGATATAACCACAGTAGGAAACTGGAAAAGACCAGATCAATATTTCTGTGATGGACCATTTTGCACTTTTTTTTTTAAAAAGATTACTCTTACCATCGTGGTCCAGCTGTGTTAGGTGCCCTGAGTGTACTGACCTGCCTTGTTAATAGGCTGCTGATAACAGACTGACTGATTGCTAGCCTGCAAGTCATATCAAAGACAATACTACACATGTCCCACAGTAATCAGCACAAACACATCCAAACAAAAACAGCCTGAACTCAGTCACAGTTTTAAACCAACCAAGACACCACATTTTCCATTTAGATTAGATTGTGTGTAAAAAAAAAAAAAAAAAACTAGCTCTCTATGATAACATAACACAGCAGTTTGCAAATACTGTTGGATTTGACCATCTCAAGTGTCAGGGTACTTACTACAACCCTTCAGGAACTCTTGCACCATTTAAATATTTTATAAAAGCTAAAATGTGAAGATGTGTACAAGGTCATTATATAAGTGGGAAGTTGACAAGATGAGTTCAATAAATCAGCAAACTGCAAATTAACAAGGTAATCTTCATAAACTGAGAAATTTCACAGCACATGCTCTGAAGGAACCACACATTACATATCCCATCTCTCTTTATACATTAACAGGTCCCCTTAACATACAGAAGTCATAACAGCTGTGTCCTGAAACACATCACCACATGCAGCACTCTAATATGATTTAAACACAGTCGCCTTAAATTACATTACAGTGTCGGTGTACACAGAAGCACATCCTGAAAACAGTATGATTACATCACAGTGTATAGGTTTTGAACACTGGATTTGAGAATGACAACATGTGCACTCAAACACCATAAATGTCCTCACTTTGGACAACAACTTCCAACCAGATCTGTTTATTTTCTGTAGGTTACTGTGATCTTTGGCCTCTCTGTGTGGTGTGACAAGCGACTTATCTTACATTTAGACATCACACTGTCTATATACACACTTCAAACTCAGTAAATATACAGTATAAAAGGTTAACCCGGAGGTTTCCTACAGTGCACCAATGATACCTCCTTCTTCTTAAGCAAACACCAATAGCAAGAAAACATCCTCCGAAGGTCCTTGTCCCTTGTTGACTCACCATAGTTACAATGATTGGGAGAGGATGAGTAATCAGTCCAATAGGATTTCAGTATATGATCCAAGCAGCTTTGTAGCTAGATGGGGCAAACGAATTGAAAAATCACAGGGTTTTAATCATGTCCAAAGTGAATCAGGATTAAGCGAGTCTGGCTTCACAGCTAGGGAAAAATGTGAACCGAATGCAAAAAAGAACTAGGTGTTAAAACTAGGCCATAGACTATTTTATATGAGGTAAACATGTTGTTTACAATACCCATGAACTCAAGGAAGGAAGAGCGTAACAAAATTGTCATAATTGCTCTTCATGTCATTCTCTGAGAGCAAGTCTCTCCCAAACCTACAAACAGGCAAATCAAGAGATTCTCGTCTCATTCCAATGAAAAGGTACAAACTAGTTTGACTCAACCTCAAATGATCCGTCATGTCATCTGTCACGGCAACAACAAGGATAGATCATAAATTACATCATTGTTTTACCAATTGTCACCGTGTGTGACTATTATAAACAATTGTGAAAGTGGAGCAAAAAGGTCATTACAGACCGTTTCAGTTCTAAGCAGCAAACACATACACAGCATTAATAATATTAACTGTAGAGCTAGATGTCAGTATGTACACCAGCAATTGCTAAATCCGGAATCATGTAATTATGACACTGCTTGCTCTTCAATGGTATTATTATGAAAGTCTATAGGGGGATGTAAAGAACATTATTTCCTTGGGTGGATGAGAGTTAAGTGTTTGCATGTCATAGAGTTAAGAGAATCTGACAAGATTTATTCACTATGTTTAAAAATTGTTGCAGTTTGACAACAATTAAAAGATGGTTGTCTTACCATAACAGGTTTGTTCTTGTAAAAGATGAAAGGAACAACTTGTGTTTGTGTATTTAGTTTGCTTCATCCTCCAGCCTTGAAATATTTGTTGTGTTAATGTTGGTATTTCAGTCCTTTAAGCAGCTTTCAGATTATCATGATGGCACATGGACTGATTTTAAAGTAGCCTAGAGGTTGTCTTTCAATTCATGGCACTAGGCCCATAGCTCCCTTTAAAGCAAAAACCTAACATTTATACATTTTTCTCATCTTAAATAAAGTCCTGGGGTGAGTTTTATTTTTTGACCAAGATTAAAATGGTGCCTATTGTCATTTGGTGTTAATTGACCTAGAAAGAGCTGGGTACCAGATGACCCCTCTGCACTGATCTGCTAGGCTGAGTTTCTGGGAAGAGACATGGTGATGTCATTTTGACTTTGTGGGAAACTATCAGCGAAGGCCATTGGGTTGATTAAAACTAAATCTGCACATCAACAGTCGGTAGACATTTTTGTAGCTTAGCATGGATGGTGACTTTGACCAGAGGGTGTGGTTGAGGTGCTTTACAGAGCACACTGAAGTAGCAGCAGCCTGGAGCCCTAGGCCTAGAACTTGCCTAGGATTGTGTAACATGCAAGTCATGTTGTTAAAGTAAAACAGAAGTCACATTACACCCCATACCCCCCAAAAACTGTCTATGTACAAAACATTAGTCCAGCTGACTATGTATTGTTACAGGTACCACTAAGGGATGGGAATCCTGCCCCTTCTTTCTTTCTTGTCTTGTGCTGCTCAAGTAAATATAATCAGTATTACTATTAATCAGTGTCCTTGTCATATCACTATTCTGTTAAAAGGGACTGAGACTAAAGGGAACATGTCAACAGGACTGTTCTGGTGTGAGATCTAATCTTTATGGATAGGACCCTAAAACAAAGAGACATGTTATCCCTTCAGGGTCAGAGCTGACTCCACTAGGACTTGTCCAGATACTATGATGCAAATGCTAATTCAACCACATCTTTTTTCCTAGGAGTGTGTGTCTGGGGGGTTGTAGAACACTGTAAAACAGAGCACAGTAATAGATTCCCTGCAGTAATTTGATAGATCATTTTAAAAACTGGTGTTCATAAGAACAGCAGGGTTAAAACCATACCCAGCAGCATGCAATTTCTGCCCACAGCCTGGCGGCCAGAAATACGACAAAATGGGTTGGAGTGATAAGGCCTAGGGTGGAGGCCTGTTTCTGTGAAACACACACGCATACCTATAATATGTGAGCACCCATTGACTGAGAACAAATGACATGTGTCAAACAAAATGCACACAGCGCACTGCCCCTCCACCCGCAACCCTCCCCTCCTTCATATGCTCTTTGTGCTGAAATTCGCTGAGCTGTACACACACACACACACACACACATACACTGCAGCTGCCCTACATGCATGTGCAGAATATAAACATATATGAAAACAACAGGAGGACAGTGGTCAGCACACGCTATCGCTCTATGAATAACACCATAACTCACCAGGCCTGCAGCCTCGACTGAAACCTACCTGCAGTGCCGTAAGACTTTGCCAACAGCCACCCGACACTTGCGCAAATTTTTGCTTTAGTACAGTCGTACAAGTCCAATGGCTTTGCATCTGGGACCACAAAAGTCTTCCTCATGGTAGGAGAGTCCACCATAGTGAGTCTGTGCAAAAATTAGGAAGCAGTTTTTACACGACCGTACAAAAATGTTCAAACAATCATCCTTTCGGGAGACAACTCCACACGACTGGAGCTTGGATTACGGATGTGGGGATACGGTTGTGTCGGGAAAAAAATATCCGGCTCGGCGTCGTTTCAGGCCGGTGAAAGTCCTGCCCCGTGTTGTTAGGAAAATAAATACCGGTTAAACTACTCCTTGCGACCAGAAAAGGGCCCGACAAACCGGCTTATAACTGAAAAACCAGACTACTCTTCTTCTTTTGCCCCTCTTGATCCGCATTGCTGTGTGCCCAATCCACTGTATGGAGCTCTCAGAGAGAGCCCCGTCGATGACTGACGACCAGGTGCGCCACACAGACGTCACTCACTCACCCAGCAATCCAATAGGAATCGAGCCTGAGAAAAGAAGGCGGGATTTAGCTGCATGGAAAGCAGACAGCAGCCGTGGAGGTGAGGCGGGATTCTTCCTACAGGTGCACGAATGCCAGTTTGTTTGTTTGTTTTGTTTGGAAAGGTCAAATACTAGCATAAGTGAAAATAGTTTTCAGGAATATTTCTTTACATAAACACGGAAGAAGTATTCAGATCCTGCCATGATCACAATATGAGAACATCCCAATATAGGTGTTGGAAGCTAAATGTACATGATTGAAAATACTATGACCAAAACTATGTAGTTGAATAATTGACCATATTAAATCTGACCAAACTAGCACGTTCATGTATTTAAAATGCTGTATTTATATTTAAGTCTTCAACTGCCATAATTTTGTTGCCTATAGCAGTTTATTTCACAAGCAGAGCAGGTTTTAATCAGCTACAGGAGCGGCAAACACCACTGAGGGACGGTAAGTAATTTTCCATTATATTTTAACTAAACTAATGGAGTAAAAGTAAAATGAAAGTAAATTGGAAATACCCAGGTGAAGTGCAACTTCCAGATTTTATACAAGTGCAAACATTAAATTTGTATCACTCTCAGAAAGCTTACTGATGTACCTAACATTTATTGTTTTGCCTAAGTTACAATGCATAATTGATTAAAAAAAAAAACTGTTTCTCATTTGTTTGTTACCTCCACTAAGGAGGTTGTTTTTATTGGCATGCATTTAAATGTGAGTTAGAACTTCCTGTCTATGGATTTTGACAGGTCAATCTGAATGTTTTGTGATGGGTAGCTGATCACCCAAGTCGGTTTCCAATTGATTTAGTTAAGAATCTACCAACTGATGATGTCACGAAAATGATCTTGGTAAAAATTCTATAACTAACCAAAAACATCTTTGTCAGACTAGCATTGATCCAGATTGCAGATTTGGCAGCAAAGTCCCATTTCAGATGGTATATCTCAGTGACAGGATGAATGTTTGTCCAGTATA
This sequence comes from Solea solea, assembly GCF_958295425.1. Taxonomy (NCBI): domain Eukaryota; kingdom Metazoa; phylum Chordata; class Actinopteri; order Pleuronectiformes; family Soleidae; genus Solea; species Solea solea. The sequence goes on from NC_081149.1 coordinate 12,340,312, forward strand.
AGTTGTTAAGATCCAGAAAGCCTTCTGTATCCAGGTGCCGTGTATCATTATGCAATGCAGATTAATTGTGTGTACTATATACTATACTATATGTAGTACTTGTAATCCATCATCAGCATGCAACTATGGCACAGGGCATTTTTGGAATAGTAATTAGAGCAAAATAAGCAATGATAAATTCTGGTTTAATAAGCATATTAAATTAAATATTAATGATTTAATATGTTTCTAGAGGCATCGTCCACATAAAAAACTGAAATCTCTAGTAACTCATCACATGATGTTGCTCAAAGTCCCAAGAGCTCTCCAGGCACCCCATTGCAGTCATTTTGTAGGAGCATTACCTCTCAACAATTTTAACCTAATTATAGCAGGAACAATTTTGTCCTGGTCAGTACTTTTCCAGAACTGTCGATTCAAGTCTTATAATCAGGTGGCAGGGATTAAAAGCATAGCCTTTCCCCATCAATCACTGAAGTAGATCAGTAGCTTGAATGCATGGGCTAAAGAAGTATTACTGGAACACAATTTTACTGTTTAGTCATGTCTGGATAATGGGTGTTTACATAACCATTAAGTTGTTAGACTTACATGCTTAGTACCCATTTTAATTAAACTTTGTTAAACATAGTGAACACCTACAACCTTTTTCTCCAGCTTTAGTGAGGAAAGAGAAGTTTTATGCAGCCCTCATTTGACTCAATCACTTAAACAAAGGGTAATTTTGTGAGTACTTAAAATAAAATATAAAACATACAAATATAGCATGACTTTATTATTTATGAAATCTTTTCAAAAACACTAGTCTTTGTAGGACACACCTAGTGATCCTCAAGCCAACAACATGAAGCATGAATGCTCAGCTACACTTTCAAATGAATGTTGCCTGTTGAATATTTGCTCCTCCCCTTTGTTTTTAGGGCAGAGGTTCCTATCAGAGAGAATGCTCTGATATTTAATAAGTCTACCAAAGTCTTTCACCATTCATTCTTTTACAAATATTGTTTGGAAACAAAGTAAAAAAAAAAGAAGAAAAAAAGTGTTAACATGAAAACCACATGATCATTTCATTAGAGAAAACTGCTCAACTGCACAAGTAGTTTGAGCCAAATGTGAGAGAGGCTGACACCTTGTGGCCAAAACTATGAGGTTTGTTTCTTTCTATAGAACTATAGAAATCAAAAGAAAGTTAACAGAAGGCACAAACACTGCCACTAAGACAATCTCACAGACATCAGCTTCTATGATATAAAGTGGATACAAATCGACATTTACAAAAACCTAAAAATCTTGTCTTTTCAACAACTTCAAGAAAAATCCAAAGACCACATCTTTACAGTAGGTAAAGGTATCTCTCAGTCATCTTTCAGGCCTCCAAAGACAGCTGTAGGGACACTCTTCTGTTCAAGCTGCACCTCTGTAAAGATCAAGAAGATAAGAGAATTATTTCTTGATAATAATAGATAAACATCTCTGTAACATGCTAGTAGTCCCAGTCGACTGGTCGATTTATGAGTCGATACGTTCTGGTTCGACTCAAATTCTGATTGGTCGACTTTTTGCCGTGTTAATTTCATACAATCTATGGTTAATTTGATTTCATGAGGATAGAACCAAGTGCTAATGGGGGTGTTTACAGAGCACCCCTGTTTCACAGGTAACAGCGTGTCTTCAGAGAACAGCCCCCTTGTTTTCAGTATTTTGGATTAGCCCAACCCACAAGAGACAGATAGATTAAAGTACGTCTGGTGTTTTTATTTAATTTTAAGCTTTTCATTTTAGGCTACAATCAGTCCTCCTCTAACATCCATGTCAAAGACATCGGTAGTGTTGTAGCATTTTACAAAAATAGATGGAGGGAAAAAAATCAAACGCAGTTTGTCAGCAACAGTTTGCATTTCATAGCTGGACTACAAACATGGTATATCATATAAAAACGGGAAGCTAACTTGTCTGCGTTATGTTGCTCCATCCGTTTTGAGTATATGAACATATTAAAATTGGCATATTTCAATGTTTTAGTCTAATAGACGTTGATTTGTTTTATAACTGCAGGTGCAGGGCTTCAGTTGACCAAGAATTTCTTTGGTTGATTACAGCCCTACATGCTAGGCATGTTCCGTCACTCACCTTCCGGTCCTTGGTCTTTGTTGTCGTCCTCGTCATCGTCATCATCATCATCAATGTCGATCTCATCAGGATTGGCTTGTTTGGAAAGCTGGGCCAACTCACTGCGAGAAGTGTCACTCCTACACAAGCACATAGGGATAATATGGCCAATGTGATCAATTTACTTTGGAAAAAGGCATTCAATTTTGTAAAATGTACAATTTTCCACAGATACAAACCTAACAAACAGAATCTTCTCTTTGGGCTTGGGTTTGTCCTTTTCAGCTTCTGCAGCAAGCTGTTGAGCTTTCTGCTCCAACATCTTCATGTCATCAATTCCCATCTGGCCAGGAGCAAGATCTGACACTGGAAAAAAGTTTGTCAATCAATTTTTGTGAATGTTTAGTGTGCACTGTTAGGATTTGAGGCAAATATATAGCACATGTGGCAACCCCACATACTATTTAGTCCACAAACTACAATCATGTGCAAGGACACTCACCTGTGCCTGTGGCGCTTGATGTGGCCTTCATCATCTGAGAGGTCATAAAGTTGACCTGGGTATTATATGTGGCCTGGACACTGCGTTTGATCCTCAGCATTTCTCTAATGGTGTCCTCATTTCCGTGGCGGATTTCAAATTCTTTCCAGGCTTGCCAGAAATTAGCTGTCACCTAAAAGGTCAAAGAGGAATTATGAAATATCTGAACATCATCAATGGTACATCTGACTGAGAAGGTAATTGATGGAGGTGTCTCACCCTTGGGTCACAGATCTGGGAGCAGTAGGAGTAGATTGCTCTGGCCCGATCAATCTCACCCAGTTTACTCTCCATGTCAGCAAATCGAAGGCACATGTCCCTCGCATGCTCATCCGGAAGGACCTGGTTAAAACGGAATTACAATTCATATTTTATTAATTTCAGTGCTGACTAGTATGTTTAAATTTTCGATAAAACAATCATTAAAGAAAATTAGAATATTGTTTACAGTTTAGCACAAAGATCAATATTTTTATACCTCAATAGATTTCTGGTAAATTGCTCTGGTATAGGTGACACCATAAATTTCAGCCGCTCTCTTGATGTAGATATTAAACATGTGATGTCTCTCCACTGTTTCTACTGCCTGTGTCGCTCTTTCATATACAGCCATGGCATGCCTTGCCAATCCATACTCCTCCTCCAATTTGGCATACAACAGGTAAATAGCTAAAAAGAAAAGCATAGTAGAATAACATATTTGTGGTTAAGAAATACAAAAGTTGTAGATCTCATTTTAACAATACTACTTACTCTTGGCAAACTTGGCAGGACAGCCATCCAGGGCTTGTTCGAATAAATCCCTTGCTCTCTCCAACTTCTTACCCCCATAACGATCAATGAACTTGGTGAGGTAAGTGTTCCAGATGTCATACACATTAGGCCACCTGAAGAGAGCGATGCCTCGCTCATATGCCTAAAATGGTTATCAGAAACATCAAAGAATTGTTAAAATCAGAGCTACACAAACACACTGAAAATGAAGTTTGTTCATTTGTGTGGTAGTATTACCTTAAAGCTTTCCTCAAAGTAGTTGTGCTCCTCAAGAAACATGGCATAATTAATGATGATCTGTGGTGTTGCAATGCGAAGGTCAATAATGCGGTCATAAACTGCTTTTGTAGACTGATGAGAAAAAGAAGAATAGAAAATTAAAAGCAAATATCAACATCAAGCAGAGATGAAGATTTTAGGACCAATATAAAATATATGGTTTTAATATGAACCTCCTACAGTTCAGTGGTTCATGATACTGAAAGTGCACTAGCATATACAGTAGCGATCATACCTGGAATGTGCCAAGACTCTCCTCCAAGTCAGCCAGCATAGACCAGACCTTCAATGACTTGTACACCCTGTTTTGGACTGGCTCAGACGCATCAAAGTACTCTGCTTTCTTAGATGGAATGGCTGTAGCTTTCTATTTTCAAGTCAGTCAGGAAAAAAATTCTTATTACAGCATTTATACACAGATTTATGAAGTGATTAATACATTTACAAATGTGTCAAAATTTTACTCAAAATTAAAACAACAACTGAGGACCCCCTTGAAATTAAGATCTCAAGGGGTTTATCCTCCCAAACATTTTTAAACAACACTTATTGTGTATGAATATGTAGTGTGATGGTCAACTCTAGCAGATACCAGATATTCCGTATGAAAATATGCTCTAAAAACACATGGAGGAAAACAATGGTCAATGTTGTAGTTTCTCGGTCCTGCCACTAGATGCTACTACATAATAAGAGTGCTGCTACTTAATGATTGTATGTATGCGTTTGTGTATAGAAGAGTATACACGCGAGTACACGTGTGTGAACTACATGTATTCATTGATTTAATTATTTGTTTTTATACACACCTCCAGTATGCACTTGGTGTTAATCACTATTTCACCAAGCCCTAATAATTTCTGCAGAAACAGGTCTCACCCTTAAAATGCGCAGTGCTTGTTCATAGTTCTCGTGGCGAAGCTCGGTTTCTCCATATTCACACCACACTGCAGCAAGGTCATCCACCTGCTTGTAGTTCACCTTGGTGGCCTTCTCGAAGATTGTCCTGGCCTAAGTGACAGTCAGGTAAATATAAGTCATCAAGAATAACATCTGATCTCGAGAGCAAATTGTTTGATTGTTTAAATATCGCGGTGGAAGGTCTTACTTACATCATCCAACTGCTCATTTTCTTCGTAGAATTTGGCAAAGGAAACCCAGAGAGAGTGAGGCTTCCCTGTGGCCTTCATTGGATCCACAGTCTGCACTGCTTCAGTGTAAGTGTTGATAATCTGCAAAGTAAAGATGGTGTCATTGGGAACTTACTACAAAGAAACAAGGCTGCATTGTTAATTGAACAAAAACACTATCTGCTGTCACACCACATTTCTAAAAGAAAGATTTTGAGACATCAACTCAAAAGAACTACACCTACTCTGCATGAGATTAGCAAAAAACAGCAGGTGAATCTGAGAGACAAAGCCAAAGGTTTGCACCAAGGACAATTAAAAAGTGTATTTTTTTTTTTAACCCATAGTGTTCACACGGAAGGGATCTGTGCCCCAGGTGCACCCTTGGTAAATTGCCGTGGAAATGATACACAACTCCTTATATGGACATCCTGGAGATGGGTGTTTATAGGTCACATCCTCAGGCTTTACAAAATGCATTTTTCGTCTTATGTGTTGTTGAGTCATGGTTCGTTTTATAACACTTTAAAAAAAACGGGAGTAGCAATAATTCTGCAAACGTCACAAAATAGACCAATTTTATTAAAAAATTCCTAAACAAAATGAGCCAAGCGAACTTTGAATTGTAACATAATTCCAAAGTTCACAAATTTAATGTGATTTTTTTTTTTTTTTTAAAGTGTTGTGATGTGTTTATATAATTGGTGAAATTGAAAAACAAATTACTTTATCAGATTTCCTATAGGTTGTGCTGAAAAAAAGATGTATTTAACAGAACTGATTTACTTCATTTACAACTGGATGGTCTCTGTTCTTACAGCATGCAGAAAAAAGAACAACTCTCACCTGCCGTGGATTACCCTCATACAGTTTTACCCTCTTGTGCCACTCATGTACATTATGGGGGTTCTGCCTCAGTAGTACACTGTTCAAGAGGAGGGGTCGCCGAGCTATCAGCTGCTCAAAGCGGGCCAGTCTGAGCTCCAGGTCTATATCTTCTAGAATGGGCAGTAAAAAAGAGCACAGCAGACATGAAAAATGAAAGCCATGGCACCTGGTGGATGTATTAATATTAATAAATCTAACACAAACCATCTTCATCCTGCCCAATCTCAGCAGTGGTCTCCATCTTGGCAGCAATCATGCTCTCCTCAAATTGGGCATAGCTATCAAACACTTGTGTGAAATCCCTTACTGTGACCACTGTAAGAATGGCTTCCTCATACACATCACGGGCCTGACAAAATAAAGTCGCGATCAGTGATTGAAACAGCACACAGGAAATAAATGTAAATGAAGCTTAACTTAAAGTGCTTTATGAAATGAATAAAGTTGAAAACCATGCAGATCAAACACACTTTCTCAAAGTGACCACTCCTGATGTAATAGTCGGCTAAAGAGCACCAAAGTTTTCCAAGTTGGTCTGTAAAGCGAGTGAGGCCTCCTCGGATGATGGCTCCTACATTCAAGGAGGTCACCTTATCAGGGTTCTGGGAGATCAGGTCACATAGTTCATGCCACAGCTGCCCAAGACCAAGAACAAAAATGTTGGGGAAAAAAAGATTAATTAACTTTCCAGTTCAACGTTTACCTAAAAAAGAATTAAAAAAATTACATTACATTACATTACATGTCATTTAGCAGACGCTTTTATCCAAAGCGACTTACAATGGAATCAAGTACAATTAGCCAGGGGTGGAATCGAACTTGCGACCATGATGTCTTTGGTACACAAGGTAGGGTACACAAGGTAGGGTCTTAACCACTGAGCCACTCCACCCCAGTGGAGTGGCTCAGTGGTTAAGACCAGGCAAAAATCAGGCACATAAGGAGAATAATATCTTACTTGATAGTTGGACTTGCCCTCTTTGGACACAAAGTTTTCATCATTGACAACAGCTGCTAGTCGGACAGCTGCTTCATCCAAACGGCCAACAGATCGTAAGTAGTCAATGTATTCCTCTGCATTCTCTGGAGAAAGCTGTGTGGTACCAAGAGCAGACAGCACATTTTCAACATAATTTCTTCCACAAACAAATATTTAGAATTCTAACAACTATAGAGCTAGACATTTAGACAGATAGTGAGATATACTATGATGCTGGGACTTTTCAGTTGATTGTTTTATTCATATTTATTAATATTCTTTAGACTAAAACAACAAAAATCCAGAGGTTCTTTATTCTTTGGAAAATATCAAAATTCCTTCTTCAAGCTCTCAGTAGAATGTTCAAATACAATAACAATGTCATCTGAAATCTCCTCACATATCTGAAAGTGAACTGGCATGTGGAAAATGTTTGTGTACAACTCTACATGCTCTCACCTTGAGATACCTGCGATACACCCGGATGGCAGTTTCGGGTAGGGGCAGGTTACGGACAAAGCGGAGATAAAGAGGCCAGATGCGTGGATGCTGTGTAACAGGAAGAGCTCTAAGTGCACGGTCAAATGTCCGCCGACTTCGTGTCATCTTGCACTGAGACACAAGGAACTGGCAGTAATCGAGCCATATTCTAGGCATCTAAATAAAACAAAGACAAATGATTAGGTTCAAGTACAAAGTCAAGAGATCATAGAATAATGTTAGAAACAGATAGAAATTTTTATAGTTAGTGTTACCTTATGCATGAACACCAATGCCCTTTCATGGCAATTATTGACCTCTTCAAAGCCTGGATCAGAGATGCATTTCCCTTTGACTTGTTTCCGTCTCTCTCTCAGATAACTGTACCACAGCTTGTAACTGACAACATGATCACAATGGTTATAACTAGGTTGCATCATTTTTGCACACAATCTTAAACCTGATATGTCAACGAATCTGCAATAACAATGTTCACATTTTAGGTTGTGGCCAATTTTGACAAATGTTTCATTAAAATTACCAAAACACTAATGTGGCTGAAAAAGAAATCTAGCTACCTGCTGTGCTGTACATTGTCATTATAGTGAGTGACTAACCTGCCAGGCAGTTCTCTCAGAGCCCGTTCATATATTATGTTCAGGGTGGATTTGGCTCCATTCTGTTTGAATTCAATGTATCGCATCCAGCACTTGACTGAGTATGGGTTCCGAATGATCTCCTCTTCATAGGGTAGATCATCTTCTTCCTAACAGAAATCATACCAAAAAAAATTAAAAATAGGGCTTAACAATACAAAGAAAACATCTACTTTTTCTGAGAGGTATTGCACTTGTAATTAGACTTGATTATTTTAAGTGAAGCTTCTATATGTCTGTTATTGATCAGTGGTGAGTGTGTTGTATATATGTATGTATTGTTGTTTCCATACATTTGATATTCATTTTCAGGCATTCATCCCCTTTCCTCAAGAGGCTTTGGCTTTTGCCAGTCTGCCATTATAAATAAGAAATTGTTCTTAATGACTTGCCTGGTTAAATAAAGTTTGAAAAAAAATCCTCTTCATAAATCTATTTGTAATTGACATAAATAAACTAATACGTGATGGAACTTTACGACATGCCATCCTACCAAAAATATATATAACATATATAAATAATGGTGAAAACTTTGAGTTATTTATCATAACTGATGCCATTTAGGTTCAGGTGCATAGCGACTGTCTTAACGTGCAGCCTTTGAGATTTGAACCGTGTGCTAATGCTAAGGTTAGCGAGTCAACGTAACGTTCCCGCAACTTTCCAAGATTCCGATACCTGCCGATAAAAATGTTTCAATCATCTCTAAAATGTAGACGACAGCTCTCACTACAAATCACATTGAGATTATATGTACCATAACAACGTTAACCGATTAACGAAAGTTAGCTGGCCAATACTCGTTCTTAGCAAACGCGTGTATCTGCTGCTGCTAATAACAATACCTAAGTGAGGAGAAGGAGAAGTCGGAACGGTGGAAAACTTACAAACATAACATCGCCTTTTCCGTTTAATGGAGGCATTCTTCGTCTATAGTGGATAAAAAAATAACGAGCGGGCTATTCCAGACAGTAGCAAAACTTGAGCTTTAGCTAACACTCTAGCTATGCCAGCGCTGTATCCACAATACTGCGCATTCGTCAACCGGATGTTGTCAACATCCGTCACAGCGCCGCGGTCTTCTTCCTCTTCGGTGTTTTATGGCAGCTGGCATCCATGTACTTGCATTACTGCCACCCTCAGGTTCTCTTTCTTCTTACGTTATGGCCATTCACAGTCTGATGTGAGAAAATCTTCCTCCTTCCCTGTGTATTTTCTACACTCTCCAAGATGCTCCTCACATTTTCCCCATATTCTCCTCACACTCGTCATCATTACCTGGCTTTCCTGTAAACATTGCTTGCAAGATATGAGTATGTGCTCTACAGTTTCCCTCTCCTGACAATATCCAATATTGGATGCTTTTCCTATAGTGTGCTGTAACTTGATCTTTCCTTTAATTTCCCCTGTTTCTTGATGAATTTAATTTGCTTTGTATTGAATATAAATGTTGTGCTTTTGTTTCCATATCCCACCTTTGTTGCCACAGATGATTTCTCCCACACTATGCTTGTCCCTTCTGATTTAGCTAATTTAATGTACTGGAACCCACATGAAGACACTTTTGCACCCTTTCTTCCCAGTTCTTTCAAATGTTGTACTTGTACGTACTTACTTGTATTACTTAAATAATACGCTAGTAAGTATTGTTTATTATCGCTCCTGTTCCGTTCCTGCCATTACCAATGCAGTTCAACTCGAACTGTCAAAAAACTGTTTGACTGCAAACATATTGAGGTGATCTGATGTTCTCTTACTGCATCTAAATATTGTTAGTCATTTACTAAGTCTGTGTTTAGACTGTGCATATAAGCACACAGACCCAAAGGTGCATCCTTCAGATCTCAATGGCGAAGTTACATGACTCCTATCTGCTGCTGTGATTCTGTCTGTCTCTCCACTTCATGAGTAAACTTCCGACTGATGCTTCAGCTGAGACTTGAAATAACCAGCATAATGTCTCACGCATATGGTACCTCTCATCTTGAACTCAACATATCAATTTTTGGATCCTAGCAGCACATTGTGTGAAACTGAGTGCACCTGTCTCACTGCTATCAATTTCTGGTTCTTAACTTCAAGAGGAGTGGAGACAAGGGGAAGGGAAAAAAGGAGGGAGAGAGTGAGCGAGAGAGAGATAGCGAGAGAGAGAGAGTGAGAGAGAGAGAGAGAGAGAGAGTGCACTAAAGAAAGTACAGGTTGCCATGCTGTGACAGTAATAACATCAACAACAAGGCAATCAGAGATGGCAGACTTCCCCCCATTCACGGAACAAGCCCCTGTCGGCCTATATGTATAACAGACTCTGTGGTGCAACGGTAGAGTGTCTGAGTCCAGATCAGAAGGTTATGTGTTTGAATCCGTCAGGGTCTAAAGAAGCCTAAAGAAGTCTAAAGTCTTTGTTGCTCATATTGCACGCAAGTGCAGAAGCACACACAGACAGACAGAGCCACCAAAAACAATGCTTCACTCCCAAAGTAATTATGCAAACAGAAAACAAAAATTACCCCTCGCAGGAGTATAGTCAGAAAATTTAAGGTGCCAGCCTCCCAACTGGCAATGCCGGATCCCGTGCTGGGAAGGGGCCAATCCAGCCCAGGCCGAGACCACACGGTGACACCCCGGCCATCCCTTGACCAAAATGATTAAGTCCCACCCCACTCCACAGAGGTGCAGGCACCCTAGGAGCTCAGACTATTAAAGAACTTGCTGGTTGCTATCCAATAGTTTCACAGACAGTTTGTTTATGTTATATTTCATAATCACGTCACAATAAAACTTAATTCCTCCCATTTCATAAAAGAAGCCACAGCAATGCAGAATGCATAATGTGTCTTTGTGTTGAATAAAACATTTCAGCATTAATCAGCTAAAGTTATCAAGGCTTGCAGACTGGAAGAAAATGGTGCAAACCAACAATACCATCATCGACTTGTAGGGCAAGGAGATGAGGCACCAGGCAGCACCACAAGGAAGAGGTCCTTGCTATAACTGGAAGGTAATTAGGCACTAAAAATGTACCTCAATCACTGACTGAAGTTCCGACAGCAGATCGCAATAACCTCCCTTCATCCAGACATGGTACTCTGGTCGGCCAGCACAGAACGATCATCATCATGGTGGAACAGACCACCCCATTGGACAGCTGGGATGGTGCAATTGAGTGGAAAATGGAGAAGTGTTAAGAACTCATGCTCACAAGCAGGGTGCATATTTAATACTTCATATTCTAATATGAATGAATGTTCAACCAAATCAAATGCTTTGTAAAAGTTTGCACATTGCAAAACAAAATCATTTCAGGTCAATTGACAGCTGGTATAACTGCCCCAGGCCCATAAAGGTCAAGTGTATTAATCACTAGCTTGCACCAGTTTTCAATGTATTATTATTATTATTTTTATTAAAACTGAATAGATCAGCTTAGAACAATGAATGTGTATTGCAGAAAACATTTACATGCTGGTATAATTAAACACAGGTACACAGATAATTGTGTGTGAGTAAAGGGAATGGTAGATATACTATGGACATATTTGGTTTAATTCATGTTTACAGTTATAAGGTTAAATGTGATGTGTATAGTCTGTTAATTTTTTTGAAACAGTTGTTTGTGTAGGATTAAGTATGTCTTTATTTTTGAACCACTGCCAGCAGTGTCTTGAAATGAGTTGCATAGCTTGTCAAGGACACTGAGTTTCGATGACAGCAACAATATCTTCAGAATAAAATGCAGCCTGAGGATAAAGATTTTTGAAATCCAAGTAGGACTTAATATAGGTCTTATCTCAGCCTAGATGACAGACACATTTTGAGGCCTTTTAAGGCAAGGTGTCACACTCGCTGAACTTTATGGACTCGGCCTTACATTCAATTTTATTAGAGGATCACAAGATGTGCCAGTGTCCTGCAACCATATACCAGTGGTACTTGCGTGCTTCTCCAAAACCAAGTTCCATTCCTAGCTAGGGACATGTCTAATTTTCATGGGTAAATACAGACAAGCTCTTGCATCTCAAGAAACTCAGAATCTAAATGTGTATGAGTTAATTAATTATTAGAGCAGAAATTCAAACCTCTCGATAAAACATGTTGGATGGTATTGCTAATATTACTGTTACTGCATGAGTGATATAAGTTGGATGTTATTTCACTTACATTGGTTATATTAATTTCAGCATTCAAAATGTGGACAAGCTGGCACACTGATACTCAATGCCAATGACATTTAAGTGTTGGAGAGCTCAAAAAATTAATAGATTAAATAGTTTAAAAAAAATATATATATATGTTAAATGAAATGAAATGTTAATATGTAGTCATAAAATTGGAATCTCTTCTATTAGCCTGTTCGTTCTTATAAAACTGTTAATACAATTCTTAAAATAAAATTCAAGCTCGCTGGAGTATTTTCACAAAATATTTTTTTTTTTTTTCAATTCTATTTTGAGGGTTCTGCAATATTATATCTTGGACAGAAAAAAGCATTCTAAACCAGCAATGTCACAAGATGGATATGACGATGACCGGGATGCTTGACCAAATCTAGAGGCAGACTCCTGCTGACAAGGCAGCTTATGCCTCTATAAATGCAGGAGACTCAGGCTCCTCTGAGAACTGACAGGCATCCCACACAGGTTTGTGCTTTGTGTATGTTCCTTCTAATCTAATGAGCTTTTATTCGATAAAACAGTAATGGATTATATGTTTTGAATGTCATGTAATCAATTTAATATCAATTATCAAAATGATGCTTTCAAAGACGTTGAAATGTGTATGCTTAATATATAACTGAGTATTATTGGCATGTAATAGTGAATAGTCTTGTTGAATCATTAAGGGTTGTAAACATGTAAGCAGAGTGACTGTTGTTTCTAGTTGTAGGCACTAGACAGAGGAAAAATATGACATGTATGACACAGATGGTCAGTTGTCTGACCATCAAAAGAGAAACATTTTGTCCATGTGCGGGACAAAATTATTTAAATTGCAATTCAATCTGCAACATAAAAGTGAACAAAAAAGGAACACAACAGTACACAGAAAATGAAAAAACTTGTATTTCTGAAAAGCCTATAATGGTCAAAAAACCCAAATATCTTATTATCAACAACTGACACAAAGACAAATCTTAATCTCTCTTTAAAGGCATTCCCGGACAACATCATAACTGTGCCACACATTTTGGGATAAGCTTCGGTATGTTTGCATTAAAAAGAACGTCCATGGTAGAATGAAAAATACTATCATAAACATTTAACACTACTGTGTCATTGACTAACCCACAGGCTCAACTAAAGTGCCACCATGGCTGACGCAGAGTTGGACGAGTATGGCCCGGCATCCATCTACCTCCGGAAGTCACAAAAGGAGAGAATTGAGGCTCAAAACACTCCATTTGATGCCAAAAGTGCCTTCTTTGTGACTGATCCTGCTGAGATGTATATCAAGGGCAAACTTGTGAAGAAGGAGGGTGGCAAGGCCACAGTGGAAACAGAGGGTGGAAAGGTTGGTGTGACCCGTCTATCTGTCTATCCATCTATCCTTGTGTGTGTGTGTGAGTTTCATTTGAAACTCTGAACTTAAATTTCCTTTTCAGACTGTCACTGTGAAAGAGGATGAAATCGACCCCAGGAACCCTCCAAAGTTTGACAAGATTGAAGACATGGCCATGATGACCCACCTCAATGAGCCTTGCGTGTTGTATAACCTCAAAGAGCGTTATGCATCATGGATGATCTACGTAAGTGTGGCTCAAAGTGACTATATCCACTTTATTCCTATCCCTCATGATACCCTGCATGAACTCCTAGTGCATACTGCCACTGAAGCAGAACTGGCGTTTCCAAATAATAATAAACTCAAAGAATTCAATTAATTTTTTTGTGTTACTTAAACACTGGGCTTCACGGTGTGTAGTGGTTAGCACTCTCGCCTTGCAGCGAGAAGACCCGGGTTCGAGCCCCGGTTGGAACAAGGGCCTTTCTGCATGGAGTTTGCATGTTCTCCCTGTGTGTGCGTGGGTTCTCTCCGGGTTCTCCGGCTTCCTCCCACAGTCCAAAAACATGCAATGTGGGGATTAGGTAAATTGGACACTCTAAATTGACCATAGGAGTGAGTGTGAGAGTGAATGGTTGTTCGTCTCTATCTGTGTGTGGCCCTGTGATGGACTGGCGAACTGTCCAGGGTGTACCCCGCCTATCGCCCGATGTAGCTGAGATTGGCACAGCACCCCCCGCCACCCTCTGGCAGAGGATAAAGCGGTAGATGATGACTGACTGACTTAAACACTGTTAGATTAGATTTATTGTGTATTGTGGGATAGCGCCTCTGGAAACAAGGTGAATAAATAAACAAAAACTAATGGTTACTTGGTGGTTTCTTTTCACCACAGCTACTTCCACCAATTGAGTTAAAACTGAAATTACATGGATGTCGAATGTAGTAATAGTGAGTTTTGGACATTGCTCTCTTTTCCAGACCTACTCTGGCCTGTTCTGTGTCGTCGTGAACCCCTACAAGTGGCTTCCAGTGTACGATGCTAGGGTTGTTGTTGCATACAGAGGCAAGAAGAGGATTGAGGCACCACCCCACATCTTCTCCATCTCCGACAATGCCTATCAGTTCATGCTCACTGGTAATTTATGTTATTTTTGGAGGAGACATGAATTCATCTTACCATGACACACTAAATGAGACAAAGCAGATATGACATGAAGTATAAACGCTAATGATATTGTTCATTTCAGATCGTGAGAACCAGTCTGTCCTTATCACGTGAGTAATACTAAAATAGCAGAATAAGGAAAATTTACAAATAGTAATACAATCATGTGTACATTTGTACAATCAACACAATGCATTCCTCTCTTCTCCAGTGGAGAATCTGGTGCAGGAAAGACTGTCAACACCAAGCGTGTCATCCAGTACTTTGCTATAATTGCAATGACTTCCAGTAAGAAGGAAGCAGACCCTGGCAAAATGAAGGTATGGTTGCTTTGACTAAGAAGTAATGTCCTTCAACCTACTGTGCTATTATGCTAAATAATGTATATATAAATGCTTGAGAAATATATACATGTATCTTATTTTTATGAATACATTGTTTTAGGGTTCACTGGAGGATCAAATCGTTGCAGCCAACCCTTTGCTTGAGGCCTATGGTAATGCCAAAACTATCAGGAATGACAACTCCTCTCGTTTTGTGAGTAGAATTAAACTAAATTAATTTGGCCTTCTTGAGCTGAAAATCAAGAATCATAGTAACACATGACTAAATGTTCAGGGTAAATTCATCAGAATTCACTTTGGCACCACTGGCAAGCTGGCCTCTGCAGATATTGAAACTTGTAAGTAATTATATACATTTTGTTTTGTCACTTATGTGTGAATTTAAACTGTTAAATACCAGTAGTTGCATGATGTTATACATGCAATGGTATTCAACAGATCTGCTGGAGAAGTCACGTGTCACCTTCCAGCTGTCTGCTGAGAGGAGTTACCATATCTTCTATCAGCTGATGACTGGCCACAAGCCTGAGTTGTTGGGTATGATAAAACATGAAAATTGCTGTACATTTATTTATGTAATTGTTATTAGCATAACAATTACTCTTTCATGTATTTCTTCATGTAAAAAGACACTACAAACACCATCATGAGAAAATCTCATGAATTTTCTATGTGTTTTCTAGAGGCACTTCTGATCACCACCAACCCCTATGACTATCCAATGATCAGTCAGGGTGAAATCACTGTCAAGAGTATCGATGACGTGGAGGAGTTCATTGCAACAGATGTAAAAATTCACATTTTATTAATATCTGGATTGTAATCTTGATAAGAAATTAATTAATAAAATTAATGAATCAATTTTTTTGCAATGCAGACTGCCATTGACATTTTGGGATTCACTGGAGAGGAAAAGCTGGGCATCTACAAGCTGACTGGTGCTGTGCTGCATCATGGAAGCATGAAATTCAAGCAGAAGCAGCGTGAGGAGCAGGCTGAACCTGATGGCAATGAGGGTAAACTTCATAGTATTTCTCTTCAAACATATCTGCAATAAATGATACACATTATTCAAAACATGAGCATTCACTGATTTTAAGATTTGTCTTTCCATCAGTGGCTGACAAAATTGCTTACCTCCTGGGCCTGAACTCAGCTGATATGCTGAAAGCTCTGTGTTACCCAAGAGTCAAGGTCGGAAATGAGATGGTGACCAAAGGTCAGACCGTCCCACAGGTACAAAGACAGAGGGAATCTCAGATGTCAATTAATCAATGACAAAACAATAATAAACTGGTTCCTAAAATGTTGCTCTATTTTCAGGTGAATAATTCTACCATGGCTCTGTGCAAGTCTATTTATGAGAAAATGTTCTTGTGGATGGTCATCCGTATCAATGAGATGCTGGACACAAAGAAGGCAAGACAACACTTCATCGGAGTGTTGGATATCGCCGGATTCGAGATCTTTGATGTGAGTAATATGCATTATTTCAGCTGTTCAACATTTCACAATTTTGCATTGAAACTGATCAACTTCCCATGATAACAGTACAACAGCTTGGAGCAACTCTGCATCAACTTTACCAATGAGAAACTGCAACAGTTTTTCAACCACCACATGTTTGTCCTGGAGCAAGAGGAGTACAAGAAGGAAGGCATTGAGTGGGAGTTTATTGACTTCGGTATGGACTTGGCTGCCTGCATTGAGCTGATTGAGAAGGTAAGTTGCAACCTCGCCCGTTATTTCTTTTGTAAAGTGCAAATGGTTGCTTCTACAGGTTCGTTTTCATGTTACATGAAATGTTGATTTTCCTCAGCCAATGGGCATCTTCTCCATCCTTGAAGAGGAGTGCATGTTCCCCAAGGCCTCTGACACAACTTTCAAGAACAAGCTGCATGATCAGCATCTTGGCAAGACCAAGGCCTTTGAAAAGCCAAAGCCTGGAAAGGGCAAGGCTGAGGCTCACTTCTCCCTGGTTCACTATGCTGGTACAGTGGACTACAACATCACTGGCTGGCTGGACAAGAACAAGGACCCCCTGAACGATTCAGTGGTTCAGCTCTACCAGAAGTCTTCAAACAAACTGCTGGCTCTCCTGTATGCTGCCCATGCTGGAACTGAGGGTAAGAAACTAGTTTGACAAAAGCACAGTGTTTGTACTGCACTATAATGAATGCATTATAGTTCACTTTTTCATTTATTTAACCTTTTTCAGTTTTGGAAGAAATTAAATTTTACAAACATTTTCAGAGGCTGCTGGCAAGAAGGCTGGCAAGAAGAAGGGTGGTTCTTTCCAGACTGTGTCTGCTCTTTTCAGAGTATGTTTTTATATCTTTGGATTACAATCAAAATTATCATAATGAAACAATGCTGACAGACTGTCTTTTGTCACTGATCCACAGGAGAACTTGGGCAAGCTGATGACCAACTTGAGGAGCACTCATCCTCACTTTGTGCGTTGCCTGATTCCCAATGAAACAAAGACCCCAGGTAAGAAGGTCATAGTCTTACATTTTGATATTTTGTGCAAATGAACATGTTAATTTATTAACTTCCAACTCCCAGGTCTTATGGAGAACGCCTTGGTCATCCACCAGCTGAGGTGTAATGGTGTGCTGGAAGGCATCAGAATTTGCAGAAAGGGCTTCCCCAGCAGAATCCTCTATGGTGACTTCAAGCAGAGGTAACACTACTTTTGATTACAAAAACGTCAAGTCAAGGTATCATGATGATGGAACACAAGAAGACATGCAACAACAAAATCATCACTTTCTCCTGTAGATACAAAGTTCTGAATGCCAGTGTCATCCCTGAGGGACAGTTCATTGATAACAAGAAAGCTTCAGAGAAGCTGCTGGGCTCCATTGATGTGGACCACACTCAGTACAAGTTTGGGCACACAAAGGTACAAGTCTATAAACAATATTCATGGTTGTGCTGGTGTATGTACATTATGTGTAGTAGTATCAATATTTACTGATGAATGTTTCCTTTATTCGGCAACAAGGTGTTCTTTAAAGCTGGTCTGCTGGGTACCCTGGAGGAGATGAGAGATGAGAAACTGGCTACGCTGGTGACCATGACTCAGGCCCTCTGCAGAGGGTATGTCATGAGAAAGGAGTTTGTTAAGATGATGGAGAGGAGGTAAGATTACAGCACGATATACACCAGTATTCTGTCTATTTTAAGTGTTCATTCATTAAATGTGTACCAGGTTCTAAAAAAAACTGACATTATGTTATAATTTGATGTACTTTGTAGAGAATCTATCTTCTCCATCCAGTACAACATTCGTTCATTCATGAATGTGAAAAACTGGCCATGGTTGAAACTGTACTTCAAGATCAAGCCTCTTCTGAAGAGTGCTGAGACTGAGAAGGAGCTGCAACAGATGAAAGACAACTATGACAAGATGCAAACAGACCTGGCTACGGCTCTGGCCAAAAAGAAGGAACTGGAGGAGAAAATGGTTTCCCTCCTGCAGGAAAAGAATGACCTGCAACTGCAAGTGGCATCTGTAAGTGACATCTAGTATTTACCTAATAGTTGCATCCATATTGTGTATGTGTATTTACAAAAATCTGTTTCATACCATACTCAACAAAACAGCACACATATCCTATTTTATATTCAAAATATCCTATAGGAAGTTGATAATCTCTCTGATGCTGAAGAAAGGTGTGAAGGGCTCATTAAGAGCAAGATCCAGCAGGAGGCCAAACTCAAAGAGACAACTGAGAGACTGGAGGATGAAGAAGAAATGAATGCAGAACTCACTGCAAAGAAGAGGAAGCTGGAGGATGAGTGCTCTGAGCTGAAGAAGGACATTGATGACTTGGAGCTCACCTTGGCTAAAGTGGAGAAGGAGAAACATGCCACAGAAAACAAGGTTTGGTATTTGAACGGTCTTTTACATTATAGTCATACAGAAACATACAGACATTATGACGTTATGCCTTGTGTTCTTTTTATTTATTGAACTTTGTGGGAAATATTTAACTTTCCAAACCATTTTAGGTGAAAAATCTGACAGAGGAAATGGCATCTCAAGATGAGTCCCTTGCCAAGTTGAGCAAAGAGAAGAAAGCCCTCCAAGAGGCCCACCAGCAAACTCTGGATGATCTCCAGGCAGAGGAAGACAAAGTCAACACTCTGACCAAGGCCAAGACAAAGCTGGAACAACAAGTGGATGATGTGAGTAAAGTGTTGCTTGCAAAATGTAGTTTTCTCTGCAGAGACGTTTACAATTCTAAGTATTGATGTACTAGGTTTTAAAAACCTACAACCAAGCTGTCATCTCTTAGCTTGAAGGATCTCTGGAGCAAGAGAAGAAGCTCCGCATGGACCTTGAGAGATCCAAGAGGAAGCTGGAGGGAGATCTGAAACTGGCTCAGGAATCCGTTATGGATCTGGAGAATGACAAGCAGCAGTCTGATGAGAAAATCAAAAAGTATGTTTTGAATTGTATTCAGTTGTTACTCAAAAGTGACACCCCAAGAACAGTGTGAAACATGGCAATGAAAGCTGTCCTTATCTATTTTAAAGGAAAACGTTGACATAAGACAGCTCCTCACAAACAATTTAACAAAAATCTTCAGTCAGGACCAAAAACAATAACACATTTTTTTTGTTCTGTCAAATACAAATGTCATTAAGACATTGCCAGAATTGAAAGAAGCCTGACTATTTTCTTCATTGCTCTTACAGGAAGGACTTTGAAATCAGCCAGCTCCTCAGCAAGATTGAGGATGAACAGTCCCTTGGTGCACAGCTTCAGAAGAAGATCAAAGAACTCCAGGTAACAACATTTATTTAGTAAACCCTTACCAAAACTTTACAATTCTGTTATGAAGACTTCATTATACCACCGTCATCAAATATAGGCTCGTATTGAGGAGCTGGAGGAGGAAATTGAGGCTGAAAGGGCTGCTAGAGCAAAGGTTGAGAAGCAGAGAGCTGACCTCTCCAGGGAGCTGGAGGAGATCAGTGAGAGGCTTGAAGAAGCTGGAGGAGCAACAGCTGCTCAGATTGAGATGAACAAGAAGCGAGAGGCTGAGTTCCAGAAGCTGCGTCGTGACCTTGAAGAAGCAACCCTGCAGCATGAATCCACTGCAGCAGCTCTTCGTAAGAAACAGGCCGACAGTGTTGCTGAGTTGGGAGAGCAGATCGACAACCTCCAGCGTGTCAAGCAGAAGCTGGAGAAGGAGAAGAGTGAGTACAAGATGGAGATCGATGACCTCACCAGCAACATGGAGGCTGTTGCCAAAGCTAAGGTGAATCTTTCAGATTTATGCAACCATTTCTTTTTTTTTTTTTTTTCTACCAGTTCATTTAATTATACTAATTATAAAAACTATGGGCTTTAAATATATTTAGATAATTATGGCAGTTTGGTATAGATACGACCAAGGGTAGTGATATGACAAAACCAATGAAAATCAATAAATGTTTGTTCTACATATATTGTTAACAGGGCAATTTGGAGAAAGTGTGCAGGACTCTTGAGGACCAGCTGAGTGAGCTCAAAGCTAAAAATGATGAGAATGTTCGCCAGCTGAATGACATTAATGCACACAAAGCCAGACTGCAGACAGAGAATGGTAAGTCACTCTTATTATTATTATTATTGTTGTTATCTTTGTCATTATGAAAGTGACTTATGGTCATATTATTCCTAAGGTGAGTTTTCACGTCAGCTTGAGGAGAAGGAAGCTCTTGTTTCCCAGCTGACCAGGGGCAAGCAGGCCTTCACCCAGCAGATTGAGGAGCTCAAGAGGCACATTGAGGAGGAAATTAAGGTATTTCAATAACCATTCTCCCCATACAATACATAACAAATACGAAAATGATGAAACAAACATCTTGTGGAAGTTATCAAGAAATGGCTCTGCTGCTACTCCGAACAAGTTACATCAACATGTTTCAACACAATGTTCAACAGGCCAAGAATGCTCTGGCCCACGCTGTTCAGTCTGCCCGCCATGACTGCGATCTGCTCAGAGAGCAGTATGAGGAAGAGCAGGAGGCCAAAGCTGAGCTGCAGAGGGGAATGTCCAAGGCCAACAGTGAGGTGGCTCAGTGGAGATCCAAATATGAGACTGATGCTATCCAGCGCACTGAGGAACTGGAGGAGGCCAAGTAAGTTTCTACTTTCTCAGAGACTACATTTGTTATCCTTTTAATTGTGGACTTTGAACCATTCAAAAATGCTTCATCATGACAGGAAAAAGCTTGCCCAGCGTCTGCAGGATGCTGAGGAAGCAGTTGAAGCTGTTAACTCCAAGTGTGCCTCTCTGGAGAAGACCAAGCAGAGGCTGCAGGGTGAGGTTGAGGACCTCATGATTGATGTGGAGAGAGCTAATTCTCTGGCTGCCAACCTTGACAAGAAGCAGAGGAACTTTGATAAGGTGCACCCTCCACAGAGAGCATTGTGTCAGTGTTTATTCAAATAAATAAGTGAATGAATTAGAATGATATGTGTCCTATACTTACCTGCATTATTTTAGGTCCTTGCAGAATGGAAACAGAAGTATGAAGAAAGCCAGGCAGAATTGGAAGGAGCCCAGAAAGAGGCTCGCTCTCTCAGCACTGAGCTGTTCAAGATGAAGAACTCTTATGAGGAGGCTCTGGATCATCTGGAGACTATGAAGAGAGAGAACAAGAACTTACAGCGTATGTTAATCTCATTAATTAAAAATGCAACTTATTCTCTGATGAAAAAAATAATAACATTAACTAATTCCCTTGCAGTCCAGCTTCTCTAGATCCCTTTCAACTGATTTTTTGTTTTAATTATTCTATAGAGGAGATTTCAGACCTGACTGAACAGCTTGGCGAGACTGGAAAGAGCATCCATGAGCTGGAGAAAGCCAAGAAGACAGTGGAGACTGAGAAGTCTGAGATTCAGTCAGCACTGGAGGAGGCTGAGGTATCACAGTTTAAAACTAAAGACATTACAAATATATTTCCTTTGAGAAATGAATACTTTAAATCAACACAGGTATATGTCATTACTCATATCAAGCAATGTTAATTAATGTAATTGTATAAAATCACTTAAAGGGCACCCTGGAGCATGAGGAGGCCAAGATTCTCCGTGTTCAGCTTGAGCTCAACCAGGTCAAAGGTGAAGTTGACAGGAAGCTGGCAGAGAAGGATGAGGAGATGGAGCAGATCAAGAGGAACAGCCAGAGGGTGATTGACTCCATGCAGACCACTCTCGATGCTGAGGTCAGGAGCAGGAATGATGCCCTGAGAGTCAAGAAGAAGATGGAGGGAGACCTAAATGAAATGGAGATTCAGCTGAGTCATGCCAACAGGCAGGCATCTGAAGCCCAGAAACAACTGAGGAACGTCCAGGGACAGTTTAAGGTCAGCTTTTTGTGAAGGCTTGATTGCTTGAGTAAATAAAGGCAACTGAAAGGAAGTTAATTGATTATTTTTATTGTCATCATCAGGATGCCCAACTGCACCTTGACGACGCTCTTAGAGGACAGGAGGACATGAAGGAACAGGTTGCCATGGTGGAGCGCAGAAATGGTCTGATGCTGGCTGAGATTGAGGAACTGAGAGTAGCTCTTGAGCAGACAGAGAGAGGTCGCAAAGTGGCTGAGCAGGAGCTGGTTGATGCTAGTGAGCGTGTCGGCCTGCTGCACTCTCAGGTTAGTTGACACTCAGTAAAAAGAAAGTAGTTTAGGAAATCATTATATTTTATTAAACATGTTTTTTCTCAAACATCCAGAACACCAGTCTTATGAACACTAAGAAGAAGCTGGAGTCTGACCTGGTCCAGGTTCAGGGTGAAGTAGATGATACTGTTCAGGAAGCAAGGAATGCTGAGGAGAAGGCCAAAAAGGCTATCACTGATGTAAGTGTACATCTGGAGTAACAGCTGACTCTCATGTGCTTTTTTTCCCCAAAAGAAAATGGAATAACAGGACAAATATTGTTTCAGGCTGCCATGATGGCTGAGGAGTTGAAGAAGGAGCAGGACACAAGTTCTCACCTGGAGAGGATGAAGAAGAACTTAGAGGTTACAGTCAAGGACCTGCAGCATCGTCTGGATGAGGCTGAGAACCTCGCCATGAAGGGTGGCAAGAAGCAGCTCCAGAAACTCGAGTCCAGAGTATGAACTGCACACAAAATGCAAATAAACACTTTTGGAGGCACTTCACACTTTTCACTTTGTGAAATACAATCTACTTTTACCTTTTGTATATAGTACTGATGTATTCTTAATGATATTTATCAGGTGCGTGAGCTCGAGGCAGAAGTTGAAGGCGAGCAGCGACGTGGAGCTGATGCTGTTAAAGGAGTTCGCAAGTATGAGAGGAGGGTGAAGGAGCTGACATACCAGGTAATTCCCACCAAAACTACAATTTTATTCCTTTAAATTTATTTTCCTGATCATTTGTCGTATTATCCTTTACTTGTACAGACTGAGGAGGACAGGAAGAATGTGGCCAGACTTCAGGACCTTGTGGACAAGCTGCAACTCAAAGTGAAGGCTTACAAGAGACAGTCTGAAGAAGCTGTAAGTACACCTATGAAATGTTGTCACATCACAATTAACCTGTATTATGACAATTGTCCTTTCAACAAGTCAGTATAACCCCAATTCCTGTACAGGAGGAACAATCCAATACCCATCTCTCCAGACTGAGGAAGATCCAGCATGAGATGGAAGAGGCTCAGGAACGTGCTGACATTGCTGAGTCCCAGGTCAACAAGCTGAGAGTCAAGAGCCGTGAACATGGAAAGGTATTTCATGGGATCATATTTTTCCAACATTGGCATGAAACGTAGGTCTGTTATACGTAGTTTGATGTATCACAATATCGATTGTTAAGACATTAGAAGTCAGTAAAATACACATGTATAATTCCAGATTAAAAGTATTTAACTTACTGAGTAGCTTAATGCCTGACTTTGAATATATGTCTTTGCTAACTGATTCCCTCTCTTCTTTATAGTCTGATTCTGCTGAATAATGAGTCATCATCTTATTGAGGCCATTCATCGGAGTTCATAAAATATGAACTTGTGGTTGGGGGCTTTTTATTTCATCAATAAAAATAATAATTGTTTCCGATTTTGGTCTGTTTCTTTCTAATGATTGATATGTGAGACTGAAAATGAAGCTGAAGGGATGAAGTAGATCCTTGTATTATAGCACAATTCACTGACATATTATATAGTGTATTATACCATAATAGACCATGATACCTTATGCCATATTTTAACAACCACTTAAAAGTAGATTGGAATAATATGAATCACAGTCTGCTTAGTACTTGAAAAATACCCAGGCCTATTCTGCATCCATGCAACGCTTCCTTTGGAATGTCACAAGCCACAAATAGAGATAGGGTTCCAGGTCATGCAAATCTGTGCTTGATATCTCTTGGAAGAAATTGAAGCTCGACAAGGAATCTTGGAACAGAACACAGTTTTGACTCAAGTTTTTGATGACTCGCTCTTTTAGCCATGTGGTCGTTGCAATCATGAATACTTGGATTTTGCATAATTTATTTCTTTTGAAGGGAATAGTGATGAGTTCATGTCAAGAAGCAAAGGGAATCCCAATCCATATGGATACATGATGAACATATACAATTCTTAAGTCTAAATAATAGGCCTTCAGGTTGTCTAGCCTCAAATCTAAAAAAAAGAAAATTACAATTTGGAACAATGGAGTAATGTAATACATATATTAAGTTGACTATAAGTTAAGTTGACCAAGTTAACCACTTAGATTTACATTTCTAAGGAGGCTTTCTGTGGTCTGCCACGGTAAATAAAAAAAAGTCCCCAATGGACATAAACCCTCAAGATATATTGGAACACTGATTCATGCTTCTTTAACTGGTGTCACCTCCTATCAAATGTAGCAAGAGCAAATTGCCTTATGTGGAACTTATTTTTAACAACTTGCCAAATGAATTAAATGTTAACACCCACCCACAAACATCCAAGGCTGCAATTAAATAGAATAAATATTAAAACCAAATCAAATCTTTGAGATGTATAACACGGCAGATGGTCTGTCTTTTAGAGCATTATATAGTCATAAGTAAATATTCATATTCAACATCACAGCCACAAAATGAACGACACAGACATGACCAAAATGAGAGTCTACTGCTGAATGGACATACTTGATGACAAATGAACAGCCATATGCAGTGAACATTAATTAGTTGCATACAATCATCACCCTCAAAGTTCTCAAATTGACAGGATTTCTGCCACTAAAATGTAAATGTCATGAATCAAAGTTATGGGCTCATGTTTAATTATTTTTAAATAGCATCTTGAGACTCCCACCACCACTTTTTACTACTGATAGAAAACTAAAGCAATATGTTGTTAGGTTACATTACATGTCATTTAGGTTAACTGTTGTATACTTTGTAGTTGTTTCAATTTCACCTAGCACAGACGCAGAGATTGAGTCATCTACCAGTGGCCTGCGGACAGAAAAGGAGAGAATCAAAAATGGACTGCTCTGCAAAGGAAAAGTCCTAAACAGCCTCCATCTGGAGAGGCTTGGATCTCACTGTTTAGGATTTACTGTGACAAATTGATATACGGACGTGTAAAAAGGACAGTTTCAAAGGGGCTGCTGTGCGAAGGGACCATTAAAGATGTTTCTATTGTGTTGTCTTGTTTTAGTGTTAATGTATTTTTTTGTCTTGCATGTTAGTTAGTTCCTTCCACCCACTGTGCAAAAGAAAATAATTCATGGGCAAGCTCACAACTTTGCTTGTATGACGACTGACCGTTCAACAAGTGGAGCAAATATTGTATTAATTTAGTGGCTCCTCCTCAAAAATGTGGGTCATTTATGTGCTTCTCTGGCATTTCTACCAAATACGGTGGACACCACCGTACATACAGCTGACACTGAACATAATAAAGCCCTAGCAACAGCCTTAACATACATCATTCTTTCTTTTTTATAAAATATACTTTGATTAATGGACACTCTAGATGGGAATAATAATCTTTTTGAAATTGAGATATAGTGTCATCAACAAATCTAATGTGTACTATAAATACATTCTATCAAAGCCAAATACGAATCACTGGATTACCCTCACTGGGATTTATTTAGGACATTGGCAATGTCCTGGGATCAACTGGTAAGATGGGAAATAATAAACCAGGTCCATGCAAAGCATGGACCTCGTTTATTAAAGTTGAGTATCAGTATCCTGAGTATTAACACATTACCTACATTTATTGTAAATCTGTGTAATAGTCATAAACCCCTTCTACCTAAAGGCTCACTTTCTTTCCTGTCTTGAAGTAAAATGCTTCAAGCATTCATGAGTTAATACATTTGTTAAATCATCCAAGTTGGCAGTACTTTTAAAATCTGCTTCCAGGAGATACATAACACGTCTATCATTATTGGAAAGTTCATCAGCCTGAATTTTATTCCAGAGATCTCAGAAATGTGTGTCCTGTAACTATACACCAGTGACATTTCAATGCTCCTCCAAATTTAAATCTCATTACTGGCTGCAATATCAAAAATAACAGGAGACAGATGCCTCTCATTAAACTGTTAGCTTGAAATCATTATCACTGTGTCAAACAATTTATTGCAACAAAATAACCACAAATTATGCAGTACAGTTTTGCAAATTACCAGTGGATATGCTGTGGACATCCCTGCTTACGTTCACTCACATCCAAGGTCCAAAATATCTCCCCCTCACGATAACTGACTTGGTTATTGACCAGGTAGATATTATTTAATTTTGAGAATCATTTTGACAGACATTTAGAGATTATTGTGTCAGAATACAGAAATATAAAATATATATTTATATATAATATGGATATACAGTAATTGCATCACAAATTAAATGTAACAGTATTTCTATCTATTAATTGAACACTGCACTGTGTTTTGTCAGTCCCCTAAAATTGTGATGGTGTTATGCTATATTTGTAAAATAGAGTAAAAACATAGTATTTTGAATGCATCATTGTGAATTATTAATGTATTTGTAAAAAAAATAAAAAAAATAAAAAGAAGAAGAAACATGCTGATTAATATATATTCACTGAGTATATCACTTTCAAGCACTAAGGTGTCAAGCTTTCATGACCAAATTGAGTGGGATACTTGTGCTGAGGAGGCAGATCCTGGTATATAAAAGCAGTAGTCATGGATGCTAGATCCAACTGACAGGCATCTAAGACAGGTGAGTTCATTCAGCTGTATGTTATCATTATACTGTTTAGTAGTACCATGTGTATTTTGCTGTTTTGCATTTCATATCATTCTTACATTGTTTTCCACATTCAAAATAATTCACTATCCTGCATTAAATTGATATATTGTGCATATATCAATTGTCTTTTCAATAAGCTAGCCCAACTTGGAAATAATAACACGTCAGCCAACAATGTAAATATGTTCATCAGTTGGTGTCTGCAGAAGTTACCAAGAATATTTAGCAATAAAATATGGAATTTAGCAGAGGCTGTGCACAGAGGGATGCATCAGTGCTCCGCTAGCAATACTTAAATTTAAACACCTTTTTCATTTATGGCTATGTTGAATCCCTCGGGGATAACTACCTTAAAAGGTTTCCCATTAGTAACAACTGACCAAATTAAAGGAGCTATCTTATATGTTTAGAGGAAGTTGTAAGTGACACTCCATGCATATAGTCCATAAAATGTTTACAATTATATACTGTACCTTTGTTTTTTTTAGCGCCTTGACAGACACAAACATCAATCAGCGTCTGCAGTTGAGGTAAAGTCTTCATTGTAAAAAACATTGGTGTCTATTCTGTTACCAACTTTAAGTTAATATTTGATTTATTTATTTACAGACTTCAATAAAAGTGCCATCATGAGCACAGACGCGGAGATGGCGCAGTATGGCGCCGCAGCCATTTTTCTCCGAAAACCAGAGAAGGAGAGAATTGAGGCCCAGACTGCTCCATTTGATGCAAAAACTGCCTTCTTTGTGACAGATACTGATGAGATGTATGTCAAGGGTAAACTTGTGAAGAAGGAGGGTGGCAAAGCCACAGTTGAGACAGATGGTGGAAAGGTGGGTGAATATTCTATATTATAAATATATCATTAAAACCATTAATTTAGGTACCCAACATATGAAAACTGATGTAACTGTTTTGTAAAGCTCAGAATTTTAATTATATATTCCCTATCCAGACAGTCACTGTAAAAGAGGATGATATTCATCCCAGGAACCCTCCAAAGTACGATAAGATGGAGGACATGGCCATGATGACTCACCTCAATGAGCCTTCTGTGCTGTATAACCTCAAAGAGCGTTATGCATCATGGATGATCTACGTAAGTTATTGCTTTGCTTGAATGTACATGTGGAACGTGAATACCATGCAGACCTGATAATGCACTTGTTGAAATATTTTGTATTCTCTATTACAACAGACCTATTCAGGGTTGTTCTGCGTTGTCGTGAATCCCTACAAGTGGCTCCCTGTGTATGATGCTACCTGTGTAGCAGGATACAGAGGCAAGAAGAGGATTGAGGCACCACCCCACATCTTCTCCATCTCTGACAATGCCTATCAGTTCATGCTCACTGGTAAATTCAGTTTCTATCAAAGTGTAGGATAAGTAAGGATTGGAAGAAATCACATTAAACATCAATTTATTACAATATCTACAAAGTTCATGTCTGTATGTTTGGATTTCAGATCGTGACAACCAGTCTATCCTGATTACGTGAGTATTACACAGAATATCACACTAAATCTAATGAAGTGTTTTAAATAAAGCTGCTGAAACTTGACAATGGGCCTTTTCTACCCAAGTGGAGAATCCGGTGCTGGAAAGACTGTTAACACCAAGCGTGTCATCCAGTACTTTGCAACAATTGCAGCTCTTGGTGGTAAAAAGGACGCTGCTCCTGGCAAAATTCAGGTAAAAATAGTTTTATAGCTTTATAGAAGAATAAAGCTGTAAATAGAAGAAAAGTATTTTAGATGTTTAACTTGTGTAACTGAATTCTCCTCTTGGCAGGGCTCCCTTGAGGACCAAATTGTTGCTGCTAACCCTTTGCTGGAGGCCTATGGTAATGCCAAGACTGTGAGAAATGACAACTCATCTCGTTTTGTAAGTAATAGGAGAAATTTACACACACACACATATATATATATATATATATATGTATAAACATATACATATATAAAACTTTAATTGTGAAATAACTTATATTATTGCTAATTTCACTATTCAGGGTAAATTCATCAGAATCCACTTTGGTTCTACTGGAAAGCTGGCTTCAGCTGATATTGAGACATGTAAGTTTGCTGTGCGTAATGTTTAAGTATTAGTCTTGGAGTAGTAAAGGGACCTAAAAAAATTATGAAACATGATTAGGCTTTTATTAAGAAAGAAACATTTGGGAGTTTTAACTGAAAAGATATCCATTTGTTAAAAGTATTTTTCTGCATTGGAATACTGCAGATTCCTTTTGTTGGACTGCCACTATATTTTGCTACTCTTCTTTAAGAAATGTTAAATTTTGACTATTACTCTAATCCTCTGTTCTGATTTTAGCTGACATTTGGTGATCCAATGCAAAACTCACCTTTTTATGTTGTGGGCTCATGCACGTGTGGTTGTGGGCAAAATAATATGACAAGGCAGCAAGTTACACATACATCTGCATGATTTAGTTCTTGTTTTTTCAACTTGTTTTTCTTAGATCTATTGGAGAAATCCCGTGTCACCTTCCAGCTGTCTGCTGAGAGGAGTTACCATATCTTCTATCAGCTGATGACTGGCCATAAGCCTGAACTGCTGGGTATGTTGAAAGACATTTTGTAAAAAAGACACTACAAACACCATCAAGACAAAATCTAGAGAATTTTCTATCTGTTTTTCTAGAGGCACTTCTGATCACCACCAACCCCTATGACTATCCAATGATCAGTCAGGGTGAAATCACTGTCAAGAGTATCGATGACGTGGAGGAGTTCATTGCAACAGATGTAACATTTCACATTTCATTAATATCTGGATTGTAATCTTGATAAGAAATAAATTAATAAAATTAACGAATCAATTTTTTTGCAATGCAGACTGCCATTGACATTTTGGGATTCACTGCAGAGGAAAAGATGGGCATCTACAAGCTGACTGGTGCTGTGCTGCATCATGGAAGTATGAAATTCAAGCAGAAGCAGCGTGAGGAGCAGGCTGAACCTGATGGCAATGAGGGTAAACTTCATAGTACTTCTCTTCAAACATATCTGCAATAAATGATACACATTATTCAAAACATGAGCATTCACTGATTTTAAGATTTGTCTTTCCATCAGTGGCTGACAAAATTGGTTACCTCCTGGGCCTGAACTCAGCTGATATGCTGAAAGCTCTGTGTTACCCAAGAGTCAAGGTCGGAAATGAGATGGTGACCAAAGGTCAGACCGTCCCACAGGTACAAAGACAGAGGGAATCTCAGATGTCAATTAATCTATGACAAAACAATAATAAACTGGTTCCTAAAATGTTGCTCTATTTTCAGGTGAATAATTCTACCATGGCTCTGTGCAAGTCTATTTATGAGAAAATGTTCTTGTGGATGGTCATCCGTATCAATGAGATGCTGGACACAAAGCAAGCAAGACAACACTTCATCGGAGTGTTGGATATCGCCGGATTCGAGATCTTTGATGTGAGTAATATGCATTATTTCAGCTGTTCAACATTTCACAATTTTGCATTGAAACTGATCAACTTCCCATGATAACAGTACAACAGCTTGGAGCAACTCTGCATCAACTTTACCAATGAGAAACTGCAACAGTTTTTCAACCACCACATGTTTGTCCTGGAGCAAGAGGAGTACAAGAAGGAAGGCATTGAGTGGGAGTTTATTGACTTCGGTATGGACTTGGCTGCCTGCATTGAGCTGATTGAGAAGGTAAGTTGCAACTTTGGCATATATGTTATTTCTTTTGTAAAGTGCAAATGGTTGCTTCCGCAGGTTCATTTTCATGTTACATGAAATGTTGATTTTCCTCAGCCAATGGGCATCTTCTCCATCCTTGAAGAGGAGTGCATGTTCCCCAAGGCCTCTGACACAACTTTCAAGAACAAGCTGCACGATCAGCATCTTGGCAAGACCAAGGCCTTTGAAAAACCAAAGCCTGGAAAGGGCAAGGCTGAGGCTCACTTCTCCCTGGTTCACTATGCTGGTACAGTGGACTACAACATCACTGGCTGGCTGGACAAGAACAAGGACCCCCTGAACGATTCAGTGGTTCAGCTTTACCAGAAGTCTTCAAACAAACTGCTGGCTCTCCTGTATGCTGCCCATGCTGGAGCTGAGGGTAAGAAACTAGTTTGACAAAAGGACAGCATTTGTACTGCACTATAATGTATGCATTATAGTTCACTTTTTCATTTATTTAACCATTTTCAGTTTTGGAAGAAATTAAATTTTACAAACATTTTCAGAGGCTGCTGGCAAGAAGGCTGGCAAGAAGAAGGGTGGTTCTTTCCAGACTGTGTCTGCTCTTTTCAGAGTACGCCTTTTATATTTGTTTGAATTACAATCAAAATGATCATATTGAAACAATGTTGACAGACTGTCTTGTGTCCCTGATCAACAGGAGAACTTGGGCAAGCTGATGACTAACTTGAGGAGCACTCATCCTCACTTTGTGCGCTGCCTGATTCCCAATGAATCAAAGACCCCAGGTAAGAAAGTCACAGTCTTACTTGCTGAACATGACTTTACAATGTGATGCAAATAAATATGTTAACTTCAAATTCATTTTCAACTCCCAGGTCTTATGGAGAACGCCTTGGTCATCCACCAGCTGAGGTGTAATGGTGTGCTGGAAGGCATCAGAATTTGCAGAAAGGGCTTCCCCAGCAGAATCCTCTATGGTGACTTCAAGCAGAGGTAACACTACTTTTGATTACAAAAACGTCAAGTCAAGGTATCATGATGATGGAACACAAGAAGACATGCAACAACAAAATCATCACTTTCTCCTGTAGATACAAAGTTCTGAATGCCAGTGTCATCCCCGAGGGACAGTTCATTGATAACAAGAAAGCTTCAGAGAAGCTGCTGGGCTCCATTGATGTGGACCACACTCAGTACAAGTTTGGGCACACAAAGGTACAAGTCTATAAACAATATTCATGGTTGTGCTGGTGTATGTACATTATGTGTAGTAGTATCAATATTTACTGATGAATGTTTCCTTTATTCGGCAACAAGGTGTTCTTTAAAGCTGGTCTGCTGGGTACCCTGGAGGAGATGAGAGATGAGAAACTGGCTACGCTGGTGACCATGACTCAGGCCCTCTGCAGAGGGTATGTCATGAGAAAGGAGTTTGTTAAGATGATGGAGAGGAGGTAAGATTACAGCACGATATACACCAGTATTCTGTCTATTTTAAGTGTTCATTCATTAAATGTGTACCAGGTTCTAAAAAAAACTGACATTATGTTATAATTTGATGTACTTTGTAGAGAATCTATCTTCTCCATCCAGTACAACATTCGTTCATTCATGAATGTGAAAAACTGGCCATGGTTGAAACTGTACTTCAAGATCAAGCCTCTTCTGAAGAGTGCTGAGACTGAGAAGGAGCTGCAACAGATGAAAGACAACTATGACAAGATGCAAACAGACCTGGCTACGGCTCTGGCCAAAAAGAAGGAACTGGAGGAGAAAATGGTTTCCCTCCTGCAGGAAAAGAATGACCTGCAACTGCAAGTGGCATCTGTAAGTGACATCTAGTATTTACCTAATAGTTGCATCCATATTGTGTATGTGTATTTACAAAAATCTGTTTCATACCATACTCAACAAAACAGCACACATATCCTATTTTATATTCAAAATATCCTATAGGAAGTTGATAATCTCTCTGATGCTGAAGAAAGGTGTGAAGGGCTCATTAAGAGCAAGATCCAGCAGGAGGCCAAACTCAAAGAGACAACTGAGAGACTGGAGGATGAAGAAGAAATGAATGCAGAACTCACTGCAAAGAAGAGGAAGCTGGAGGATGAGTGCTCTGAGCTGAAGAAGGACATTGATGACTTGGAGCTCACCTTGGCTAAAGTGGAGAAGGAGAAACATGCCACAGAAAACAAGGTTTGGTATTTGAACGGTCTTTTACATTATAGTCATACAGAAACATACAGACATTATGACGTTATGCCTTGTGTTCTTTTTATTTATTGAACTTTGTGGGAAATATTAAACTTTCCAAACCATTTTAGGTGAAAAATCTGACAGAGGAAATGGCATCTCAAGATGAGACAATTGCCAAGTTGAGCAAAGAGAAGAAAGCCCTCCAAGAGGCCCACCAGCAAACTCTGGATGATCTCCAGGCAGAGGAAGACAAAGTCAACACTCTGACCAAGGCCAAGACAAAGCTGGAACAACAAGTGGATGATGTGAGTAAAGTGTTGCTTGCAAAATGTAGTTTTCTCTGCAGAGACATTTACACTTCTAAGTATTGATGTATTAGGTTTTAAAAACCTACAACCAAGCTGTCATCTCTTAGCTTGAAGGATCTCTGGAGCAAGAGAAGAAGCTCCGCATGGACCTTGAGAGATCCAAGAGGAAGCTGGAGGGAGATCTGAAACTGGCTCAGGAATCCATTATGGATCTGGAGAATGACAAGCAGCAGTCTGATGAGAAAATCAAAAAGTATGTTTTGAATTGTATTCAGTTGTTACTCAAAAGTGACACCCCAAGAACAGTGTGAAACATGGCAATGAAAGTTGTCTTTATCTATTTTTAAGGAAAACTTTGACATAAGACAGCTCCTCACAAACAATTTAACAAAGATATTCAGTCAGGACCAAAAACAATAACATTTTGTTATTCTGTGAAATGCAAATGTCATTAAGACATTGCCAGAATTGAAAGAAGCCTGACTATTTTCTTCATTGCTCTTACAGGAAGGACTTTGAAATCAGCCAGCTCCTCAGCAAGATTGAGGATGAACAGTCCCTTGGTGCACAGCTTCAGAAGAAGATCAAAGAACTCCAGGTAACAACATTTATTTAGTAAACCCTTACCAAAACTTTACAATTCTGTTATGAAGACTTCATTATACCACTGTCATCAAATATAGGCTCGTATTGAGGAGCTGGAGGAGGAAATTGAGGCTGAAAGGGCTGCTAGAGCAAAGGTTGAGAAGCAGAGAGCTGACCTCTCCAGGGAGCTGGAGGAGATCAGTGAGAGGCTTGAAGAAGCTGGAGGAGCAACAGCTGCTCAGATTGAGATGAACAAGAAGCGAGAGGCTGAGTTCCAGAAGCTGCGTCGTGACCTTGAAGAAGCAACCCTGCAGCATGAATCCACTGCAGCAGCTCTTCGTAAGAAACAGGCCGACAGTGTTGCTGAGTTGGGAGAGCAGATCGACAACCTCCAGCGTGTCAAGCAGAAGCTGGAGAAGGAGAAGAGTGAGTACAAGATGGAGATCGATGACCTCTCCAGCAACATGGAGGCTGTTTCCAAATCAAAGGTGAATCTTTCAGATTTATGCAACCATTTTCTTTTTTTTTTTTTTTTTTTTCTACCAGTTGATTTAATTATACTAATTTTAAAAACTATGGGCTTTAAATACATTTCGATAATTATGGCAGTTTGGTATAGATACGACCAAGGGTAGTGATATGACAAAACCAATGAAAATCAATAAATGTTTGTTAATATCGTTAACAGGGCAATTTGGAGAAAATGTGCAGGACTCTTGAGGACCAGCTGAGTGAGCTCAAAGCTAAAAATGATGAGAATGTTCGCCAGCTGAATGACATTAATGCCCACAAAGCCAGACTGCAGACAGAGAATGGTAAGTCACTCTTATTATTATTATTATTGTTGTTATCTTTGTCATTATGAAAGTGACTTATGGTCATATTATTCCTAAGGTGAGTTTTCACGTCAGCTTGAGGAGAAGGAAGCTCTTGTTTCCCAGCTGACCAGGGGCAAGCAGGGCTTCACCCAGCAGATTGAGGAGCTCAAGAGGCACATTGAGGAGGAAATTAAGGTATTTCAATAACCGTTCTCCCCATACAATACATAACAAATATGAAAATGATGAAACAAACATCTTGTGGAAGTTATCAAGAAATGGCTCTGCTGCTACTCCGAACAAGTTACATCAACATGTTTCAACACAATGTTCAACAGGCCAAGAATGCTCTGGCCCACGCTGTTCAGTCTGCCCGCCATGACTGCGATCTGCTCAGAGAGCAGTATGAGGAAGAGCAGGAGGCCAAAGCTGAGCTGCAGAGGGGAATGTCCAAGGCCAACAGTGAGGTGGCTCAGTGGAGATCCAAATATGAGACTGATGCTATCCAGCGCACTGAGGAACTGGAGGAGGCCAAGTAAGTTTCTACTTTCTCAGAGACTACATTTGTTATCCTTTTAATTGTGGACTTTGAACCATTCAAAAATGCTTCATCATGACAGGAAAAAGCTTGCCCAGCGTCTGCAGGATGCTGAGGAAGCAGTTGAAGCTGTTAACTCCAAGTGTGCCTCTCTGGAGAAGACCAAGCAGAGGCTGCAGGGTGAGGTTGAGGACCTCATGATTGATGTGGAGAGAGCTAATTCTCTGGCTGCCAACCTTGACAAGAAGCAGAGGAACTTTGATAAGGTGCACCCTCCACAGAGAGCATTGTGTCAGTGTTTATTCAAATAAATAAGTGAATGAATTAGAATGATATATGTCCTACACTTACCTGCATTATTTTAGGTCCTTGCAGAGTGGAAACAAAAGTATGAAGAAAGCCAGGCAGAATTGGAAGGAGCCCAGAAAGAGGCTCGCTCTCTCAGCACTGAGCTGTTCAAGATGAAGAACTCTTATGAGGAGGCTCTGGATCATCTGGAGACTATGAAGAGAGAGAACAAGAACTTACAGCGTATGTTAATCTCAGTAATTAAAAATGCAACTTATTCTTTGAAAAAATTATAACATTTACTAATTTCCTTGCAGTCCAGCTTCTCTAGATCCCTTTCAACTGATTTTTTGTTTTAATTGTTCTATAGAGGAGATTTCAGACCTGACTGAACAGCTTGGCGAGACTGGAAAGAGCATCCATGAGCTGGAGAAAGCCAAGAAGACAGTGGAGACTGAGAAGTCTGAGATTCAGTCAGCACTGGAGGAGGCTGAGGTATCACAGTTTAAAACATTACAAATATATTTCCTTTGAGAAATGAATACTTTAAATCAACACAGGTATATGTCATTACTCATATCAAGCAATGTTTATTAATGTAATTGTATAAAATCACTTAAAGGGCACCCTGGAGCATGAGGAGGCCAAGATTCTCCGTGTTCAGCTTGAGCTCAACCAGGTCAAAGGTGAAGTTGACAGGAAGCTGGCAGAGAAGGATGAGGAGATGGAGCAGATCAAGAGGAACAGCCAGAGGGTGATTGACTCCATGCAGACCACTCTCGATTCTGAGGTCAGGAGCAGGAATGATGCCCTGAGAGTCAAGAAGAAGATGGAGGGAGACCTAAATGAAATGGAGATTCAGCTGAGTCATGCCAACAGGCAGGCATCTGAAGCCCAGAAACAACTGAGGAACGTCCAGGGACAGTTTAAGGTCAGCTTTTTGTGAAGGCTTGATTGCTTGAGTAAATAAAGGCAACTGAAAGGAAGTTAATTGATTATTTTTATTGTCATCATCAGGATGCCCAACTGCACCTTGACGACGCTCTTAGAGGACAGGAGGACATGAAGGAACAGGTTGCCATGGTGGAGCGCAGAAATGGTCTGATGCTGGCTGAGATTGAGGAACTGAGAGTAGCTCTTGAGCAGACAGAGAGAGGTCGCAAAGTGGCTGAGCAGGAGCTGGTTGATGCTAGTGAGCGTGTCGGCC
Organism: Solea solea; assembly: GCF_958295425.1. Classification (NCBI taxonomy): domain Eukaryota; kingdom Metazoa; phylum Chordata; class Actinopteri; order Pleuronectiformes; family Soleidae; genus Solea; species Solea solea. Next base: position 12,377,048 of record NC_081149.1, read on the forward strand.
TGCTGCACTCTCAGGTTAGTTGACACTCAGTAAAAAGAAAGTAGTTTAGGAAATCATTATATTTTATTAAACATGTTTTTTCTCAAACATCCAGAACACCAGTCTTATGAACACTAAGAAGAAGCTGGAGTCTGACCTGGTCCAGGTTCAGGGTGAAGTAGATGATACTGTTCAGGAAGCAAGGAATGCTGAGGAGAAGGCCAAAAAGGCTATCACTGATGTAAGTGTACATCTGGAGTAACAGCTGACTCTCATGTGCTTTTTTTCCCCAAAAGAAAATGGAATAACAGGACAAATATTGTTTCAGGCTGCCATGATGGCTGAGGAGTTGAAGAAGGAGCAGGACACAAGTTCTCACCTGGAGAGGATGAAGAAGAACTTAGAGGTTACAGTCAAGGACCTGCAGCATCGTCTGGATGAGGCTGAGAACCTCGCCATGAAGGGTGGCAAGAAGCAGCTCCAGAAACTCGAGTCCAGAGTATGAACTGCACACAAAATGCAAATAAACACTTTTGGAGGCACTTCACACTTTTCACTTTGTGAAATACAATCTACTTTTACCTTTTGTATATAGTACTGATGTATTCTTAATGATATTTATCAGGTGCGTGAGCTCGAGGCAGAAGTTGAAGGCGAGCAGCGACGTGGAGCTGATGCTGTTAAAGGAGTTCGCAAGTATGAGAGGAGGGTGAAGGAGCTGACATACCAGGTAATTCCCACCAAAACTACAATTTTATTCCTTTAAATTTATTTTCCTGATCATTTGTCGTATTATCCTTTACTTGTACAGACTGAGGAGGACAGGAAGAATGTGGCCAGACTTCAGGACCTTGTGGACAAGCTGCAACTCAAAGTGAAGGCTTACAAGAGACAGTCTGAAGAAGCTGTAAGTACACCTATGAAATGTTGTCACATCACAATTAACCTGTATTATGACAATTGTCCTTTCAACAAGTCAGTATAACCCCAATTCCTGTACAGGAGGAACAATCCAATACCCATCTCTCCAGACTGAGGAAGATCCAGCATGAGATGGAAGAGGCTCAGGAACGTGCTGACATTGCTGAGTCCCAGGTCAACAAGCTGAGAGTCAAGAGCCGTGAACATGGAAAGGTAATATTTAAAAAATAGTTTCTCACATAATAGTACCCTTTATTTAGTACTTACTTAGGTACTTAGGTGAAAAGTATCACTGTTTACAAGTTTATGTGCAAAACTATTTGTATAATGAAGTGTACACTCTTGAAACAACCTTATTTTACTTTTTAATAATTTTGATAATCTCTTCTCTTTTTTTTCGTCAGGGTGAATCTGCTGAGTAAGAAATTGTATCCATATGAAGCCATTTGACAATGTTCATAAAATATGAACCCACTGTCTATTTCTGTACTGTAATATTTTAATAAATATTTGGCATCTTACTTATCTTATTTATTTTGTGTCTGTATAATTTGATTCAACTCAATATCGTAACTTTATTATGCATATTTTAACACATTCTACCTCAAATTAGATTTCCATTTTTACACTTTATCGTACTTAATGATTAAATGATTACAACTTTGGTTTAGCAACATTCTCAATAAATATAGGTAAATGATCTGAAAGTAAATTTTAAAATGAGACCTCCCTTATTTGCACAGTATAAATACAGTATAAGCTCTCTCTTTAAATACGTATTTACAATCAGTAAGAACTGTCCAGGGTGTACCTGCCTATCGCCTATGTCAGCTGAGTTTAGTGCAGCACCCCCGCGACCCTCATATGGCGGATAAAGCGGTTGAAAAAAAGGCATTCTACAATGACAAGATTAATAATACCACTGACACCTGGAAACTATTCTCTACCATCAAAACTCTACTCAACCCTCCACCTCCTCTGCCCACTACCAACCTGACAGCAGACGTATATGCTTAATCTTTTTATTGACAAAGTGGCAGCTATCAGCAGTCAGTTCACTGCTCTTCCAGTAATGGGCCTCACCAATCCTCCAACATGTAGCAGTCCTATTACATACTCAGCATGCAGAAGTCCTACTGCATCTTTTTCCTCATTTACCTCTCTCAGAGAGCGAGGCTTCTAAACTACTTACATGTAGCTGCTGCCGTCCTACTAAATGCTCACTGGACCCATCCCAACCAACCTCCTGCAAACCATAGCTCCGACAGTCATAGCTCAGGTACATTTCCTACTGTTCAAACACACCCAGGTTACACCACTATACCGCATCATTACATTTCATTTAGCGGATGCTTTTATCCAAAGCGACTTACAATAAGTGCATTTCAACATTTGGGTACAAACAAAAGCTTCAAGTAAGTGCTTCAAGTATGCACTTTCAACTATAAAGTGCTACTCATAAGTGCGATGTACAGGTAAGTGCTTTTTTTTTGTCTCCTCGTCTTAGTCGAGGTAGAGTCGAAAGAGATGTATTTTAAGTTGGCGGCAGAAGATGTGGAGGCTTCCTGCTGTCCAGATGTCGATGGGGAGCTCGTTCCACCATTTGGGAGCCCAATGCAGAGCGGAGTGGGCTCCGGGCGGGTTAGTAGGGTTTGATCATGTCCTGGATGTAGGCTGGGCTGGATCCGTTTGTAGCATGGAATGCAAGCACTAGAGTCTTGAAGCGGATGCGAGCAGCTACAGGAAGCCAGTGAAGGGAGCAGAGGAGCGGTGTAGTGGTTGAAGACAGGTCGCGCTGGATGAATGCATTCTGGATGAGCTGCAGAGGTTGAATGGCACAAGCATTGTCATCTCCAAGCGTGAGATGACAAGAGCCTGGACCAGAACCTGTGCCGCCTTCTGGGTTAGAAGAGGCAGTATCCTCCTGATGTGCACAACAGATCAAGCTGTTGCAGCAATATTGGCGGTGAGGGAGAGATGGTCGTCCAGTGTCACGCCCAGGTTCCTTGCGGTATGAGAGGGTGCTACCACAGAGTCTTCGAGGGTGATGGTCAGGTCTGTGGTGGGAGAGCCCTTTCCTGGAAGAAATAGAAACTTGGTCTTGTCAAGATTAATTTTTCAGTGATGGTCAGACATCCACTGAAAGATGTCAGTCAGACAAGCAGAGATCCATTCTGCTTCATGTGTTTCGGACCGGGGAAAAGAGAGAATGAGCTGACGACACCCATCACCTTCAGCTAAGCCCATCACCTTCAGCTAAGCCTCTCCAAAACTGAATTGCTGGTCTTCCCAGCCAAGCCAACCATACATCATAATATCTGCACTAATATTGATTGCCTATCTGTGGCTCCTTCCAAGATAGCAAGAAACTTGGGTGTCATGATTGATGACCAGTTGACCTTTACAGATCGTGTTGCTTCGGTCGCTTCGCTCTATTCAATATAAGAAAATATCAGACCGTACCAAAGTCTACAGGCTACCCAACTCTTAGTACAGGTGCTGGTCATCTCCCACCTTAACTACTGCAATGCCCTGCTAACAGGCTGTGCATTGTGCTGTGAAAACCACTACAGATGGTCCAAAGCGCGGCAGCATGCCTGGTCTTCAATTAGCCTAAAAGGGCACCCCTCTGTTCATTGAGCTCCACTGGCCTCCCACATCAAATTCAAATCACTGATGCTAGCCTACAAAGTGCTTCATGGGTCTGCTCCCACCCACTTAAATGCTCTTCTAAAGGCTTACGTTACCCCTCGACTACTCCGTTCATCAAAGGATTGTTCTCACAGAAGGATAGGACAACACCCCGCACAATACAATCCAGACTCTTTTCATGTGTCATTCCACTACCAGAACAGGGGCCTCCCTGTCTATCTTCAAGAAGGTCATGAAAACCTAGCTCTTCCAAGAGCGTCTTCTGTCCTAGCACTTACCCTACCCCTGCACTATCTCCTTCTGCACTTACATCCTCCTCTGCACTCTCACCCTCCAAAAGTCCACTGTTCCTATCAAGTCAAGTTCTTTCCAAGACTTCTTCTATGTAGCTTATTCTTCTCTTATAAGTCGCTTTGGATAAAAGTGTCTGCTAAATGCTTAAATGTAATATAATGTACTCTTGGTTGTGATACTGAAAATATTTTGCAATAGCCTTAAAGAAAAATATTTAATCCACAAAAATCATGACAAACACAACAAAAGTGCAAAATGGAAACGAGAACTTTAAAGTTATGAAAGGCCAAACATACAGAATAGAGACATGGCTGCTAAATTCCCCTCTCTCTGCCAAACATTCCTATTTCACTTGTTCTTGTTTATATACTGCCAGTATGATTTTAAACACCAAAACAAACACTCTAACAGTTATGTCATTAAAGGGAATAGTGGCAATCATCCTTAACTGTACCACTATAATTGGGTCAAATATCATCAGAATCATAAACGTAAACTCTTTTTTTTCATCTAAACCTTTTGTTTTGTGAGGTTGTTGTTGTTATTTTGGACTTATCTGAGACGACCTCTCTTCTTATGTTACATTTCCAGGGGAAATATGACTCCCTTGCAGTGTGCAGTTTGCAAGGTGTCTCAGATATGTAAGACATGTTTATCCTACAAACATACACCAGTGACATTCTGATGCTTCTCCAACAGTGAAACCCTGTACTGGTTGTGATCTCAAAATTAAACAGGCACACCTGCCACTCAAACACTACAACTAAACTATAAGGAAATGCATTACAAATAATAAAGTAAGTAAGTAAGTTTATTTTCACCCAGTGAATCATTGGATGTGCAATTGAGCATTGCTAGTTTAATTAGTCAGTTTTATAACATAAAACACATTTCATACATGTAATTTTTTTGAAAGGCACATTTAATATGCATAATCTCTATAATGTATTGTAGGTGTATATGCTGGTTGACTATTATTCAGCTGAAGTTCAGCTATATTAGCTATCCAGTTCCTAAAGTGAAAATAGGTGTGGACAGAGACGGTTTCTATATTAAGCCAACACAAATCAATTGAAAGAATGTAAAACTGAAACCACTAACACAATGCTCTCTAGCATGTTAGGATTCAACAGTGAACGCGTGGCATTTGTAATAGCGAGACACTCACAATTACAGAATAACAATTGGCTTAATGTAAGCTCTAAACGTTTGCAGGAATTCATGTACTCTACTGTCAAGACTTAGTGGCAAGTGTGCCCACTTCTTTGAGTGTTCAGAGAGGTGACAATCAGTAAAAAAAATTATCGGAATCCTAATAGCGCTCTAAATTTATGACCAGTACTGATTGCCAAAACAGCCCATTCATAAACACAGTGTTGACTGGTTTACACAAAATGAATCCTGGCTCACAAAAAGGTCAGTCAGAGTTAAAAATTTATAGCAGTACCATTAGGACATTTTACAAGAATCATTCATTTAAAAAAAAGTTCACATTTGATTTTATTATTATTATTGTTAATATTATTATTATTATTATTATTATTATTATTATTATTATTAATAATAATAATAATAATAATAACATTATCAATATTTTAAATGGCTGTGGTTCAGTGACTACGTGTGTCAGTCTCCAACTGTAATATCAATAAAAAATACATTTTAGTGAGGGGAAAAAAACTGTTTAAATACGAAATAACAACAAACATAGTGTGTCCTATATATCCTTCTATATTTGCTAAATAAGAACCACCAATCCACCAAACCCAACCACTAGCTGGATTTATTTGTGGTTGTTTAGATGGGAGAAAATAAACCAAGTCTGTGCAAATCATCCATTCTAAAATATTTCGAGAGGAAACATTTTCAATATTTTAGCATCAATTATCCAGAGATTATTTTTTAGAACATGCAGAGTATTAAAAAAAAGAAAAAGAAAAAAAAGAGAGATCAAATTGACCTTGACCACACTTGACCTGTTCTTATAAAAAAAAAATTAATTTTAAAATGGAGACTTAAGGTGACCTATCAGTATTAGCCAATGAAAGATAGCTTGAAAAGAATCAAATATGATGAATGGACAAAAATACATCATATAAATGAGTCATAAATGAGTAAAAGAAGTTCAAGTGCTTCGTAACATATTAAGCCTTTATAGAATTGAAAGCCTAAGGCTGCTTAGTCTACAGATAAAAACAAACATAAATACAGATTGCTGCTGCTGCTGTGTGTAATTCAGAGCTCTGCTCTGCTTACAGTAATGCCTTGTTCATGGTATAATCGTCATCCAGCTGCTGAGCCATTAAACTTGATGGACTAACAACAGAAGTCCATATGACTATGGTATGTCATTCTTGCTGGTAGACCATTTAAGTGTGTGGCAGCCATGTCATACAGGGCAGGTAAGGACCAAAAAAGCAAACAATAGCATCTTTGCAAACTGTAATGTGGATGAATTAGTCAATATGACCTGAGTCAGTCCTGGTCCCTTTTCAGCATAACTCTTCATGTAGACAAAAAAACCAACAACAAACGGGTGTAATATTGTTTCGTGCCTCATGAAAATGTGGGAGTTATTCTTGTTCAATGTCTTCTACTGAATGACATGCAATGGTTTTTACGTCTTTGGCTCACTACCTCCAACTTTCTTTTTCTCATTATTATTTATCATCAAGTATTTCATCTGAAATTAAAATGTTCAGTTGAGGTGACTACATGGATCCTAAATGAAAGTGCACTACAGCTCCTCCACTGTTCTGTCTGTGCCCTTCATTCTGATGAATACAAGAAACTCTACATCAAACAAAAGAAAATAAAGAGAACTCAACCAACACCAATCCTTGGTGTTCGTACTATGTCTCTAACAAGTATAATGACCTTTTAAACCTTACAAGGCTCCTTCTCTAAAGACAAACATGGAGTGTTTTATTTCAGTTGATGACCTTAGCGCAGAGGCTCAGCTCTACAGACTCAAGGTCATACAAAAGAAAAGGTAAGTCAGGACATCTGTTCCTACTTACGTTTGTCTTCACCTTATAAAAAAACAACACATAGCCTACTTAAAACAGATTAACAGATTACACATGCTGTGATGAATGAAACATGAAAAAACATTAAGGGGACTATGTGTACTGAAAATGCTGAATCTTAGACATACTCATGGATGAAAATGCAAGAGTGGATAATAACATGCAAGCTGAGCATATCACCCAACCAGTAAGTAAAGAGTTTTTCCTGTCTCTCATAGTTTAAGATGATATGTCCTAAAACATAATATAAATATTGATAAATCACACTGTATTTTATTTCATTTAAGGTCTATAATGGCTGTAGATCAACCTAACACAATCTAAATTGGAAAACTAAGCACAGCACAGTGTCTCAAGTTGACTAAAAAAATGACTTTGAACTTACTTGAATAGCACAATGAACACATGCCCCAGGTTTGTTGAAAACCTTTGACCCTTCTTGACAGGCATGGCAACACATGTTTGCACAATAGCCCATTGAGGTCAAATGTATGTCATTCCTGAAGGTCATCTCCTTTTTTAAGACAGACAGTTAAATAAACAAAAAAGGCAATAAGACCCCTTCACTCAATCCTCAAGCTGTAAAAACAAATCAAAAAAAAAAGAAAAAAAGAGAAGCTTCTCCTGCACTGATTATTCATTCAATTTTAAACATGCACTAATCTTAGTCAGGCCTGTCATTCCTGATAGTATTACAGTTCTGGCATCTCTAACATCTTGTTTATTGGCACGGTACTTATTTTGGGTCTTATCCTCGCCAGGATGGCCAATGTTCGTTCATTCTGTTCCAAGGTGATATATAATCCCTCTTCAGCTTTTATGGAATGGCACTCAGCCTCAATTTTATCTCAGACATCGGAGCGGTGTAGTGGAACTGCAACTATGTACCAGTGACATTTACATGCCTCTCCAAAACCCCAGCCTGTGCCTGCCATGACATACTTCAGTAAGAGCATTACTAATAACACAAATGAAATTTTATACATGGGTGACAACTCTCTAAGTATTATAAATAGCTCAACACATCCCAAACAAATAAATTACTAATTATTGCATCATATTTAACGAGCATCATATTGAATGAGTAAAATAACATATATTAAAAATACATTTTAGAAAATTTAAACATATGAAACATAAGTCTATAATGACACTAATTTGTTTGGCTATGAATGTTTCTGACCCTATATTACAAAAAAATTGACCTACCAAATCTGATGTGTCAATCAGAGACAGATCAGTGACTTTTGAATGATTCTCCAAAACTGGGGGAATAAATAATGCAGAATTGTTTGCATGAATAATATTTAAAATTGATTGACAGATTGTAACTATAAAAATCAACAACATTTACTGTTTAAAATCCAAATTCTTAACCTCTGTAATGTGTATTATTTGAATTATTTACTGAATTAGTCACAGGTTAATCCTAATTTTATCACTACCATGCCTTTTCACAACAAAGCAATCATCTTTATTTTTTTATAAAACAACATATAGGAATTGGACTTCAACAGCACTAACATGTGTCCGGTTCAAACTGAAATTAATGCATTTGTGTTTGCACATTAATCTTCAAGGTAATTGTTATTGTAACTAAATATCTTTTTACAGAATTTTAAGTACTTACTAATCTTATTTTAGACCCTGAGAACAAATACCTAGTTCAACAAGTGAACACACACAGCAATACAATGACTGTGAATGTCACAGGATTAGCAACAACATGACAAGAATACATGACCAAATTGAGAAAGGCACACCTACTGTGAAGACAGTCCTCCCTCTATAAAAGAAGCCTCTTGGCACTCAATAACTGGTAGGATTCCAACTCAGGTGAGTGCATAACATTTGATGATTGCTGTAGGAATGTGTTTGTTTGCATCATTTCATTATGATCATTGCATACATACATGATCCCTATGGTACTCAACACAAAAATGTGACGCCAACCTGCAGTTTTTAAATTACATCAAGGATTAATTACACTTTTTAATGTTGAATGAATGCATTCTGAAGTCAATATGGGCTCAATGAATTTATTTCCCAAGGCTTGATCATTTCTCAACAGGTTCAAAAGAACAGACTTGGCTGTGTTCAGTCTTCTGTTTCTGTTCTGACTAAAGCAGGTATAATTTGAATCAAATTACATGCATGAAAAATCCTATTAACATCACATGCTGTATATTAAACCAACACTGTATGACCTATTCTTATTTTCAGTCTTTTAAGGGGCCATAATGAGTACAGACGCGGAGATGGAGGCCTATGGGCCTTCGTCTATCTACCTCCGAAAGCCCGAGAGGGAGAGGCTCGAGGCTCAGAACACCCCATTTGATGCCAAAACTGCCTACTTTGTGACTGACACTGAGGACATGTATGTCAAAGGCAAACTCGTCAAAAGAGAGGGTGGCAAAGTCACCGTTGATACAATTACAGGAAAGGTAAAATGACACTTTCCAAATTACCACAGAAAGGGCAGCCATATAGATAACAGGTCAAATTGTAAACTTATATTGTATTCCCTATTCAGACTGTGACTGTAAAAGAGGATGACATTTGTCCCATGAACCCTCCTAAATATGATAAAATGGAGGACATGGCCATGATGACCCACCTTAATGAGCCAGGTGTGCTGTTTAATCTCAAAGAGCGTTTTGCATCATGGATGATCTACGTGAGTTTTATTGTTATTGGTATGTGCCTGCATCTTTTTAAAGTCTGTACATAATTCATCCATGTTCCATGTTCAACCAGCTGTAATATTGCTTCTCTTTTTGACACCACAGACCTACTCTGGCCTGTTCTGTGTCGTCGTGAACCCCTACAAGTGGCTTCCTGTGTACGATGCTCAGGTTGTTAATGCATACAGGCAAGAAGAGGATTGAGGCGCCACCCCACATCTTCTCCATCTCTGACAATGCCTATCAGTTCATGATACTGGTTACTGGTTATTTTACCACATCATTTCAGGAGATGCGTGAAAAACAACCTAAACTACAGCTGTAACTGTATGTGTGCTTGTGTTCTAGATCGTGAGAACCAGTCTATCCTTATCACGTGAGTATTATGCAACTTGTCAGGACAATTATTAGTACCGTAATGGCTATTCTGCAGTAAGAAAGGATTGTCTTTTAATTCCTCAGTGGAGAATCTGGTGCAGGAAAGACTGTTAACACCAAGCGTGTCATCCAGTACTTTGCAACAATTGCAGTCACTGGAAAGAAAGAGTCAGCTAGCAAAATGCAGGTAAATTGGTTGCCAACTAAAACTATTGCCATACTTGATTTTGGTTTTGTTTAATTCAACCTCCTAATGACTCTATATAGGGTTCACTGGAAGATCAAATCATTGCAGCCAACCCTCTCCTGGAGGCTTACGGTAATGCTAAGACTGTGAGAAATGACAACTCCTCCCCTTTTTGTAAGTCATTATTTTGTGGGAATGTGCAAACTGTAACTTTCTAACGCTGTTTATAATAAACAATAAAAAAAACAATATATTTTCTGATAAATGTTTAGGGTAAATTTATCAGAATTCACTTTGGCTCTTCTGGCAAGCTGTCCTCCGCTGACATTGAAACATGTGAGTCTCAGTGTTGTTTCATGATGAAGACAAATATCTCTTGCATTGTTTGATGCACATCAAAATACATCAAAAATAATCAAATAAATAAAATTGTTCAATTACTTACAGATCTGCTGGAGAAATCCCGTGTCACCTTCCAGTTGTCTGCTGAGAGGAGCTACCATATCTTCTATCAGCTGATGACTGGCCACAAGCCAGAGGTTCTGGGTATGTTATAACAAACAAATAGAAAAATACTAAGTGAAAGTAGTAGCAAATACACTTCCTCTACTTTCTTCCAGAGGCCCTTCTGATCACTACTAACCCCTATGACTATCCGATGATCAGTCAGGGTGAAATTACTGTCAAGAGCATCAATGATGTGGATGAGTTCATGGCAACAGATGTAAGATGATAATTGATTGAATAATATCAGAGGAGTGTCAGAATAAGTGACTGTGTGTTTTGAATTACAGACTGCTATTGACATCTTGGGATTCACTGCAGAGGAAAAGATGGGCATGTACAAGCTGACTGGTGCTGTAACACATCATGGCAACATGAAATTCAAGCAGAAGCAGCGTGAGGAGCAGGCTGAACCTGATGGCAATGAGGGTAAATTGCATAACAATGTCTTCAAACAATGTCTTCTGAAATAAATGATACACATTATTCAAAACATGAGCATTCACTGATTTTAAGATTTGTCTTTCCATCAGTGGCTGACAAAATCGCTTACCTCATGGGCCTGAACTCAGCTGATATGCAGAAAGCTCTGTGTTACCCAAGAGTCAAGGTCGGAAATGAGATGGTGACCAAAGGTCAGACCGTCCCACAGGTACAAAGACAGAGGGAATCTAAGATGTCAATTAATCAATGACAAAACAATAATAAACTGGTTCCTAAAATGTTGCTCTATTTTCAGGTGAATAATTCTACCATGGCTCTGTGCAAGTCTGTTTATGAGAAAATGTTCTTGTGGATGGTCATCCGTATCAATGAGATGCTGGACACAAGGCAAGCAAGACAACACTTCATCGGAGTGTTGGATATCGCCGGATTCGAGATCTTTGATGCAAGTATTCTTTATATGAACACTTGAGTTGCCATTCAAAACTGCATATATATACTGTATATATATATATATTTATACATATATCTTTGTTTTTATTTATTTTTTTAAATACAGTACAACAGCTTGGAGCAACTCTGCATCAACTTTACCAATGAGAAACTGCAACAGTTTTTCAACCACCACATGTTTGTCCTGGAGCAAGAGGAGTACAAGAAGGAAGGCATTGAGTGGGAGTTTATTGACTTTGGTATGGACTTGGCTGCCTGCATTGAGCTGATTGAGAAGGTAAGACAGTCAGGCAAAACTGAAATCCTGTTTTCTGAGAGAAAGGGGAAATGTTAATTATCTGTAATATATCATTACCTTTCAGCCAATGGGCATCTTCTCCATCCTTGAAGAGGAGTGCATGTTCCCCAAGGCAACAGACACTTCTTTCAAGAACAAGCTGTATGATCAGCATCTTGGCAAGACCAAGGCCTTTGAAAAACCAAAGCCTGGAAAGGGCAAGGCTGAGGCTCACTTCTCCCTGGTTCACTATGCTGGTACAGTGGACTACAACATCTCTGGCTGGCTGGACAAGAACAAGGACCCCCTGAACGATTCAGTGGTTCAGCTTTACCAGAAGTCTTCAAACAAACTGCTGGCTATGCTGTATGCATCACATTCTGCATCTGATGGTATGAAGAAAATACTGTAACTACAGTACAGTCTGGCAATGCATTAATCAACTTTTTCAAAATATGTGGTTTCCTTCAGGAAATGAACCTCAACAGTGGAAGTTATATACTAAGTCATATTTATTTATTTATTTATCTATCTAATTTTTCACAGATGCTTCAAGTGGTGGGAAAAAGGGTGGAAAGAAGAAGGGTGCTTCCTTCCAGACTGTGTCTGCTCTTTTCAGGGTGCGTTTAAACATCCACATAATATCAAGATTATGATGAAGTTCAATCAGTTTGGTTTACTTTATGCCATAAACCTTTACTCTTCCAGGAGAACTTAGGCAAGCTGATGACCAACTTGAGGAGCACTCACCCTCACTTTGTGCGTTGCCTAATTCCCAATGAATCAAAAACTCCAGGTAAGATGGAGAACTTCTTGGTCATCCACCAGCTGAGGTGTAACGGTGTGTTGGAGGGCATCAGAATCTGCAGAAAGGGCTTCCCCAGCAGAATCCTCTACGGTGACTTTAAGCAGAGGTGATTTTCATAACGAACAATTCAGTTGAGAGACCCAAGACCAATTAGTGAAGTACAAATAACTGACAAAATTCTCTTGTTGATACAAAGTTCTGAATGCCAGTGTCATCCCCGAGGGACAGTTCATTGATAACAAGAAAGCTTCAGAGAAGCTGCTGGGCTCCATTGATGTGGACCACACTCAGTACAAGTTTGGGCACACAAAGGTACAAGTCTATAAACAATATTCATGGTTGCGCTGGTGTATGTACATTATGTGTAGTAGTATCAATATTTACTGATGAATGTTTCCTTTATTCGGCAACAAGGTGTTCTTTAAAGCTGGTCTGCTGGGTACCCTGGAGGAGATGAGAGATGAGAAACTGGCTGAGCTGGTGACCATGACTCAGGCCCTCTGCAGAGGACACCTCATGAGGAAGGAGTTTGTTAAGATGATGGAGAGGAGGTAAGATTATATCTTTCTAAACTTCTAAAATCTAAATTTTCGAAGTGGTAAACGAAAACAACACTTGCTTAATTACATGCAAATAAATTCACTATTTTCAGAGATGCAATCTTCACCATCCAGTACAACGTCCGTTCATTCATGAATGTGAAAAACTGGCCATGGATGCATCTGTACTTCAAGATCAAGCCTCTTCTGAAGAGTGCTGAGACAGAAAAGGAGCTGCAACAGATGAAGGAGAACTATGGGAAAATGCAATCAGACCTGGCTACAGCCCTTGCCAACAAGAAGGAACTGGAGGAGAAGATGGTGTCACTGTTGCAAGAAAAGAATGACCTGCAACTGCAAGTGGCATCTGTGAGTATACAAAAGCATGTGGTTTCCATGTGAATCACACTGGCATGAATAACAAGGTGAATGTCTCTACATTTCTTCCATGCTTTTTAAAAAATGTGGAGTTTCTATAGTTTACTCTGTAAATGTGCAAGTGTTCAGTATTTATTCAATATCTTGTTGTGTGTTCCCTCTGTAGGAGAGCGAGAATCTCTCTGATGCTGAAGAAAGGTGTGAAGGGCTCATTAAGAGCAAGATCCAGCTCGAGGCCAAACTCAAAGAGACAACTGAGAGACTGGAGGATGAAGAAGAAATGAATGCAGAACTCACTGCAAAGAAGAGGAAGCTGGAGGATGAGTGCTCTGAGCTGAAGAAGGACATTGATGACTTGGAGCTCACTTTGGCTAAAGTGGAGAAGGAGAAACATGCCACAGAAAACAAGGTATGATTTATTTGAACGGTCTTTTACATAATTGTCATACGGTAACATACAGACATGTAGCGTTATGCCATGTGCTTATTTATTGAACTTTGTGGGAAATATTTAACTTTCCAAACCATTTTTAGGTGAAAAATCTGACAGAGGAAATGGCATCTCAAGATGAGACCATTGCCAAGTTGAGCAAAGAGAAGAAAGCCCTCCAAGAGGCCCACCAGCAAACTCTGGATGATCTCCAGGCAGAGGAAGACAAAGTCAACAGTCTGACCAAGGCCAAGATAAAGCTGGAACAACAAGTGGACGATGTAAGTAACAATTGCTCTGATTTTTCTTTCACTGAAATCTCATGATCCTTGATTTCAAGAAAATGTAATACCATTATTATTATATAGCTTGAGGGTTCCCTGGAGCAAGAGAAGAAGCTCCGCATGGACCTTGAGAGAGCCAAGAGGAAGCTAGAGGGAGATCTGAAACTGGCTCAGGAATCCATTATGGATCTGGAGAATGACAAGCAGCAGTCTGATGAGAAAATCAAAAAGTAGGTTTTTGTTTAAGCTTATCAATCCTCTTTATGGCATGTAACACATAACAACAGAATAAACTGAAATGATTAATGGCTTTTTTGTTTAATTCCTCATCAAGGAAAGATTTTGAGATCAGCCAGCTCCTCAGCAAGATTGAGGATGAACAGTCCCTTAGCATTCAGCTTCAAAAGAAGATCAAGGAACTCCAGGTAAAAAATATGTTCTAGTTGATTCACTGAGGTAGAAACATGTGTTCTATTCAATACGTTTTCTTGATGTTCCTAAGGCTCGTATTGAGGAACTGGAGGAGGAAATTGAGGCTGAAAGGGCTGCTAGAGCTAAGGTTGAGAAGCAGAGAGCTGACCTCTCCAGGGAGCTGGAGGAGATCAGTGAGAGGCTTGAAGAAGCTGGAGGAGCAACAGCTGCTCAGATTGAGATGAACAAGAAGCGAGAGGCTGAGTTCCAGAAGCTGCGTCGTGACCTTGAAGAAGCAACCCTGCAGCATGAATCCACTGCAGCAGCTCTTCGTAAGAAACAGGCCGACAGTGTTGCCGAGTTGGGAGAGCAGATTGACAACCTCCAGCGTGTCAAGCAGAAGCTGGAGAAGGAGAAGAGCGAGTACAAGATGGAGATTGATGACCTCTCCAGCAACATGGAGGCTGTTGCCAAAGCTAAGGTGTGTACTATTTTTAGGAAGGAAAAATATTCAGGATGATCACATAAGTATTCAACAAGTCTCCACCTTACGATGTCATTTACTTTTTAATTTCAGGCTAATCTGGAGAAAATGTGCAGAACTCTTGAAGATCAATTAAGTGAAATTAAGACCAAAAATGATGAGAATGTTCGCCAGCTCAGTGATATAAGTGCACAGAGGGCAAGACTGCAAACAGAGAATGGTGTGTATTCAAAGACACTTAGGTGTTTAACACTATGTTAACGAGAATGGAAGTCTACAGGGCCCATAAACCTGCATGTCTGTCTACCTAA
This sequence comes from Solea solea, assembly GCF_958295425.1. Taxonomy (NCBI): domain Eukaryota; kingdom Metazoa; phylum Chordata; class Actinopteri; order Pleuronectiformes; family Soleidae; genus Solea; species Solea solea. The sequence continues at coordinate 12,392,495 of NC_081149.1, forward strand.
TATACTGTACCTGGAAAATTAAAAGAAAATATGTGTCTCATAATATGCCCCCCCCAACTAAAACCAGTTATTGATGCCAACAAAATATATATTTATATAATATAAATAATATATAATTTCCTTAGTAATTGTAACCCCATGCCACTTTCCTTAAGTTTTTTTTATTTAGAGTAAGTATACTTTACAGAATACTGTCAGTGTCCTGTTGTAGAGGAAAAAACTTTAAACACATATGTGACAAAATCAACTCAAATCCCTTTCTTACCTGTTCGTGTAGGTGAATTTACTCGTCAGCTTGAGGAGAAGGACTCTCTTATTTCCCAGCTCACCAGAGGCAAACAGGCTTACACCCAGCAGATTGAAGAGCTAAAGAGACACATTGAAGAGGAAGTGAAGGTACATGATTTTACTGTCGATCATATGCATGATAATGCAATGTGTCTATTTATCAGTTAAGGTTATATACTATATCGGAGGCCTGATTGGTTGATTAGATTTTAAGAAAACATGGGGCTAAAGATAGATATTCAAACAAATGTTCAGTACAGACTCACTGAGCAAGAGAAGGAACAGTAAGTTATTGTATTGTATTGAATAACAATGGTCTTGCGTTTGGAGCAGGGGTAAAAGAATGCGGAAATCTAAGTAATGCCATTATTAATTTTTTTTAAATAATTTTGTATAAAGGAGAAGGGAAATATAATAGAATGAAGGGCAAAGGGGGAAAATTTATTATTTTGGAAATGTGCTTAAATGTATTATATCTAATTAACACTCCTTTTGCTTCTTATGATGAATAGGCCAAGAATGCTCTGGCCCACGCTGTTCAGTCTGCCCGCCATGACTGTGATTTGCTCCGAGAGCAGTTTGAGGAGGAGCAGGAGGCTAAGGCCGAGTTGCAGAGAGGAATGTCCAAGGCCAACAGTGAGGTGGCTCAGTGGAGATCCAAGTATGAAACTGATGCCATCCAGCGCACTGAGGAGCTAGAAGAGGCCAAGTACATGAAACCTTTTTTATATATATGTAAATATATTAATACAACCTAAAATATTTTTGCATAAGTAAATACCATTCTTCTTCATGACAGGAAAAAGCTTGCCCAGCGTCTGCAGGATGCTGAGGAATCCATTGAGGCTGTTAACTCCAAGTGTGCCTCCCTGGAGAAGACCAAGCAGAGGCTGCAGGGTGAGGTTGAGGACCTCATGATTGATGTGGAGAGGGCTAATTCTATGGCTGCCAACCTTGACAAGAAGCAGAGGAACTTTGATAAGGTAATATATTTATGCTGAAAATCAAAGCCAATTCTTACATTTTATTGATAGCTTATCATTTAACCAACCTATAAACTATCTAGGTCCTTGCAGAATGGAAACAAAAGTATGAGGAAAGCCAGTCAGAACTGGAAGGAGCCCAGAAGGAGGCTCGCTTTCTCAGCACTGAGCTGTTCAAGATGAAGAACTCTTATGAGGAGGCTCTGGATCAGCTGGAGACTATGAAGAGAGAGAACAAGAATCTGCAGCGTATGACAACATCATGTACATTCAATGCAAACATATGATTTACAACTGGTTGTGAAGAGTCTAACAATGTGTGTCCTTTTGTATCTGTTATGTAGAGGAGATCTCAGATCTCACTGAACAGATTGGTGAAACTGGAAAAAACATCCATGAGCTTGAAAAAGCCAAGAAGTCTGTTGAAAGTGAGAAGGCTGAAATTCAAACTGCCTTAGAGGAGGCAGAGGTATTTCCTCTCATTTTATTCATTTGTTATTGCAGCAAATTAATGTGATGCTAATGGTGCTCTGTGACATTAGTAACTTGACTAATTTAAAAAGTATTTTGTTATAATTAAAGAGCAGTTATTTTAGCTTGGCTTATACTTTTACTCATTAATCTTAAAGGGCACCCTGGAGCATGAGGAGTCCAAGATTCTCCGTGTTCAGCTTGAGCTCAACCAGGTCAAAGGTGAAGTCGACAGGAAACTGGCAGAGAAGGATGAGGAGATGGAGCAGATCAAGAGGAACAGCCAGAGGGTGATTGACACCATGCAGAGCACTCTCGATGCTGAGGTCAGGAGCAGGAATGATGCCTTGAGAGTCAAGAAGAAGATGGAGGGAGACCTGAATGAAATGGAGATTCAGCTAAGTCACGCCAACAGGCAGGCATCTGAAGCCCAGAAACAACTGAGGAACGTCCAGGGACAGCTTAAGGTCAGTTTTGTTTGATGACTTAACCGTTTAAGTGACTGAGAAAGTTATCTCATTGTTTGTTTGTTTGTTGGCATCAGGATGCCCAATTGCACCTTGATGAAGCTCTCAGAGGACAGGAGGACATGAAGGAACAGGTTGCCATGGTGGATCGCAGAAATTGTCTGATGCTGGCTGAGATTGAAGAGCTGCGAGCCGCTCTGGAGCAGACAGAGAGAAGTCGCAAAGTGGCTGAGCAGGAGCTGGTTGATGCTAGTGAGCGTGTCGGTCTTCTGCACTCTCAGGTTAGCTGTCAGTCAGTAAGAAGAAAGTAGTTTAGGGAATTATTAAAAGAATTACAAGAAACACAACTTTTCTTAAACATTTAGAACACCAGTCTTCTGAACACCAAGAAGAAGCTGGAGTCTGACCTGGTCCAAGTTCAGGGTGAAATAGATGATGCCGTTCAGGAAGCAAGAAATGCTGAGGAGAAGGCCAAAAAGGCTATCACTGATGTGAGTCATCACATGATATTGTTATAATCATTTTGGTCAACTACATGCAGATACAATAACAAGTGAATTATTGATTAAAATGAATAAGAGGCTATCGATCAATACAGGCTGCCATGATGGCTGAGGAGTTGAAGAAGGAGCAGGACACCAGTGCTCACCTGGAGAGGATGAAGAATTACCTGGAGGTCACAGTCAAGGACCTGCAGCATCGTCTGGATGAGGCTGAGAACCTCGCCATGAAGGGTGGCAAGAAGCAGCTCCAGTAACTCGAGTCCAGGGTATGAACTTTACATAAAGTCTCAGATTACTTTAAATATAAAATTGAGCTTCAAATGTATCAAATTTGATATTTCTTTGCTTATAATCATATTACAGGTGCGTGAGCTCGAAGTAGAAGTTGAAGGTGAGCAGAGACGTGGCGCTGATGCTGTTAAAGGAGTTCGCAAGTATGAGAGGAGAGTGAAGGAGCTGACATACCAGGCAAGCATAATTTTAAAGCACTCCTTTTTTTAATAACAAATTGATTCTGCTTTCACATTTTATAAGTGACAATTTTCTATCTGTACAGACCGAGGAGGACAAGAAAAATGTGAGCAGACTTCAAGACCTGGTGGACAAGCTGCAGCTCAAAGTCAAAGCTTACAAGAGGCAGTCTGAGGAGGCTGTGCGTAACATAATATAATATTACATGACCAAACATTTAGAGTTGTGTATTGTCAATAAATCAAGTAACAAAACTGTAAATTCTCCACAGGAGGAGCAGGCCAACACTCACATGTCCAGGCTCAGGAAGGTTCAGCATGAGCAGGAAGAGGCTCAGGAACGTGCTGACATTGCCGAGTCCCAGGTCAACAAGCTGAGAGCCAAGAGCCGTGATGTTGGAAAGGTAACTTTCTTATTCTTACATACATATATATATACATATGTATGTATATATACATACACACACACACACAAATATATATATACCCACTGCTGTGATTCTGTTGTTGCTATATTACTGTATAATTGTTTGTCAATCACTTTATTAGAACACATCCAGAAATTAAATTACAGGAAACATGTATACAGGTTTATAATAACTAATTCCTCAGAATAAAATGCTTCTCCAGGTTAACATGTCACACATTTATTGTGGCCTACCCTTACACCTGAACAATAGCATGAGCCAGGCTCTCTTGTGTTTTATCCTACTGTTTCATGTCAAATGATGTCTGTTGAGGAAAAAGTCCATTACGCCAAATACATTCAATACATAGTATATATGCAATTGTAATTTTGTTATTCAATTTTCCACCAGTATAGTAATCCTGTTGATATGCTGCCCCCAAATAATAATTGTCTCTCTTAATTTCAGGGAAGTGACTCTGCTGAATAAGATGCAGCTGGTCTTTTAGTGGAAGCCTTTCAACTGACGTCATACAATAAGAGCGGTTGAGAATTTCCCTCTGTAAATCTTCAATAAATGTTGAAAACTATTTTAGGGTTCCGTTTTCCTTTCAGCGCATTCAGCATATCTAATCTAAAAGCATGTCTGAAAATATGTCAAAGTGAATTCACAAATAATAATCATGAATGGCTTATTGTCAGTTGTCAGGTTTACTTTGTTTTTAATGTTATATAGTCCATTTTCGGAAAAGGCAAAGACATCACTGATGCATAATAAATGCAAATATGAGCGACAATTAACTGTCAAAGAAAAATAAGGTTACACTATGCTTACAGTAAAACACTGAAATTAGTGAGGGCACATAAAAACTACAAATTTAATCTTGTGATTATTATTGAATCCTTTGTATTTCAAGCCAGTTTCCAATACCTCACATTTAATCTCTGTTGTTTTCGTCAATGGATAATTACATAGTTGCATACTTTACTACTGCCTATTTGCCACCATCTTTCCTATCTTTCTTTCCACTCCCCTTTCCCTTTCCTTGGTCTACCTTTTCTCTCCCCTTCCCAGGGTTCCCTTTACACTTTTGTCCTCCTTGAGCCATCCCTTTCTGCAACTGGGCTGTCTGACTCTGCTCAATCAGAGAGATGCAGTCTTCAAGTGGACCGGTAGAGCTGGCCACAAGCTTCTCCAGTTTATGTGGGCTTGAGGATCTGGTTGCTACTGGGTTAGGAGATGATGGTCTTGAATTGGCCTTCCTGGGACTTCCACAGCTTGGAGAGTCATGCTTTGACGTAACATCCTCTTTTGGGACAAGGTTTAAGTTAAAGGACAGAGGTCTTCCAGGTCCTGGACTCAGCGGAATCACAAAGTTATCTCCTGGGGCTCCCAGAGTCAGGTAGACCTCTGGGAATGTACATGGTTGAACAACATTCTCTGGTCCCTTTGACAGACAAAAGGGCCAAATAAGCATTAATGAAGCCACACATCTTTTGATAACATAATCTTGGGCAAATACTTGAAAATTCACACAAACTTTAGTACAGCTCACCTGTTGTGGTGTGAAACTCATAGACACCTTCAGTGTTACCTTTAAAAAAATAAATCAGTTTTCACAGTGGTTAACATTTACTTTATTAATGGCAGGATGCACACCATTCCAAAGACTACATTTTATTAAAGCAGCCAATGGTCAGACCAATTGTATTGCGAGGTGAACATTTTACCTGTGCTGGAAAGTTAAGATTCTTCAAGTATTCAGTTTCAGGGCTAAATGAAGCCGATTTGGGCAAAGTGTTGGGAGAGCCAGGGTCTGCATTGTTCATTTGGGGTTGAGAGTTTGGTCGGCCCTTCCTTGGTGTTGTTGGTGTACTTTCAGCCACAGTGATTAGTGGAGGACAAGCCTTGCACAAGAAAAATTAAAAAGTAAAATGAGTTGTCAAAAGCATTCCATTATAATAGTTGTGATATATTATTCTCTACAGAAAGTCCAGATGTGTGCACAACTGTTCTTCAGTTCCAGAGTTTAAATCATAGATTTTGAGATCATATATTAATTTAAAGCCATGAAGTTGGTCCTAAAAAAAACTTTTCAGATCCATGATTATTCTATAGGAGGAATTTGTGGCCAAGTATAATGTTTCTGCCATGAGTTACAGTACTTTAGTGTACAAATGTGCCTGCTTATGGGAGTGTGACATAAAAATAACAAGGCAACATTTGACAATATTCTTCATTTAACTTCAATGCTGTGTAACTTACAGGGATTTCAGCCTTTATATATTTTTTTTGTTCAGAATTCTCACTTATCCCAGGCAAAGTAGTAAGTGAAACCCGCTGATCATCTAGACGCCGTGACTGACTGGAAGCAAGCATTTTGAAGAATGCATCCGCCTCTGCACCTGTTACAGAGAACCAAGAGTTATTTCTGTGACTGTTACTGGAAGAGAACACATACCTGACCTTTTGTGCGCTTTTCTGACCTGTTGTTGCGTGGGTGTGTGTGGGTGTGGCAGGTGTACTTCTACTCGGTTGTAAAGAGCACCGTTGCTCTTCCATCCGTCCACTTTGTGCATGACTGATCATTTGGAGGAACTTCTTCTGCTCAGCTTGAGATGCCTCCTAAATGTTTTAAAGGAAGAGAAGCGGGACAAGTGGGACACAGCTTGGTCAACATAAGCTGCTACTTAAATAATCCAAATGACAAAATTAAACATTGTCCTCTTCAATAATAGGGAGAATTACCCTCTCTATAAAATGTGCCATGTGCTGAAGGGTATGAAATCTCACCGGCGGATGTTGGTCAGGTTTGTCCCGGTTTAAGGAGGCAGACCTCTGTGGAGCTTTAGTAGATGTGTCTGCATTGGTCTGGTCTTTACGCTGAGCAGATGGGGTCCCAATATTCTGAAAGATTTGGGGTGCAGGGCATCTCTGTTCATCTATCCTTGACCCCTGTGGTAATACAATGGGATTCAGTTGAAATGTTGGATTAAAGAGGTGGGATGTGTTGTTATAAAAACATGTCAAAACTTCATAGAGCAAAATGATTCAGAACTCCCGATTGTTTTAACATCAGATATTGCAAGTTACTGACCTGCACTTTGGAGACCATGTAACATAAGTAGCTCGCATCCACCTCAGCAGCATTTGATGTTGATGTGGATCCTCCATTTTGTATCCCCGGCAATGAAATTAGAGATGCTCGCTGATCATCAAGCCGTTGGCTTTGAGAGTTGGCCAGCATTGTGAAAAAATTTTCAGAACCTGGACCTGGGAGATGAAAAGAGAAATGTATTAGACTTGACATGTGAACAATTACCATATTTTTGACATGAGAGTGGAATGAAATATGACTACATCAAATGAAAAAGGGAATACAGGAAAACACCATGTTTAGATTCTAACCTTTAGGAATGGTGCTCTGGTTGGGTTTGTGTTTGGGTGTAGACTGTGGACTAACACTCAAGACACATCGCTGCTCATCCATTCGCCCACGCTGGGAATTACTCACAAAGTTAAAAAAATCATCTTGTTCATCTGGAGTCAAGACCTAGATGTGAAGAATAGAGGATATCTTTAGGAAGTAAATAAATAAGTTGGAGTTAAGAATACAAACACAATTGCAAAACAAAAATTAACATTCAGACAGCAAACCCCTTGACTTGAGCATACCGGTTTTTGAGATGCTTTATCCTTACTCTTTGGTCGCTCTATGTCTGAACTGGGACTGAAAGAGGCTGAGCGTGGAGGGCCTGCATCAGACACAGGCTTATCCTTGTTTTGGATTCGAGGTAGCAAGCATCTCTGTTCTTCCATTCTAGAACCCTGAAAATGCATTCAATAAGGATTTAGCAGTATTTTTAATTATTTTTTCAATTAATTAATTAATGTTGTTTAGAGAAACTGGCAGCCTAGATGTCTTGTTTATGCAAATTATATCATGACTTGTAAAATTTTATACAGTTTCTAAAATGAATTAGGTTTGGAAATTAAAATTAATTAAAACTTTGAATAAATTAACATCCATTCAAGTGAAGATGCTCCACTCTTTACAGTTATGATTGCTTTTAGCATCCGATAAATAATAGATGATATTTCATACATGTGTAATATTTGTTCTTGTTATATTTGTGTCACAAAGAAAGACAAAGCTGTCATCACCACAATTTTTGGTTCCCTAAATTGAATAAAATTACTCACTTGAACTTTAGAGACCATGTAACACAAGTAGCCAGAATCTCCTGCTGTTGATGTGGCATTTTCTTTCTGTAACCCTGGTAATGATGGAAGAGTCATTCGCTGGTCATCAAGCCTGTGGCTCTGCGTGTTGGCCAAGAGATTAAAAAGCTTTTCAGAGTCTGGACCTGGAGAGATTGAATATAAATCCAAGAGAAATAATTCACATAAAAAATATAAACAGAAACTTTACTGAATAAATATAAAACTTTACTGAAACTGGAGCTGTTGTGAGGAAATTATTAGTAAGAGGCAAACACTTCGGCAAATGTTTCAAAAGGCAAAGATTGTAAATATGTTCTAATTATGATTCACCTGCATTTAATGTGCTGATAGGAAGCTTTGCGTCTGTGTGTTTGGGTGTACAAGGAGCACTCTTGCTAGCTTCCAAGGAACAGCACTGATCGTCCATACGCCCACGCTGTCCATGGCAGATCATACTCATCAACCGTTGTTGTTCATCTGGCAATTCTTCCTATTGGACAAATACAGTGGGAAAACAATTTGACCAAATGAGAATTTCAATGACATTAACACACCAGCAGAAGTGTAGTAATTAAAAGCAATAAGAGTGAAGTAGAATAGAACAAACCTTTAGGGAATTGTCACACTGAGAGGGTACCTGTAGTTTGGTGATGGGTACCTGAAGTTTCCTGGTTCTGTCTGGAGTACTCTCAGTTACAGAGATGTGGGGTGTAGAGCCACGGTGGTCATCATGCCCAAGTTTCTGAGAAAACAAGTCGCATTTTAGAGACTAGAAGATGTGCACTGTTTCATGACCACAGCATGATCTATCAGTAGTGGGTCTTCTCTACAGAGGTCACCACGTCGGACCACCATGTTTTAATAGACAACTTAAACACATTTTGAGTTTTAATGATAACTGAAGGCTACCATAGGTTCTCCTACATGCTTGGAAGGGAAGGGTGAGCTGCAACATTCAACTTCACTGATAAATGTTGCTAAATCCTACCTATAAATAAAGGTTTTTATCATACCACATGAGCATCATGCAACCTTTAGTCTGCTACCTGATAGTTAAGTCCTGGCCATGACAAATTCATGTCACCGGGACTTTGTCCCTGCATCTTATCGAAGGTATGGGGAGGCTCCTCATTGTTTAAACCTGAGGAAACAGGGGTGAAATAATCAATAATCAATCTACAGAGGGACACATACAGATACAGATGTAATTTACGCAACTACTAACCAGCAGGTTTAGTTTTGGTATGTGCTGGGCTCGAGGTGGAAGGCTGTCCATCCATTTGATTATGATGTGAGAGGCTTGTTGTGTTGAGGATCTGCTCCTGTTGTGGAGATTTCTGTTCAGTTTTCTGTTCAAGATTGGACAAAAGAATAAGCACCAACGATTAAAAACAACTATAGGTGAACTATAATAGGCATCAATGATAAATATAAATAATATAAATATAACATCAAAATGTGACCAATAATGAACAAATGTTAAAACATGTAATATTAAGAAATAAACACATTTTTAGAAAATAATTTTCTACAATTTGGATATAATTCTATGTAAAGGTCAAAGATAGTATGCAATAACCATAAACACAACCAAACAACAACTTAAAAATGTGTATTATGCTACAGACTCACCAGCACGATGTTGGTAGCTTCTGATTTTGATTCCATCTCAGTAGATTCCATCAAAGAAATTGTGCAAAAATTGGAAAAGGTTCTTAATAAAACTGCAAAGTGGTACAGAATGTTACACCAATTTCTCCCCTGTAATTAGTGAAGAATACATTCAGTAGGTCTCGTACTACTGCATTTTGCAATAAAAATGATCCCAATCGATGCTACTCCAAATGTCTACAGTATACGACTTGGCAAAGGGCTTTTAAATAGAATTAAGTCCCGAGTATTAACCCATTGCCATTAAGACCACAGCCAGTGTTAACATAACCATCTGTAATCCCAGATGAAAACATAATCCTCAGCATGGAGAGGGATCATCTTTTTCACTGATAGGTGTACATGTTCTGCCTTACACTTCACAGAAGGTTCACATTTGTTTGAAGCTCCCGAGCTCATTGAATGATAAAAGTTAGACATTTATTTGTGCTTTGACCTAAGAATTTAATTTAAGGGCAAATTGATCAAGTCAAAAGTCTCCAGTTATTCAAAAATCATTTTGAGTATGGAAGTTCTTTCTGAGATCAACATGTACAACAAAGCTTGTACAATGATCACTGTTAAATATTTAAATAATAAAATCCTTCTGGAAGACAACACACAAGACACAATTTTAAGTGAATGTTATGCTTCTTTAATTACTAATTTTAAACAACACAGAACACCCACCACTTGCTCCCAGCAATATATTAGCATACATGGTTAACGTGCGAGATTTAATGAACAGCATTTGAGACATTTTGCCGGTAATTAAGTTTCAAAGACGAGAGGGGAAAAAAGTCACAAGTCACATTTGATGTCAATACTTCTATTGACTAATGTAAATCAACATTACACTTGAATAAGGTTTTAGGTGTGAGATGATCCAGTTTTGTGGAAATTATGCAATTTTTGAGTACAAAATTAGGCAAATATACAGTAACAAAAATAAGAATTTGAATAACAATACAATGATCAATATATTATCTAATTAAATATTTAATACAAATTCAATCAAAGCGGTCTACAGATCTTAAATGACAAAAAACAATAAAATAATGCTCTAAAATAACAAGTAATCATAAATGTTTCTTTCCAGGGCTGCATCTAAAATTTCTCTTCATGTTTCACTTCAGATTGTCAAAGATTCTGTGATCTCAAATGAAAGACTAAACCCTTGGTCCAGTGTGCTTCTACCTGTTCAGCATCTAACGATCTAACAATCAGGATTTGGAACTTGGTCCAGGCTCTTCAAGTCATTCAGGAAGTTGGTTGGAGTCAGGATGTGAGATGACCCTGTTAAGGAGATGAGAAATAAAATACAAGAAGAAAAAAGACGGGGGAAAGAAAACACCATAAACCCTGTATTTCTGGGGGATGCTGAAGAGACATGGCTGTTTTGAACTGTCATTACTTACCAATCAGCACTTCCCATTTCCCTTCATTTGCTCGAGTGACTTCATATGCAGAACGCATCTCTGAGTGTGAAACTCCACCAATCACAAATATAATAAGCCGAGGGCCACTGCGATATTCTGCCGGAGATTTATTTTTGTGCCATTGTCCAAGACGTGCACTGCTGTAAAAAATAAATAAAACAATACTTACAAGAAATCAGTAAGCAGTTTTAGGGTTTTTAACCAAAATGAATCATTAATCATATCCAAGCTGTAACAAATACAATGTCATGCTTATTATTATCCAAATCAGACCCTAATGAATAAATGTGAATTTGAAAGTTCTAAAATAAAAGAGTGTTTTTATTTATATTATAGTGTTGATAGTAATGACTACTCAGCTTTACTTCTGCCCTTTATTATAAAAGCAGGTAGACAAGCATTGAAAATTATACAGATTATGACTAAACCGAAGTCCATCAGCATGGTTAGTATAAACACTACCATCATGGTGGGTGGATATTTCCTGAAGGATTAAAAAAAATATTAAAAACAAAACTGGCTTCATTTTACCCTTTTACCTCTAACCCGTTTTGTCAAAATGTTTTCCAAAAGCTTTTATATGAAAACGTTAATCTGTCTGTGCCCTATTAATATTATGTTGGTTAAAAACAACAACAATTGACAATTTTTCAATTTCCTTTAAACATAAACAAAGGGATATTTTCTTAGCTTTCATGTCTTTCCCTTTTAACAATGATTATTGGTCATGACGCATTTATTTCTTCACATATCTTGAACTCTGAAGTTAACAATGTACAGTTCATCAATCTGTGTGTGTGTGTGTGTGTGTGGCACTCAACACCCACCTGACCGCAGTCTGGGTTGTATTGATGGGAGCAGGGTCAGAGATAAATGGCCATTGCTTTCTGTCCAGTTTGTCTTCTATGGCACTCTGCAAATCAGATTAACAGGTGTTGCAATCCAAACTGAAAATAGGTGCCAGCTACACTCACAAATCTTATTCTGGATTTACTACCTCCATGACATCTTTGATGATGGGGGTCCATCTTGAGAGCTGGTATGTGCTTTCTGTGCGCTCCTTCCGCTCTGGCAGTGTCTTCCCAGCATTGCGGCCCTAACAAACAACACGTCAGTCAAAAATGCTGAAGCAGTATTTCAAGTAAATATTAGAATTTTCAAAACAAATGTACCTCTGATATTATGTTACAGCCCAGATTCTGCAGGTTGGTTATGATGTTGCTGTCAGCCTGTATGTTAGCATGCTGGATGAGCTTTGCAAGGTTCTCCTCCCCAATGCCTGCATGGATAACCAGACTCTTTGTTTAACAAGACTAGGGGGACAATAGCCTTTAATATGACTTAACCATGAGAAAACATGAAGATTTAATTTTAGACATTATAATAGACTGTGTGTTCTGGAGGAATACAGTGTTGGCAGCCTTTGTTAATTCTGCCAGTGGTTTCCACTGAAGTTGCAAACGTTGCCACAACTGTTGGCAGGCACAAGTTGGCAAACACCCGACACGAGAGCTGAGAGCTGAGAGTATTTGCACAGCCAAAGACAGTTCTACTGCAGGGTGACATAACAGCAACATTAAATCATCATGAAATAAACCTCTTCTCAAACTACTTAACGCTTTTTCTAATTGGCCAAGTATATATACTATAATACTTATCTGCTATTATCTGCTACTCTGTCCTTATCAAGGCTTCCTTTCTAATTAGCAGTTCCAAGCAGATAAATATCCTTCCGTGCACAAAAATGCTTGTTTCTTTTACTTTTATGACTTTTGAAACAGAATAAGTTGTGACAAGGAAAACACCTTTTTTCTTGTGGAATATGTACAGCAGTATTATGCGGATTTTGTCATAGGCCTCGGTTTCCGTGTTGAGGAGGACAGGAACGATGCTTTTCATGGCATCTTTTAGCGGTACTCCTTCTGCATTTGCTCCCATCGCCAGATCCTGTGGGAGACAACCACGGTTAATTTTTAACCATTATTGGAATTAGAATTAGAATTAGAACTTGACACTCAAGTCAGTTGACTGCCAGCTGACAGGTGCAATATATGCCGATAAGTGCTTCTAAACCTCATTCTATTTCATATCACTTTCATGACCATAACAATATTGCAATAGCAGAACAACAACTGCTTAAATGTTCATACTGGCATTACATACACTATACAACACCCCTGTATTTTCAGTTATTTATTTATTTATTTTAGCCCAGATTGGCTCTGCATTATTGCACCTTGCATTGCGTTTTTAATATAGAGTACATCTTATGTTCTCTCCCACATGCAATGTAGTATTTCCTTGTGTTCCTTATGTTTTGGTTGTGTGCAGTTGTGAAACTGTGGGAACTGAATTGCCCCAAGGGGATAAATAAAGTTATCTGTATCTGTACATAATAAAAAAAATGAATGGGGAGGATGCTGCATGTTATACTTACAGAATATATTACAAAACATTTATATTTAAAACCCATATATATATAACCCTAACCCTGTGAGGTGTGAATTTCTCTGTGAGATGTGAATTTCTCTGTGAGATGAATGTTTAGTCTATCTATCTATCTATCTATCTATCTATATACCCATGGCACTGTGTGACCTCCCTAAACATCTTGCTAAGCTTTAAAATACAGCCAAACAGCAACAGACCTTATTGTGAGCAACTGAATATAAAGCATGACAAGTAAAGTCCATTTGAGTACAGCACATTATTCTGTTTACAAAGTGACTCACTTCCATTTGTGTTGGGTTACCCAAACAATGCAGAACACTTAAATGGCAGCTGACAAAAGAGCTGCTGCTGTTTGGATGAGAGTGTTCAACTTAGAGCCAAAAAAATGGCCCCTGGATTAACACGGCAGCTTTCAGACATGATGAAAATCCATTAATGCATTCGAGCGATTCACTCATACAAAAAGGCCCCATTAACACTTGCATTTTATAATGCCACAACCATGCATAGCTTTATGTGTGCTTGTGACTAGACTAAATGTAGCAAGCTAGATCCCCTGAAGGAGACAAAGCATGTCTGGCACATAAAAACAACTCACTGAGACTTCAAACTATTCTCAACCATGGCGGAAGGATTTCTACATGACCAAATAATATGTAAGTGTTATTAAAATGCCTTTACATTCATTACATAACAGCTTCTTCAGCAGTTCTGTGGATATACGGAAGCCCTACCCCAAGCTTCTTATGTAATATTATGAAAATGGATTGCCATTAAAGAAAACACTTGACTGTATTAGTGGCATCTGAACATATCCTAGAGAAGCCATACATCACATTAAGGTCACTTAGTTTCAGACTGAGAGAAATGGAGTAATTTTATATCAGATATGCTCTACATTTCATTTCAGGCACAAGAGACTAGTATCACGTCAGAGGACTACTTAAGCTCATCATATTGCCATATACATGTCGAAATTTTTACTTTATGGGTAAAATTAAAAGGCCAGACAGTCTGAAAACATGACTAATATTAGTTGTCCACTCAGCAAGAGTACTGACCTGTTCCACTTCGCAAAGCTTGTCAAGAGAAGCCTTGAATTTCTTCATACAAGCTTCAGCCAGGTGCAAGTGAGTAGAGTACTGTAAATGAAAATATGAAACAATTTGTGTTTTGATTAATATACACTTCTTCAAAATATCATGAATGACTCCAGAGAAAATGGTAATTTGTTGGTTCTAATCCTGAATAGTTAGAAAAAACTTTTTACAGTAGAACAATAATGTGATGACGCTTCAGCTCACTCACCAAGCTCAGCTCTTTCTGATATTGAGGCATTTTCTTTAACATCTGAGACAGATCTTTTATGTTGGCCTGAAATGAAAAGCATTTTACAAAACTGCACAAATACCTAAAAGAGCTTACATTATTATGTTATGTATACAATATAAAATAACTGAAATACGAAATAAGAAGTACTGCACATGATCCCCCTCACATTGTCAGTGCACATTCTCTTGCTCTCACAAAAGGTGCGAAGTAGCTCTGTCACTTTCCTGCAACAACAGGTCAGAAAAACAATTAGCTTTGTATGCAGCACCACAAAATACTGATCATCATCACAAATAAATACAATTCCATTATGCTCCACTAAATACAGTGTCTGTGACCTGGTAAAAGCAATACACTCGAAATGTATGATTCCAAGACTAAATCCTGGGTAGATATGAGAGATTTAAACATACTCATGTGGTTGAAACATACTTAGTGACATCTGCTATGTGCATATGTCTGAGCTGCACCCAGAGCTCGTCATCTTCATCCAGTAACACTTCTCTCTCTTTTGAATTCCCGATGCCAGTTGTCTGATAACTTTAACAAGACAACAATAAGACAAGCACAAGAATACAGCAAATATGAGCATGTTTGTATTATACACACAAAAAGGCAAAAAAAAACAGACCTTTTTAAGAAGAAGGTCACTCACGTGTAGATGTCCTGTTTGATATCCAGCAAGTCGTAGACCATTGCCTGGAAAGTCAACTCATGTAGAATAGGTGAGATGGGATCACATCCACGATCAACAATCAGCAGCTGTGATCGGGCCTTATCTGCACCCTTTAAACAACAAGAAACGTTTAATTTAATTGGATACTTCAGAAAGATTTGATTTAATTCACAAATATTTAATACTTTACGGTACAGTTCATTATTTGTATGATGTAAAAGGTCCTTCATTTAGATTTTGTCTATTTGTCATGCAGTGAAAGTTTTATGTATGTATACAAGTTCAATAAAACTGTTGCAGCACTCGGCAGCAGTTGTGATTTCAAGGACAGTAAAAGAAAGTATCCAGAGTGCTATTGAATGTCGTTCAGATGTGTTGGCAAAAAAGAGATCAGCAATACATGCCTGTTAAGACTCATCTCAGGAGCAGGGAAATGTCAGCTAAGAAAGACAGAAAAAAAGTAGAGAAAAAAACAAAGATCCAGCATAAAGCAAGAAAACATGAAGGCAAAGAGCAGCAGAATGCCAGAAAATGAGTATTCCCATATACAGAAAAAATAATATGGCTGAGAAAAACTGCACTATAAGAGCATTTTCACACCTAGAATTCCTCGGTGAAATTAACCCCCAGTTCTGTTTCCCAGTGTGATTCATTTTTAAAAAGGTGTGGATTATTTGATGTAAGAATGTGGTCCATTTTTGAGCTGATACCAATACGAGATGTGGTTTAAGCTTTCGTCTTTCAAGTAACCAATCCCACGAAGAGGCTTAAAAAAATAGATGAAAATACTCATCTATCAATTTTGACTTGACTAAAAATACAGGTATGAAAATGCCTCAAAATTCAGTTCACCATATTTGGAAAGAATTCAATTAATAAAAAACTAATGAGGGCTTTTGTAAATGACTGGTCTATATGATCTCTTACCTCTCCCATGCTTGGGTTGTCAGCTTTGTGAGCAATAAGGCGCTGGTGTACTTCCTCAGCCAGTCTAGCATTCTCCTCTGGTCCTCTAGAAGACAGCACAACACAACACAATCAGCAAATAAATTCAGTAGCAAACACACTCCAGTGCAAGCAAGGCTTTCATACTTGCGGTAACGGATTGCAGGGTACTCTTTTAGAGTGTCGCATAGGGTCGCAATCTGCTCGGCCAGATTTTCCATAATTTTGTCTTTTTCTTCACTGGGCTTGGAGCTATAGAAAAAGTGAAATGAGCTTGGGTCATCCAGGGAGAATACCTGCAGATATGAGAAGAAAATTTTGTTTAAAATGTGTCCATATTATATTGGCAACAATGAATGCAATATGAAAATGAAGCTCATTGTGATAAATCCACCGAGATAACGCTCATTATCCAGTTCCGATCACCATACAGGTTCAGCATTATTTAGTTTTTTTATAGTTTTGTTACACTGTAACTCTCCCATCAACCCTACTTCCAGCCACAGTAGGCTGGAATTTAAAAGTAAAAAGGTTCTGAATGTACAATAAACGTCAGCACCAAGTAAGGGGAGATCATTCCCTACCTGAGACTCATACGGCAGAAAAGCAACGTTGATCTCTTTTAAAGTCTTGATAACCTTGGCAACTCTGGATCTCCCAATCTCAGCAAAGAGACTATCTGGACAAGCTGTAGAAGATAAGATAAGATAATGCAGTTATTTTGAAACTCATTATATTATAAAATAATAATAAAATTCACACATTTCCTCGTATTTCAATGTTTTTTTTTACATAATTTGAATATGAAATGAAGGATGCCAATAAAAACAATACACTCACACACACACTTACTGTCAGTAAAGAAGATGTGTACTGCTTTGTAAGTCAGGGCAGACTCTTTGAAATCATTAATGAGAGCACGAACAGACTGTAAGTGAAAAAAACATTTTTATTAAAAAAGGTTAGGAATAAGAGAAAAAAATTACATAAAGGAGAGAACATAATGGAAACAGGCAATGGCTTACCTTCTCAACTGGTGAAATCAAATAAATGGCTTCCAAACTAGAGATGGGCTCCCTACGTTTGTTGATGTCTTCAACAACTAAAAAAAACAACAAGAATTTCTCTCTTAATCACAATCCCATGTGGTGAAATACTCGAATAAATTTCAGGTTCATGTTAAATTATGTCAAAAGTGTGATCACGTGTATACAACTAAACCATAGGATGCAAGATCAGGAATCATGTGCACACTTACTGGTCACCCCCTCTGCCAAAATATCAGACATCTTGCAGCAAGAGGACAGAATCCGCATGCTCATATGATCCACAATAAGAACCTAAAGAGAAACATGGTAAAAAAAGATTGAAAATTGTGCATCATAAAGATCCAAGATTCTTATTTCTCACTGAAGAACTGTTACCTTCCATTCCCCATCCTTCTTCACACTCTTAATGACCCCATTTATGATTTCTGTAGGACAGAAGAGAATATTTATATACGATTACAATCAACTCTAAGGAACAGTTTGGTAAGTATTTAAAAAAGTAAACATTTGGTAAGTATTGGATTTCACCAGTGAAAATAATATTTGATAATAATTTAAGTTACAATTCACAAACATTTCCTCCCAATGATGATAGTGGAGGCAAAATTCCACAAACCAATAGCCCTCATACTTTACACTAATGTTTTTAATAATGCAGAAGTGTGAGAAAAAATAGAAAAGAGAAGAAATGTAGTGTAGTGGTGATGTCTTCATGCAACTTCCTTGTTTAACATGACCAAAAAAATACAGTAGTAACTACCTAATATATGTGGCTCAAAGTTTCCTTACATTTTCTGCAAAAATTCATTTGATTCATTAGAAGACAATAAATTATGTGAAGAAATGTAAAATACCCATTAATTTTTTTCGATAAAGTGAAAATCTCCTCACAACAACCAACAGTATTTCCATTCAGGGTAAAACCAGGATTCTCAACATCAAAGCAGGCAAAAAATTAATACATTTTATCCATCTTTATATTTGCTTGTTATTATTTGTTGATATATGCCCTGGGATCTATTTTGCTCGTAACACAAATTTGTATTAGGTCCTCTTTGACATTTTACTCCCAATGATGACAGATTTCATATGATAACAATACCACAATTTCCTCACATAAGTGACATTTGTGACACATTAGTGTCAGTCCATTAAAATGAATTTTCACATTATGGTTACAATCCTACAAGTTATGAAAACGGAAGAGGCCTCTTAGATGACAGATTAAACGTCAGACCTGCAAGTTATAGTCTGATCTCTGAATGCTGGGCAGGGTCATGGTTACTTGTATTACCAGTCCCGTGCATACCTGAACATTTCAGCAATTGAGTCAGGGTGTGTTCACAATACACTCCTACTCTATATGTACAGACAGCAGACGTCTCATCACCCATGAGGGTTAATTCAGATTATGAAATCTGAATTAAGATTCTCAAATATCCCTTCAACAAAAACATTTCAATGTAAAAGAAATACAGGCAAAACAAAACGCTGTTTGTCTTTGTAATGCTATATAGCACAATGTATTGATTGTCACAACTAACGTTAAAGTGCACTTTTGCAGCCTTATTCTATTTTGACTTTTAAAAAATATGATGCTATGAATAATGAGTTGAAGTGAAATGGGTACCATTATTTATGTTTAATTGCTGCAACTAACTGTTAGGCTGGGTAACAATTCAGTAGTCAATAACACACCGAGATTTAAAAAACAAAACAAAAAAACAACATAATTACTTTTTTTTTTACCTCAGATTTGTGAAATGTTCCTGTTATCAGTTGCATATGGATATTAAAACTACGATAAACCGTTTTAACTTTCATTCAGGAGGGGCAAAAGAATCATTATTTATTTTTATAGCATTTACCGCAATGATTATCGATATTAACTGACAATTTTTTATCGTGATAACGTGTTTGGCCCTTACTGTCCAGCCGGGTTTACAATATAAATGTTCCATCGCAGTTTCAGAACTTCCTCTTCGGTTAGCTCGCTGACGTTAGCTTAAAACTTGAACTCTCACAACATTCGCAAACGCAGCAACACTCTTTCTTTTCCTGGTCGTCCTTCATAACACAACAACAAACCATCGGTTACCCTCAGAAAATGTTGTTATCCGCGACTAACATTTCTTCCCAGGTAACGTTAGCTGGTTTTAACTGGGACCAGGACAGGAAGAAACCTCCAGTGGACCTACGTCCCAAACAACGTCTAGTGTTTGTACGTTTAGCTTCAGTTAACAGTGCTGTCGCCTCAAGTAAATGATCTGTGTATTTTGTATGTAATAATCTTAAGAAAGTAGATATGTTACGAGCAATTTGTCACTTACTTTCTCCAACTACCGCCTTCAGTCCACTCGGTGCCATCTTGACAGCAGTTTGCAGGCTTTTCGGCCACTTCCTTGTCAAAGCCTGTATAAGGTTACAGCAAACAGGTTTGGACAGAGAAATACTGCCCCCTACTGTCTCATACTACTATTGTAAGAACCCTACATGTAAGATTACCAGATTGCTATTTTGATCTTGGCATTTTCTGAATATTACATGTTTTATCAAGATTACAATGTTTAGTCACATTTTCTGTGTGTTTAGCTGTGTTTTAATTGCATCTACTTCACTTATTTTGTTTTATTTGGTGCCTTTTTCACATTTTGCATCTCTTTATACTTGTCTAGTGTCTGCTTTTTCCACATTTTTGCATTCATGGACCTGTGCCATGTGGGTCCATTCACAAATGCATCCATATGAAAATCAACCATCATCACTTGATGAATATTGTTATGCCTCCAAGAATATACTGTACACACTCTGTTGGCAGTGTCTCAGGGAAAGGCTGTGAGATATTCAAATGCCCATTTTTAGTCGTCAAATTGGACAGCCATGTCATCTCTTCATTAGGATGGATGAAAGGTTAAGCAGTTTGTAATGCATGATTGCTGTCAGGACACATCCAAGACTTTACTGAACAAGCCAAGGACAGTCCCCTCAGACACTGTATATTCATACTTGGGAGACCAGAGATAGCTGTGCAAGTCTGGGGAAGCTTATATCATATTCAAAATGATTCATGAACTGTTATTTTACTATTCCTGGTCCCAAGCCCAGGATAAATGTGAGGGTTACGTTTTGTTATAGCATCATTCTACTTTGAAATGTGTTATTGCAGTATATGTGCATCATCATCCAAAGAATTCTGGTAATATGTTGTTTTCAAAACAAGAGCACATTCAGGACATTTGAAGTATTCTGAAGCTTCTAAGGTGTAATCTCTGGCTTTTAATACAATCTGTAGTATCTGCACTGTAGGCTATTGGGTCATTTTCTTATTAAAGCCTGTATGGTTATAGCACAGGTTTTGAAAGAGGTATGCTACACATTTCTGTTGAGGGTTTGGGTTAGTTAAAAAATGTTTATGGATAGCTGCATTGATTATTTAACATGTATAAAATTATTTAACATGTATATATGTATGTATATATAGTGTTTATATATATATATATATATATATATATATATATACATATATACAGTACTGTGCAGAAGTCTTAGGCCACCATTAGATTTGTTGTTTAAGCAATGCTATAACGACAATAGAGGATAATTATTTTTATTTCACTTTACTGGAACACATCCAGAAAATATGTATGCAGTTTTTTGTTGTTTAAAAAAAACCAAAAAAACATCCTCTACAGGTGTCAAGTATTTCTATCTATATATCTGCTGTAAAAAATGTCTATTACGCCAGGTTCAAGACATGCTTGAGCATTGCATACACATGTTGCATGAGTTAAACTCATTGACAGCTCGCTAATATATAAGACCAGCTTTAAGTCGCATTACTCCATATCAAATTCCAATGATAATAGAATTTGACAGACAGAAAAAACAACAGAGCTGGTGGTGCCTGAAACATTTGCACAGTACTGTATATATACATAGAGAGAGAGAGAGTTTATATATAGTCGACAATGGATGAATTTGTCATTGTTTGTTTCTTTGTACCGTTTTTGCATCAGTGTCACTTGACTTGTGCCTTTCATGTGATTTGGGTCTCATTTTACTTGTTAATGTCTCTACTGTTGTTTTGCATCTCATCTTAGTCAATTTGTGTCAACTGAAATAAACTTTTTCACCTCTTTGTACTTGACTTGTGTCTGATTTTTCACTCAGAAGTTCTGACTCCTTGGACCCCTGGACCTGTGCCCCATGGGCCCATTTTGAAATTCTTCCATGACTAAATAAAACACCAGGCAGAAATCCACACTATCTTGGCTGTGTCGCAGAGAAAAGGTTGAAATTCAACTACCCACTTTTAATTGCCAAATATATTTGAGAATATTATCTGATGGAATTTGGGAGGACATGTCATCTCTTCATTAGGATGGGTGATTGTCATTTTAACAAGGCTCGGGGTCATCTGAACAAGCCAAGGACAGTCCTCCAGATACTGAATATTCATACTTAGAGACCAGAGATAGCTCTACCAGTCTGATAAAGGAAGTGGTAATAGAAAGTGCACAAGAGACATACCCTCATGTACCATACAACCAGTCTCATACGATGGAGAAATAACTACTCCGAATACAACATAAACAAATGTTTATGCTGTTTATACATTTATGCAGTATGTGCAGATACATGATCACCCGACCCCCTAACCTCTAACCCACTTAACCATCTATGCTTTGTTGCCATTACAATTTAAATCACGTTTGACGTACAGCCGGGTGAGAATACTAATCTGCTGCGGAGCCAAGAAAGCATGTAAAAGGTACATGGTACAATGAATGCAGCAAAATACAGATAAAATCACAGACACGCCTGCTACAGTCTGTATGTAAAACTGAATAAGGGAACATTTATTTACAAGCTACTCCAGAAAATGTAAAGTGGCAGCCTGTGTGCCGCCACTGAACACTGAGTAAAAGGGGCTGAGTACTTTTGCAATCTTTCCAACTTTATATTTTTGCAGTATCCTCCACCAACGTACCTGCGTACGTGTGGGTTCTCTATGGGCACTCCAGCTTCCTTGCACAGTTAGCAGAGGTTAAAGGGACACTCTAAATTGACCATAGGTGTGAGTGTGAGAGTGTATGATTGTCCATCTCTGTATACTGGCCCTGCAATGGACTGGTGACCTGCCCAGGGTGTACCCCACCATGTCAGCTGCACCTTAAAAAATGAATGCTGATAAAGTACATACACAATCCACATGAATATATCACTTAATAATTATTTATTTTATAATACAAGTACAATCACAGAAACTCAATTGATCAATCATTTAAATACAACAGAAAACACTGGGAGATAGTTCTCAATCAGTGTAGGGAACTTGTGAATTTCTTCAAGACATAATTGTCAGTTTTCAGTTTCCACAGAAATATCTTGCAATAATTTCCGCTCCCTACGAACACGTATTCGCTCCTTAAAATCCTCCAACTCTTTCCTCTGCAATCAAATATAATACAAAGATCATTATAATTTCATTTAATGCTGCACAGCTCTGCAACATTTTTTTTTAAATTTAACAGTATGAACATTTCTAAATTAATTACATACACAGTACCTTATAAATTGTATGTATTTCAAATAAAAAGACATGAAAAAAACACAGCAATTATTTGTAGCTTTCTTGAGTTGAATTGTGATGGAATCTGAAAACAACACATGGTCTATAAAGCATTGTGTATGTGACATTTATCTTGATGATATAGTGAAGACATAACAATATGGCCATTATGTAATAAATACAAGAAAAAAGAGACATGATATACAAGTGTAATTGTGGTAAGTTTTAAGTGTGCAGTTACTACCACATGCATTAAGCAAATGGGAGCTGAAATTTCTCTTGGTAAAAATAAAGTATGTACGCATGTAATGATGAGCATGTATGTATTTATGTATATAGTTCAGGTCAGCAATAATGTATCGATTTTTTAAATAACTGAAAGAAGTTCTCTATTTTCAGCTTCCTAAACTTGAATAGTTATAGTTATACATATACATATACATATATACATATATATATATATATATATATATATATATATATATATATATATATAAATAAATATATATTATTAACAGATTATTCAATTAACAAATAATAGTTAGCAAAGCCCTAATGTGTTTCATGGATGGGATGATCTTTTAAACACGTTAGCTCTGTACTACACTTACATTTTGTGCCTCGTTAGGTGGGAAGATCTCCCTCTGGAAACCATGCAAGATGCCATGAGAATAGAGATAAGAATACATTTGTTATTTGATGGGAAGCAGGCCAGAAAATACTGATCCACACAAAATGAATACATGTCAATTCAAACACAATAAACTACATTACTGACCTTTCTCTTTACCACGTATTCCTCAAAGTATTCTGCTTGATTTGAAATCCAAAACATGCTCACAGGAAAGGACAGATACAGCACCATCTGTTCAAAACAAAAACAAAAAGTTACAGGGGCGCAGTATAACGTCATGTTAGCCTCAGCTAGCCTCGTGATAGCTATCTTGATCGAAACAGAAAACCTGGGACAGTTCGTAAGATTATAAACCCTTCGAACGATATATACTCAATGTCCACTACCGTTATTATTTGATACTTACTCTGAAAACTTCGATTTTAACACCCATTTCTACATCAGCTTTAGACATAAGACGAGACACACTGACCCCAAACGTAACCAGGGACCTCCAGCCACCACATCCGGGTTTTTACAACGTCACCACGCAAGCGCGCGGCAGGGAAGTTAGAAAACAAATATTGGTAGTAATAATAGTAATAATGAGTTCAAAAACGCCTTTCCCTTTTTAAAACACATACCTTCGAAATATGTAAAAATACATCATTTAAACTTTGACATAGTAGCTGGATTAGGTTTAAAATGGACACCGTTGTTTCATATTTCACGTAATGGCGTTTGTTATTTTTTTCGATCGTTTTAATTGCATGGACTGTTATGTGCAGTCCATAATATCTGGTGCAACAAAAACAAAACACATTATATTGGGTTTATTGGCCATTTGCTGAAATTCAGTTGAGCATTGTACTTTTAATTTGTATTGGAGACATCACTATGAATAATGTAACAAACATACATTTCTTCTGGTAAATGTGGGAACATGAGCAGAGTTTTCTGTTCAGTGGGGAAACAAGAAGGGACTTTGGTATAAAGGACCAGACTTTCATGTGCAAAACTAATTAACTTATTGGATGCTACTGAACCGAAGAAGCTGCTATTTTCATGTGAATCTAGATAAAAACAAATTCACCTTTTTATACCCAGAAATTAATCAAGCATAACATTCTACGATTAAAACTTATTTTTCTGTTTAGGAATGCAAGTACATAACTATAATTTTACATCTTAATCAAAAAATAATAATGTGCTTTACTATTTTTCCTTTTCTATTGTTAAACAGTAAATTTGAAAATTCATGGATAAAAACAGTTGCATTATCATTTTGGTTAAAGAGCTTCTACATACTGATGTATTAACAATTACAGAAAGATATATATGATAATTTGATAAATTATATATTTTGATAATTACCAATGCTGTTAGTTTAGGGCAGCTGTGGCATAAACCTGTTGTTTTTATGTAAGATTCTGTGATCACTGGTATTTGGATTGGAATCATCATCATCATCATCATCCTCCGCTTATCTGGGGCCGGGTTGGAATCATGTGACTGAAATTTGGTCTTATAACTAACTAGTCAATTAGTTTAACTCACCTGACGTAACAGACCTTTTCCACAGCAGATAATGTTTGACATGAGATATACAGGTTTTACCAACAACATAAATTAGGGTTCCATTCCAGTATTTCATTTAAAACATGAAATAACAGCATTGCTAAAACAACACATATACAGTAAATGTACGCACGACATAAAAAGTTTAAGACAAAATTTTGTTTATTTTTTTTATTTTCTATAAAAGAAATGAGTTTATTCAATGATCATAACAGACCTCGATAGACCACTCACATACCAAACGATAATCGAGGAAAACGTTTGAACAAAACCCCCAAAACAGAACATGTAACACAAAATAAAATACCTGAATAAAGCAAACTCTGGGCTGAGCTGCAGGTCAGCACATTCTCTGAAGAACTCATGGCACATTATGTCCAACAGTCAACTGTGAAAAGAAAAGAAAAAAGGCTAAAAAGGAATGAATTTTTTTTACCCCCTCCAAAACCAGTCTAATATTAAAAGTGATATATTCATATATGGTGGACTTGATGGAAAATAAAAAAGGTGACTTAAGCATTAAAACAAATTCTCCTGAAGTACTGTTTATCTTTGTCCTCTTTAATAGAATGCTTATCTACATTGCGGAACATGCCTCCCTGTACCCCCCCCCCCCCCCCCACACACACACACACACACACACACACACACAAACGAAGAACAAAAACACAGTCACACAGCCATTCAAATGTACACAGTCACACTCACAGACCAGACTTTAACTCTAGTGTGGCAAAGTCGAAACATCTCTACCTAAAATCTGTTTATTGAACAGAAAGAGAACGTAGTTGTCAGGTGTGTACACTCGTGGAAGTCCAGCTAAAACTAAATTTAAAACCAGAATATCGACACCGGGTAAAATATCCCCCCCCCCCCCCCACAAACTCTTTCAAAAAATCTCCCTCCATCTCTCATTCGTGACTCTGACTCTTATGAAGTGTAATAAGCCAACAAGAATTGCAAGACAATACAGGCACTGGAGAAAACACCCTAAGAGACCAGAGGCAAGGACAGACATTGTCCCACATCCAAACGTCTCCAAGAACAGAATTTTAAATCATATCCACTATTATCGAACAAAGATATAAATCAAAACGGTTTTTGTTTTTTTCTCAGTGTTTTTCACATTTGTTTCATTTTTATCTGTTTGTATTGTTGCAAAAACCAATCTTGGAGCTTCTGATCCTTTCTATGATATTTTTTGTGATTCATATAACAGCTACAGAAAGGTGTTAGTTCACTTCCCACTTCTGATTTTGGACCATCTTCTCACTTCCTCACTGATATGTTAGTGTGACAGCTGCAAACATATCCAACATGTCTTAAAAATGTAATACAAATAATGGTGCAACACTAATGGGGGGGAATTCATAGCAACTGAACACCAGAAACTGCTGGACTTTTTCATTCTTCTGTGAACAATTTCCTCATTTCGGCTTATAATGAAAAATACAAGGCAGGAATAAAAAACATTGACTGATTCTGTATTTTGACGAAATACTTGCTGGAACTATGATTAATGCATATATGCAGGGGGTTTCTTCCCACCCCCCGCCAACTACCTATCATGTTTTAAGAGCATAAAAGATAATGGGTTGTTTTGGCATAGACATAAGTGGTAGAGTGTGTTGTTGTGAAGATTCAAAGACCTAGAGAGAAAAATAATGAAAGATCCAAAATAAACGGTTATCCGAGCATAAGAAAATACTTTACAGTAGATACTAGGTGATGAAAAAGTTCTGCACTGTTCCTACTCCTGGTTGTAAATGTTATTATTGGTTTGTCCATGTGTGCAGGCCCCAGAACATAATAGTCTGTTTAGGAAAGAGGTGTAAGGCAAAGTGTACCTTCTCTGCAGAGAAATATACATGATTTACAGTATGGGAAGCCCCCCCCCGGAACCCACCCCCTCCCCCATAACCCAACCATCTCATGTTCACTTACAACAAAACAAAACATAAAAGACCAGTCCTCTTCATCATCTCAGACATCTGGCAGTTTCAAAACACCTCTGCACAGTCTGTCAGTACATTATCAGAGCATTTTTATAGTTATTGGGATGCCTTTACTCTTACTGATGCACCCATGTCCACAGAAGCAAGTGTGACGAAGGCAACCATGCCAACAGAGGTCCGTCCTCTCCTTGCTATGAGGCATCAGGCAGTCAGTGCCAAATTCCCCAGGAAATTATACCCGGAACAGTGAGGCACTCCCAGTGTGTAGGGTGTGATCAGTTCAGGGGGGTAAAGCAAGCTGTGGACATCCCATCAAGCGTCTGTCACGTCTTCATACAGTCCATGCTCCTCTGTGGTGCGTGATCATCAACTCTCACTTCAGCGGAAGTGTATAACAGAGTTTCTTTTCCAGTTTTTTTTCTTTCTTTTTTTTTTGCAGTTATGTTTCAGTTGCTCCTCTCCTCAAAACAGGTTTTCCTCAAAGATAGCCATTAAGTCACTTTGGAAATTCATGTCAATATTCACTGCCATCTGGAAAGAGAAAAGGACAATTAAGCACATGAAAAAACAGATTCATATTAAACTTCAGTAAAGAAAAAACACTATTATCTCACCGCTTCTCGCCTCCTCCTCTCCTGTTCTCGGCGGCGTGCTAGGTCCCTCTGTTGGTCAAGTGGGTTCTGCGTTGCGGGCTGAGGTGGTGTGGGAGGTTTTGGAGGTTGAGGAGGTGGCTGAGGAGGCTGAACAACAGTTGGTAGTTCCTGCTGCTGCTGCTGCTGCTGTTGCTGCTGCTGTTGTTGTTGCAAAGGGGCTTGGATGTGCGGTTCCAGACGCCGGCGAGGCTCCTCATGCACCCTTCTGCTTGGCTCTATGACATCCTCCTCATCCCGACCTCTGGAAAATATTCAGGCCAATAATTTACACCAGGTGAAATCAAACACTTTTTCACAGAACTGTAAGGGGGTTCTTGTATGCTCCAAGCTACATCTGGTTCCATTTTGGATTATTCAAAGCAAGAACACTACACAACAACAGGTCTGCAGAGATAGTGACTGCTTCAGATGACAGATGTTTCTAAATGTTAGAAGTAAAGGCTTTAACACCAGAGTTTCTGCAGATGGAGGCCTCAAGATCTCCCAGATCAGGTTTTTGTTTAATCCAGCTAATGCCTGTCTCACACTGGAGGATTTTCATATCTGACTTGATTTTAAAAATGTTGGGAAAAAAACAGACACAACAAACTTTAATGACTGCAGTACCTTGAACATGCATGGCCTAAAAGAGTCTGGTTAAAAAGAAAAATGTTTTTGACAATGTCATTCACCAAAAAAAAGCAAATATGCATTAAGTCAAACATAGAAGCGCTTCTCTGCTTTGTTGTTAGGCAAAGACTGTATATAATATGTGAACGGGAAATTCAGTCTACCTTCATTTTACAAATTTGTGTTTTGATTGTCAAAAGTTAAGAGGAGCATCAAAATGATTGATCCATACCAACCATCTTTTTGTCACCTCTCTGTTGGTTTTACCTAGCAGCTAATTGTCAACAGAACTGCGTCTCTTCTGGATGACAATGGCAACAAAATAAGGAAAACAGCAAAGTGCATAATAATAAAGAGAGGATTCAAAACTCTTTGTGTTTCTTTCAAAGGCTTCTCTATTTTTTCCTTTTACATTGCAATTTATTCATACTCATACAAATGTGTAGAAAATAGGCTTCACTACAAATACTTCCTTTGCTTTAATAAACTCCTGTAAGAGATTTAGTCCTGTTATCAGGCACATAGATACATCTATTCCATAATGGCGACATTTTCAGACAATGTTGGAACTCTGCAATTGCTGAGAAAGAGTGGACTCCCACATATATTATGTAATCCCTAATAATTTTGTCAGTATTTAATATTGACCCCTGAAACAATCCTGGGTTAAAAACTATTTTCTGAAGTTATTGTAGACCTTCAATATGTCCACTAGGGGGAATATGATATCACCTTTTGGTGCACGGAACTAGACACATATTCAGCCAATTAAGTACATTAGTGGCTTAAATTCAGAACTACATATTATTGTAACTTAAACCTCTGTATTGTTCGTGTTTATATCAACAAAGATGTTCAACATCTAATGACTAAATATTTCTTTTCTTGTTGTTTGCAATAAACCTATAAACAGGTGGTTTCACAATCAATTTTATTTCATGTTGGTAGTTTTGCAAATCAATTACCTAACTGATGGCAGGTATATCATCACAGACATCAGCATATTTTATCTCCATGATTCTTCTGGACACCCTTACCGTAGTTTGTCCTGCTCCCTGCGTAACCGGTCTTTTTCTGCCTGCTCAGCTTGGGCCTTCAGAGCTTTCTCTCTCTCCTCTTTTTCCCGAGCAGCACGACGAAACTGCTCAAAACTGTCACTTGATGATTTCACTGCAGATAAAGGCGTAGATGTGGACTTCTGTGCCAGGCTGGCCCATGAACCCATATTCTTCAATTTCACATCCTAAGGTGAACACAAAAAGGAAACTACCATAAATTCAAATGTCTAGCAAGATACAATATAATATATAACAAACAAACTGAATAAGCTTAAGTTTATTATTATAAGTTTATTACCCGGGAAATTGTCTCTACACACACCTGTACTTTTTTAGGGGCGATGGGCACCTTAGCCTCCTGCTTGATCTTATCCTTGTCTTGCAGAGAGGCAGGCGGCCCAGTGGGCTCAGAGGAACGGATGACAGGGCGAGAACTGTCCATGGACTTCACATCTGGACACAGATAAAGAAAAACATTGAGTTATTATCTTGTGTGGCTTTGTCTTCATATTCTGTTTTAGCAAGTCAGAGGAAAAAGTCTTGGTACTCACTCTGTTGGCCGTGGCCTGGTTGAGACGGCTTAGTATCCGGGTGTTTGTGATGGTCTGGTCTCATTGCAGGATTAAAAGGCTCTCCTCTCATCACTGGCGACGGGAGAAGTTTTTCTTCCTTTAATCCACCTTGGTTCCCAGGGGGTCTCTGCTGCATGGCAAGAAAACGAAGACACAATGTTGATCCTGCACTAAACACCCCATCCCCACAGAAATTAACTGTGCAGGTTGCTCACCTTTTTCGGCTGCATGTTGTGGGGTGGAGACTGGTGGGACACAGGGGGGAACTGGGGAAGTTGTGGGGAATGCATCATGAGAGGGGATGGGTTGTCCCTCATGTGACCTGTCAGCAAAAGGACAGGCATATTGAACTTCAGAATTATTATTCACAAAATAATTTTGTAATTCAACAGTGTATAATTCTATCACAGGGCATTTTTGGCTCATCTTTTCACCTGGGTTGTAAGGATCCGGCTTGGTTGTGCGAGGGGAGGGCTGTTCGTGCTGCTGATGGATGATCTGCTGTGCTTTGTTGGCAGGCATGGATACTTTGTGTTGGGATCCCTGGGACTGACCAGCTAGTCCAGGACCCTGCTGGTAGTTCTGTTGCAGTGGCTGACTGTGCTGCATGTGTCGGACCTGGTGCAGAGGGATTTGTTGGGGCGGGGGCTGATGTGATGGGGCTGTCTGAGCTTGCAACTGAACAGGGAGCTGGGGATGAGGCAGCGTAGTCTGAGACGAGAGTTGTCCATGGACAGACTGAAGGAGAGAAGTCTGTCCTGGTTGTTGTTGTTGTTGTTGTTGCTGCTGCTGTTGCTGTTGCTGCTGCTGCTGCTGCTGTTGCTGTTGCTGTTGCTGTTGTTGCTGCTGCTGCTGCTGCTGCTGCTGCTGCTGCTGCTGACGAGCCTGCGCCTGGAGCGACTGCATGGACTGCTGAGGTTGACGGGGTTGCTGGAACTGCTGTAGGAACAATGGTACTTGGTTCAAAGGCATTGTGGATCCTGGTTCTTCATCATCCTCCAGCAGCATCTGCGGTGGTTGGGAAGATAGCAAGCCCTGGGGCGTGAGCGTTGGAGGGGACATGGGCCGTTGGTGCAGAGGCTGGGGCGGGTGAAGGATCTGAGAGGGCAGCTGGTGCTGGGATGGTGGTGGTGGTGCTGACTGGGCCTGAAGATGTTGATGTTGCTGTTGTTCTTGTTGTTGTAGCTGCTGCTGCTGCTGTTGCTGCTGCTGCTGCTGCTGCTGCTGCTGCTGCTGCTGAGGAGGAGGTGCTGGTTGCTGCTGAGGTGGTTTGGGATGAAGAGGTGCTGCCTTGTGACTGGGTCGAGATGGCTGCTGAGGCATGGAACTGTGCAAGGCTGAAACACCAGGAAAATAAGGAATCAGCAACAAAATTCACAATTTAATGTTGTGGTTGTTAAAAAAAAAAAATATATATATATATATATAATATATAAATACAGTTCAGTTTACAACATTTGTTAACCAGTACTATCTAAATTTAAGAAAAGATGCCTCTTACATAACAACAAATATAATACTAACTTGAATATAATATACTATAAAAAGAAAACGACAAGCATGAGGTCATGATCCTGGTATGTGTTATCAACAATGAATATGTAAGCAGCAATTATTTTCTGGGCCTGTCAAAGATCCAGCAGTCTGCCTACAGACTTACCTGGAGATGTGAGGACAGGGTGCTGGTTGAGGAAGGGATGGGTCTCAGGTGACACAGGCCCAGCAGAATGAGCGTTGAGGTGTGGTGGTGAGGAGGAGTTGCTTGTGTGTTGTGAGAGATGCATGAGGGGCTGGCCGAAAGGCGGCAGAGAGTCAAAGCTACTCTCCAGTAACTGAGAAGATTCCAGAGCAGCAACAGGGGGAGCCATGAAGCCTGCAGGAGATGGCTGATGCTGTGGCTGATGGTGCTTCATCTGACTGTTAGACTGAAGGCCTACAGGTAGGGAATGAAGCCCAGGTTGAGTAGGGCCACTCTGAGTGGGAGGATGCGCCTTCTTCCCATCCTTCACAGACTGGCTCTTCTTTTTCTGTTGTTTTATAATTCCTTAAAAAAGTCAAATTAAGATTAGACATTTACATAAGTGTTTTTTGGTTTGGGTTTTGTGAGTAGTAAAATATGCAGCAGTTACCAGTTTCCTCAGCTTCACTCTCGGAGCTGGAACCACTGCTCTCTGAAGAAGATCC
Organism: Solea solea; assembly: GCF_958295425.1. Taxonomy (NCBI): domain Eukaryota; kingdom Metazoa; phylum Chordata; class Actinopteri; order Pleuronectiformes; family Soleidae; genus Solea; species Solea solea. The sequence goes on from NC_081149.1 coordinate 12,424,644, forward strand.
AGTCTTTTTGGAGGTAGCCATGGACTCCACATTCTTCTCAACTGCAAAACAACAAGGCAATCAGAGATGGCAGACTTCACCCCATTCACGCAAAAACCTCTGTCAGCCTAAATGTGTAACAGACTCTGTGGCACAGCAGTAGAGCGTCTGACTCCAGATCAGAAGGTTGCGTGTTCAGGGTCAAAATTCTTGGGCAACTTGCATAAACATGTGCCTGCTGTATGTGTCTATCACAAATTCTAACCAGCCTCTGTTGCTCATATTGCAAGCAAGTGCGGAAGAGCCACCAAAAACAATACTTCACTTCCACGCGATGAAGTAATTATGGGTACATGCATTTCTTGAATAAACCATCACAAGTGAGATTTCTGACATGGCTTACCTGGAACCTTCTTCTTTTTGCGGAGACATAAGGACACATATCTCTCCAGCTCACGAAGAGTGGAGGGCTTTAACGTCTCAAAGTCAATCTCAATCTCATCAGGGTTTGAGTTTTTGAGCGAGGGCTCCCTGGACTGTATAATATGTACTACGCGGCCAAGCTTGTCACCAGGAAGCTTATTAATGTCCAAGCTCAACTGCCTTTTCTCCTCATACGTCATGGGCTTGCACTTTTCCCCTGTAGTTGAGGACCCAGCAGCCCCCAGGTCATCTTCCAGGCTGGGAACTGGCTGCAGGTTGGAGGAATGATTGTTTTTCATCCCCTCCTTTTTACTGAAAATGGAAAACAGAAATGTTTTGCCAATATGTAACACAGACAAGCCTTGATTTTTAACAGCTAATTTTGAGAAACAACTCTCAAGACTTTACAACTAACTTAAACCAACAATAACAGGTACCACTTAAGGGCCATAAAAGAACAACAGTTAACAAGAAGAAGCTTAACTGCGTAGCTAAGGGAGCTTCTATACTTTTTCTGCTCCAAGATAGAAATATGGAAAAAAGTTTAAAATTCACCTGGATTTCTTCTTGAGAACAATCTCTTTGTTGTTATTGTTACTGGTCTTGGTTTTCTTAGAGAAATGTGGAACATGTGTTGCATCCTGGATTTCATCGAGGCCAGGCAAGCTTCCTTTCTTCTTAAGCCTATCTTTTTTCTTCTCTTTCTTTTCCTTCTCTTTCCTCTTTGGTTTGCTGGCTTGTGGTTGAGACAGGGCAGCCAGCTGCTCATGAACAGCCTTTAACTGTACCAACAGAAAAGACCAGTTTTCAACAAAGGGTTACAAAGCTGGACACCAAATTTACCAACAATTTGAACTTCTCCGATAGCTGACCTGTTCCTGGAGTTCTGCCAACCTATGGGCTCTCTCCTCTTCAGAGTCATCTGTGGAAGACTCAGACTCGGAAGACGAGTCACTCGAACTGTCTGAGGACGAGGCGACGTGGGCCAAAGGAGGCGGGGGCTTAACAGGAGCAGGATGGTGAAGTGTAGGAGCTGGGGCAGAAACCAGAGGCTTGCTCTCGGGTTCATCTGGCATCTTAGCAAAGCGCATCTCAAAGACATCCTGTAAAATTGTCCAGAAATACAAAATAAAATACTGAAACAAAATCTATGTATCTAGACTTTCATCTATTTGTAGATGTAGGTTTGGTACCTTTTTCTGACATGTGGCTTTGTGAAACCTGCTGTATTTGACGTATTTTGAACCTGAATTGTTCAAATGTGATTTGTCTACAGGTGGTGTTGGGGGACATACTTCCTGAAACTACCCATTGAAAGACATATATAGTAGCGTTAGACTGACTCGAACAATTCTTATATGAATTATAGGAGGTGATGGACTACGGCTGTTCGACAAATGACACTGACCTCTGGTAAAGCAGATTTATTTCTCATCATTAAAAAAAAATTTACTAGTAATAGTGGACAAAAAAAAAAGTGGAGATCTTTTCTTCAAAGAGATGTTTTAAGATTTTAAAGAATAAAGTTGAACTGCCTTTCTTTTCTTTTATATTGCCATTGGAAGATTATTTGCAAGTTAGACTGTATTTACCTGTAGTTTGCGTGCCATAGCTACCACCTCATGGTCTGGTGGGTTATACTTGTAGCAGTTGGAAAACATTATTCGTACATCAGCAGCAAACTCCTGGGGTTCCCGGTATTGCCTGTTCTCCAACTTGGCCTATTAAACACATTAAGGAAATTAATTATTTGACCGGCCACAAGTCCAGTCTCAGTAATATATTATGTTATACATTTGACTAACTAAATGTGTCTTCAACACACCTTGATGGTGCTGAGGTCCATGGGATGTTTGATGATATCATGATAATCGTGTAGTCCAAGTGCATCAACATCAACAGGTTTATAGAAAGGCCAAGCGTAAGCAGCATGTTTCTTTGACAGCATCTCCCTAACTAAATGAGCACAATATCCCAGCTGATCTTGAGGTTTGGGGCTATGACCTCCACTTGGTCCACTCAGACTGATACCCATGCCTATGTGATGCTGAGAGTCTGGGGCCTCCTTCTTCATCAGCTTTGTAGGTCTGGTACTCTCTCGTCTGGGTAGTGTCTTCCCAGATTTGGACTCTGCGGGTGAAGATTCACTGAGTTGGTCGTTTGCTGTGGGGGTTGTAGTGTCTGCTTTCCTTTTCTGGCTCTTTCTTTGCTAGATTGTGAACAAAGCATAGAAATTGAGAGAAAGGAGGACATAAATGATTGGTGATGACAAAACATAACCATTCCCAAGTATAGTCAAAAATGGCAGAAGAGAAATACAAAAGACACCTTGAAAAAGACCATTTGATATTACCTAATGTTAGGACATTAAATAACATTTCTTTGGAAGCCATAATGAGTCAAATTTAGAAGGCAGCGATTTATCATTGTTAGCATTTCCATTGGGATTTAATATCACTGAAAGTAACTAGCACAGTCAATAACTGTATATTGGTAAAGACTTTCTTTGCTTGGGTCCAATAAACATGCCATATTTGTTAAAGCACACAACAAAATAGTTGAGAGGAACAAGCAATTTTTGGGAATTTTTTCAGACTTTGAATTGAAAGGTTAGAAATGGGCAAATTATCAGCTGTCCTATACTTAACTTGCTTTGAGTGCAACAAATATTTCATTTACGAATAAATTGAAATTACATAACATTGTCTAAACAAGATCGAGACTTGTTTTTCAACTGCAGAAATACCAAAAATAAAAATGGTGAGGTTTAGTAAATCTAACATGGACTTTAAAAAAAAAAAAGAAAAAAAGAAATCTGACTGATCTAAAATGAAAGCATTTGCAAAAGATTATTTTCCATTGTCAGTCAAACTCACTTTGGTCATAGATATAGAGTTCTGCAGCATGGGGGCAGTGCTCTGGATGGATGGCGGAGGAGGAAGGGAGGTCTGAGCAGGGGGAGGCACAGAAGTCATGATGGGAACTTGAGGAGCACAGTCTGGTTGGCCCACAGAGTAGGGAGCTCCAAGCTGCGGCGCATGGCTAGGTAACGTTGGGGGTACATGGACCTGCATCAAAGGCTGGGGAGGTAGCAAAGGTGGGCCTTGCACAGGTCCTCTTGTCTGCGGTACTGCCGAGAGATTTGACAGGCCCCGTGTTTGAGGAGACATGGACATAGGATCGCTGAGGGCCCCTGGTTTCAAGTTCAAGCCTTGAAGAAATAATATAAATGAATAGCCCATCTACACAGGTTGAAAAAATATGCTACTATTAAGGGGTAAATCACATACCTCCCTCTCGTCGGCCCCGTCCACGTCCTTTGCCTGTCATGACAACAATCTCAGTTTCTTCCTGAGGCATTTCTGTGACCTTCTGGAGGAAAACCTTCTCTAGAGCCTCAGCCATTAAGACTATGTCATCTCCAGGCTGCAGGGGGAGACAAACACTCTGAGTAAATGTGGAGGCATATAAAAAGAGTCTTTTGTGATAATTAAGAATCACTTGAACAACTGGTTTACCTTGTTGTATATATAGCAGTTGGTAAACATTGTGTTGAAGTCTTGGATACATTCTTGGGCATTCCAGTAGTAACTGTTTTCAAGCCTTTTCTTGATTGTTCCCATGTCCATAGGAGTTTTGATTATCGTGTAGTAGTCCTGGAAAAGTTGCATACGAGTATGTCATCAGTTCAAGAAAGCGCTCAACTTTTTCAGTTACGATGATACCACTGTGAATGCTTTTGAAGTCCTTAAAAATAACATTAAATGTTTTTTTTTAAAAATTGCCTCTCTTGTCAGGCACAAAAAAGGGTACATTCACAGTTTACTATATGTGAGAGTTGTTTTAATATTGTAAATCATACTGAATGACTGATTCTGAAGAGAGTAAAACGAGACAGAGATGTGTATGGATGCAATAAGAGAGAGTTGGACACAGTAATAAATACTTACCACCATACAAGAAATATATACCTGCAATCATGTGTGGATGCACAGAACCTGTTGGGTTATTTACATGTGATGCCTACTTTGTTTTGAAGTGTGAGGCATGACGCAGATAGGGATGAAGTAATACTCACAGGCAGGTTAAGTTTGACTGCGTCCACTGGTAGATGAAAGGGCCAGGCAAATTGGTGCTTCCAAATGGACTTCACCACGACCTTGAGCAGGTACTGCAGCTGATTGGTCTGGCGCTTTGGCCTGTCGAGGTTGATGTACTCTGGAGGTGGGGGGTTGCCATTTGACTGGGCCTGCCCCTGGCTGCTGCCGCCACCCGACATCTGCGCTGCATCCAGGCCGTCACCCATTCTAACAGGGTTGGGCATGGGCTCGGGCCCCGGAGCGGGAGCTGGAGCTGGAGCAGGGGCAGGAGTAGTGGTGTTGGCAGGACACCAGCTCAGTCTTGGCCCCGACACAGACTCCACTGACAGAGCACTGCTGATCCCATCGCACTCCTCTTTGGACTCTCTTAAGAGGAAAAAAGAAAAAATCATGAGCTTCAACAGTCATCAAAAAAAGTAACTTAATTTTGGACATTACTAACATTGTTTTGTTATAATCATAAACCAAAGGACATTTATGTGATACTTTGCTTATTGTACTTACATTGCAAAAGGATACTAATAGTAACCCACCCATTTGCAGAATAAGTTTTTTAGTGACCAAACAAACCAGTATGCTTAAGTATGCAGAACAGTCTCAGAATGAGAGGATGGTTCTGTTAGTATTAAACAAAGACAAAAAAAATGCTGCCAAACCATTTGCCCTACCTAACTGATTAGGAAATTCAATTTGACTGATACAACTCATCTGAAATGCATCTTCAGTCATGTCGTAAAATTAGCAACATTTACCAGTGAAGTTACATGCAGCTCAAAGTCCCTCACCTCACCCTTCCCTGTCTGTAAGTATCATCACAACTTAAAGTTTGTCTATTGTGAGATATTATAAAAACATGGGGGTCCAAAATAGCACCCTCCAAAGAGCCGACACAGCTCCTGATATAAATATAAAAGGCTCTATGTGGAGTATTGGAACAATGAGGTAATTGTACATGTATCAAGAATTTAGTATAATTATTTTCTGATCAATTTCTGCCAAAAACTCCTTTAAGTGGTCATATGTCTGTAAATCAACTATGCATCAAGAAGAACCAAGAGGCACCAAGAGGCTAGAATTATGACACGCATGTGTGTGCTTTTCCTGGCTCTTTGTCATTCCATTTTGTCTCAGGACCTGGTAGCATTTGGGGATGTGGGCGGGGAAGAGTGGCGGGTGGGGGGTGTCACATCATCTGGCAGCTGAGGAACGGTGTGTTCTACTATGCAATGTTCTGTTCTACATAATGTACTCTCCCAGGTAGGGAGATCACATTCAAGATACACACAATGAGTGTAAGACAAATAAGAAATAATAGAAAAAACTAAAGAGCCAAACGGACAACACTGTTACGAAAAAAATATTAAAATCTCTATTAGAAACAACTTGCAGTCTTCCACACTGAAATTCCCCACAAAACGCTATTGAAGAAAAACACAATCCACTGTACAGTATAGATCTGTGATTAATCACATTCCTGTTGAGTCATTTTCTGCAAAGAGTGAAGCAGTTTGTACACCACATGATTGGCGCATTGGCCTCTCCGAGGCATTGAAACGCAGTGGAGAATGTGACTAACTGACCAAAACATTCAGTAATATGGCATGAAACAAAACACAAAAAGAAACAGTTTAACACTGATCATACATTGAGTTGGGCTTGAAGCTAAACTTGAAAGAGTATAACTTGAAAGATAATATCAAAATAAACACACACAATACTGTCTAAGCCCAATAGACCATGGTCCACAACAAGACTAATTCTTCTCAGTAAAGCAAAACTATATGTTAAGCATGTGCAGGTGACACTGCTACAAAATAAAGCTTTTTTTTTTTTTAAAGGCTTTAGAGAAACTAAACTAGTAGTTATTTTCATTAATGAACAATCTGACAATTGTCTTTGGTCTACGAAATGATAAAAAGAGGAAGGAAACTGAATGTACAGTAGTGTGAGATCTGACAGTCCACACAAATGTAAAGTGCTATTATGGGTACATATGGCTCAGTTGTGATACAATAAGGTTGTAGATCCTTAGCAAGGAAACAGTCACACATTCGGAGATTTTCTTTCCATTTCCAAGTCGGGCAGCAGTCTTGTTAGTGTCCCAACAATTCTGGGCTGAGCTGGGTCCGTTTTTTTTTTTTTTCTAAAATGACTGACATGTTTCCTCATGTTAATGGAATATCTAAAAAAATATATTTATTCGTGTGATAGACTACACACAGCATGCAAAGCAAAACAGTTCTTGTTCATCATTAAAGAGATTAGGGATCATTTATGATAAGCATAAGGCAACACAAAAATAACTGACCTTGCTAAACAAGAATAACAAGTTATAATAGATGAGTTATCAGGAAGTCTGACGTGAGCTGAACTTTGATCACCTGCCCTTATTGCGACCATGACATGCTAGTTACAAACATAAATGTTAAAAGAAAAAGGTGTTTTTTAGTCACCCATATTGTTGAAGTACTGTTATATTTATCAAAATCCCAATACCCCAATATTTTAATTGTATTATGTGTAGCAGTCTCAGTAAGTGAATTGAGCATGCTCAAATCATTTGAGCATGCAGGAAGCACAACACTAACCTGATTTCACCAACAGTGGAGTCTCACCGTGGCTGTGTTCTCACATGAACTCATTAGGACCTTAGTCAGACACTGTACTAGGGAGCTAGCAAAGTAAATCTTTTCAGAAATTCAAGAGAAACAACTGAGGTAATTTACATTCACACTTGTAGCCCCTCCACACAATCTGTGGAATATCTCCTGAGTTTAGTACATGTTTAACAGCAGCTTGACATAGAAGGTGAATACCTCTCTCACCATCTCTCACTGCAAACTACCTCACAGCAAGTGGCCCAATACTGTTTTAGTAAGACCAAAGGATAAGACTGGCACTACATTACATTATTAAAGGAATACTTTGATATTACCTAATACTTTGTATTACTAGAATAGGGGTAGTATTTTTGAAAAATTGTGCTTCCCAACCTCAGTTTCCCCTGAGTTGAGAAATATCTTCATTCTTTTCTTTGCCCACCAGTGACACTAGATACTGTTAGCATAACTGTTGGCAAAGATGGCATGTCACTCGTGGGCACATAACAAAAAGAATGAAGATATTTCTTGACTCAGGGGAAACGGAGGTTGGGAAGCACAATTTTTCAAAAAAATACTAGCCCCATTCTAGTAATACAAAGCCAAATGTAAATCGGTGAATTATTCCTTTAAATTAACAAAATACACATCTGGATTTCTTGGTGCCTCCTCTATACGTAAACTTGAAAACATAGGGACTATTTACAGATTAAGTAAACTATTACATCATTGAGATGGAACATGTTCAGGTTGAAGGTGGCAGGTTTTAAGACCTCAGCCACTTTATTCTAGATCGGAACATCTCAAACATGGAGTCCTCCCCAGCAGCATTGATGAGTTATTTCTGACTACGGTTTAAAGGGGGGGCAATCATAAGCCAGCACATTGATATCAATATGATAGGTAGGTTTTTTGTTTGCTGAACTAGATAACGGGGCAACAGCTCCCTTACTTTTCTCATGTACCTCTTACCAAAATGCTAAATTAACGCTGGATGCTACTCATTAACCTTTTAATCTGTTATTTATGATAGTTGACCCCTGTTGTACTATACTTAAATGTTGCAAGCTACATGATCTGTGGGCATTCATTTAATGTATACTTGCATGAAGGAATTGTTAAAAAAAAAAGCCCTTAAAATGTTGTGTTCGTTGCTTTAAAGAAAATTAAAAAAAAAACAGTCATTATCCACCTAAGGGAGCCTTTTCACATAAAACCATCAAAAGCTTCGTACCATAGAATACATCACCCCACCCAACTCAATCACTCCACTCCCTTGCCATCACTTTTGCCCTCATGTTCTGTTTCTTAAAAACAAAAAGAGTGCAACACTTCTTGTTCCTTAAGAGACTCAGTTTAGTTCAATATTATCAAGTACACACCACTGAAAACCTTTAGTCTACATCAACATCAATTACAGCCTCAAAAAACATACAAATGAAGTGATGTCCTTGTAATGTGGTAGTGTATTGCATTTTGGATTTGTTTCCATTACTCGTACTACTTTTTCAACAACATTTTTTTCAAAAAAATAATTAAAATATATAGTCTTTTTTTAAATATAGTTGTCAATTTGAGAAAATTGATGGTGCTTAAAATAATAAATCATACAAATCATTTGTTCTGCCCAGAAATACAGGGATATATAATATGACATCATTAACAGATCTGGTAACAAAACTAAAAAAGTGAAGGTTAAAGTAAAAAAAAAAAAAAGAAGTCACAATATTCCTGATGTTGACTAGACTGTGCAGAACAGTGTAATCATACATACACACAAACACTGCCAGATGGAAAATTGAAAATATTACAGCAACCGGTGCAATAACTGAGGAAAAACATAACGCATGGTGGTTATGTGGAACTTTTTCAGAGCGTGACACAGATATTGATAAGACACTCAAAGATGCATCACTTGGCTGAGCAAGCCATGTTTTTTAAGCAGAGAAGGGAGAGTGAAGAGGGGAAAAACTAATGTTTGTGAAGGTTCTGGGTCATCCAGGTCAGTGCATCTTCATGAGTGTAGATATGGGCGACTTGACTTGGTTGAGTTTTGTTGAAAACGTTTCACCTCTCATCTAAGACCCCATTTAGACCCTGGTATTAACATCCACCCCACGACTGATCCGATTAAGTCTGGACAAGCAGAGGTCTGAACAACCCCTGTATGTCCTGAATGCATCCTCAGATCTGATCACCATCTCCTCATTTCTCTTTCTCAGTCATTTGCCACACACACCCACCTACTGATGCGCACACAGACATTGGTCATCAGACACATCGGTCTGACAGTCTTGTTGAAAGCATAGTATTGTTTTCACAAACAGACATGATGACATCAGAGCGTATATGAATAAAAGCCTGGGGAAACCCAGATCCGATCATATGTGGTCACAGGAGATCCATCAAGGACAAATTTTGTTAAAAAGGTGTGAAATTAACACTGTCCATTTATGATGGGCAGATGTTAACACTAGGTCTAAATGGGGCCCAAGGAACTTCTTCTAAATTTCACTTAATCTTTTTGAGTGTTTTTCTCAAAAACAAAAAAAAAAAAAATCAGCATCACTTACAAAAACTATTAAGATTATCCCACGCACTGCATTTGATCTTAGCCAAAAAGACAAGAAGCAATGAGAGCATGTCTGATAATTTGGCCAGTTGCAAATAGTGTTGCTCAGTCCTTAACACATTAAAGCTCTGGCCAAAACAAGAATTTCTTGAACTGTTGCACACTTTTCCTAATTTTTCTGTTTCTTACACAGAAAAGGCCTTTGAGGAAAAAGTGAACGTGAGACAATTCATCACCTGTCATAAAACAAGAGGCATGCTCCAGCTATAAGGTTTCTCTCTTTATTCACCTTATAAAATATTATCTTCAAAGCCATGTGTTACCACGATACATTTTTAATGGTAGCATGTCTTTAGAAACAGCTGTTGGTTTTTTTCAGTGATACTCCAACATTTGTGCAGCTGTCTTGTTGTAAAGCAACAAAACCTTGTTTGTCTTAACATAAAACGTGTCACTTTATCTAAACACAGAAAAATACAGAACAATAGCATTGTGTGAACTCATTAGACAACGGTTGGAACATGACAAACTTTTGTTTATATTTTAAAGTTAATGCACTACAGTTTTACAAAAATACATTAAATGCAAACACTTGATTCAGATTGGAGGGAGAGACAATAAGTGCCGATCATTTGTTATTCTTAAACTGTTAAATTTTCTGCGCTGGAGGGATATACCAGTATATTGGTATTATATTAATGATTTGTTTAGGATATATCACCAGTACTCATTTTTCATTTCAATGGCGTCACAACAACTTTTATGTCAAACCGATGATTATAATGCAGGGGTTGGTATGTGATAGTTTGGTCATTTGGGCATGGTTGATGAAATGTGGGTCAGTAATATTTGTTCAATTTAAAATTATAAAAGAAAAAGCAAACTGCTGCTGAGAAAATCTGACCTCCCCAAGGCAAGTTTGGCTCAAGAACCTCAAGAGTTAAGAGCATTTATCACAAGTCAATATGAGCGAAAATATGTCACATTCGATATGATACAATCATATCCAAATTAAACAGCATTGTAGTAATACATCTTTTAAAGAATCAATGTCCATCCAAGCTGTAAGAAAAATGAGAATATGCCAGCCTTAAAGACCTACATTCAGATAGGACCAATATTGTCACATGAGACATCAGCCAACAGAGGCCTCCAACAGAGATCAATCAAGTGGTCCACTTCCTGCTGCTACATGTCCTACATTACTCTAAAATCTGGAATAAGAGTTGACCTTTGCCCTGGACATACATCACTGCAGACTGCTGTGGAATGTTTTCTCAGGAGGAAGTGGCTCTGGTTACTGGGGTGGGGGAAGCACATCTCACACCAGGAAATCTGTGCAGTGTCTCAAATTGGATACTTCAGTAGTCAGTATCCTTACATACACTGTGTACAGAGTATAATCAATTACACAATTCCGAAAATGTAATATAGTCCTAAATCCAATAGGGCTGTAAATATCTACCTTCCTTGTCATCGCCATATTAGCGCCTGCCCTTCCTTACACATAAAAATCATGTCATCAACTGCACTGACAACATGTTTTCCTTATACACCGTTTCTGATGGTGGTCCAAGGCAGTGACCATCAAGAGTGTGAACTATAAACTGTTTGTTTTTGACAGTTGTGTGTGAACCATACAGTTAGTGACTGTGTACTTCATGACACCATACTTCAAGATGAATGCCTGTATGGAAGAGTGAGCATGGGAAGTATGCATATTATTGACACAAAACACTGATCCGGCAAGATGTTTGCATCTCTGATGAACGAAAACTATTAATCATTCATGTATGCTGGGGTTGGGGGCGTTACTAAGTGTCAGAATGATGTCCTGTTTTGCCTGAAAGCAACAGAATAAATAGTTAATGAGGCCACAATGACAAGGCCAAGAACACCACTGTTTGCCGATTCACCAGCCTTATCACTCCTTTAACCCTAGTTCAGAGGGAAGATTAACTTGATGATGATCAAAAATCATCTAAGATTGGTGGGGGTGTCAAAGGTAGTAACCCAATCGAAAATGATGGCTCCTCAACTACGATCCGGTATTAAGGGCCTGGGTGACATGAACTTCCACATGCTGGAAAGTCGCCCAACAATGTTTTCAATACATTTTTTGAACAATGAAAGGCCAAGCAAATGCAGGACTAGGAAATCAAATATTTGAGCATCACATTTATCACAATAAAATAATGTACATTATTTTAACTACTGAAAATGTATTTCTGTGTGCTGCTTAAATAGGTCATATATGTCAATAAAGCTAAAATACAGTACTTTTTATGAATTGTAATGAATTATTAGGCATTGCACATATGGCTCTAGTGTCTCCAGTGATCTATGAAGTAGAGGTTAAATTAAAACTATTAAAGTCAAAGTCAATAGAGTCCCCAAGCTACTGACAGTCTAACAACAGTGATAAAGCCATTATCACCAGCAATATCAGTAACGGTATCAATGTGATAATCCCTCTAGGATGACTGAATGACACATTTACCCCACATTTTTCAAAATATATTGCTCTATCTCTCAACTTTGGCTTCATGAAAAACAAACATCAAGTTTCTACGGTAACACTCAACACCACACTGCACTGTATTTTTTATTCTCCATGGTTCCAATTATCTCTGAGATGATCATTATGGTTGACCTATGCTATTTTAGTGTGCCTTTCCACAAAAGGAGAAAGTTTTTGTTTACTTCTGTGTGGGACAACTGAAAATTATGAATCACAACATTCATTGTTTACAATAATTAACTGAATGGTTGCATGTTTTAAAAGGTATGCCACTATTCAACACATGAAGTAGTTTACAGGAAACTACTGTATGAGTCACACAAGTGTGAGCACACAAACTGGCTGGAAAGGTCTAACCATGAGTCAGGCACTTATAACAGGAAAAGGCAAGAATCATGGTAGCTCCTTCGGGTCAACTTCCAGCTTGTTGGGATAAGTAAGCCAAGCCCTACCAGGAATCAAAAGACATTTCTGCTACTACCTCTCACAACCCCCTTCTTCCTCCTCCCTATTCTCCCATACCCCCTCTCAACAGGAGGTAGGTTCATGGTTGCTGGCTGAAATCTGGATAACAATACTAGTCTAAAAACACAACACGGAAGACATACTTTTTAACATTTACCACATACTAACAACCATTAGTCCAAGCTGTCTTTAATTCAGGCTTCAACTCTGGTGTTAAAACATGATAGTATTCTGTGTGTACACGATTGTAAAGATGTCACTGACACTGTTAAATATTGCAGAACTTTCCTCTACCTTACCAGATAACATTACCTTTTTACAGAGACTGAGTGTGCAATTTTTTCCAGGAGGGCATCCAGTTTTTGAAAATCCAGCAAATCGTTTGACTTGGCATGCATCTTGTAATCCATTTATGAACTCTACCAAATAGAAACTGAATCCAAAAAACAAGAATGAGGCTTGAAAGAATAACAAAGAAGTTTGTTTTTCCTTTCCTCTCATCCAAAACACAGGAGAGATTTATTCTTCATGCTCCAGTATGTATACTAAAATCCCACAGAACATGGTGAGTAATCCTTAGTGTAGTCCAAACGAAGTTTGAGGATGGCTGTCCAGGAAAAGGGCCCCAGTTTGGAAACAGTTGGTCCAAGTGGGAAGGAAAGGGTATGGAAGCCTCCAGCCAGCAGGCTGTGTTAGCTGAGGGAACCAGTCCGCTCTATACCCCATCCCCCTCTCAGCAGTACAACAGGCCAGTTGCCACAGGCTCTTCGCTCCATTGTGTGTCTTCTCCAGGGCCTTCCCAGCTTAAATGGACACAAGCAGCAAGCAGGCAGTACACAAGGAGGAGAGCGGTAGGTGAGAGAGGGGAGAAAGCTCCGATAAGATCCAGGCCTAATTCTCCTTGCTCGCTCTCTCACCCTCTCTCTCACACAGGCAGACCAGCATGCAGTTACTCAACAGTAAAAATGGCTCTGCTGCTTCCTCATTCAGCAGAGCCTCAGCCCACACACACACCCCTCCCTCGCTTACTCCTACGTGCTTGCTCATTCCACCCCTCCCCTTTTCCCCCATCAATAGTTTGAGGTCCTTGCTCTCTCTCCTCTCTCTCCCTCTGTTACACCTTTAACACCCCACCCCCTTCTTCTTGTCTTCCTCTGTCCATTTCATCATACCCATCCCCCACTCTTCTCTTAAGAGTGATTTTCTACATGCTTTCTCCCACCAATTTAAGAGCTGCCTTACCTGGTTCTTATGAGCACCCACTTTTGATATAGTAGATGGACTACCGTCTTCTATTGTACAACTATGGAGAAATAACCATCTGATATAGAGCGATGGCTGTAAAATAAAATATGCTGTCCCAGTTACACTAGCAGCTTTAAATGATATTTATTTTCGAGCAAGATAATTTGATCAGGGAATCACCCTGATCAAATTGGCCAAATAAACTCCTGAATAATCTGGAAAGTTTAACAGTCAACACAACAGCTGTGAACATGAAGTTATCACAGAAAATAACCACAAGTGTGTCAGAAAGACTTCAAAATAGAGATCACCCAATTTGCATTTCCTGTAGCAAAACAAACTCCAGAATTACATTTATCTGAGTACAGCATATGCTAGTGCCCTTTGTGGCATTAAGAAAATAACTGTTATCAGATAAACAATATGGTTTTGATTTAATCTGCAATATATTGCTTCCTTTGAGGTAAATTTGAAGTTGTATGACTGTAGTTACATGTACATCCTTCATCCATCTTCTACCACTTTATCCTCATTAGGGTGGTGAAGGGAGCTTGAACCAACCAATCCCAGGTGACATAACTCAATCAATTCAAAAGATATGACTGTGTTATTCATCATTCAAAAAATTAAGATATTATCTGTCCAGGTTTATATCAATTGAATAAAACAAGTGCCAAATGTTACGTAATGATTGCAACACATGCAGGTAAAGGGGCAAAAGACATGCTTCTGTGTGTTCGTGAGCATATGTATGTGTGTGTGTGTGTGTGTGTGTGTATGTATATATATATACATACATACATACATACATACATACATATATATATATATATATATGTATGTATGTATGTATGTATATACATACATACATACATATACATATATATATATATATATACATACATACACACACACACACACACACATACATACATACATACATATGCATAGATTCTGGGCAAAAAAAAAACAACTCGAGATACAATCTCATTAAACAAATGATGTTACTCTACAACTAAATCCAACTGCAGTGACTGACAAATTTCAATTATATCAAGCCAACCACACAGTAAATGACTCCACTGATACTGTACACTTAAAGTGACAAGACAACCAATGACTTGTCAGTCATTTTAAATGTAACATGACAAAGCCAAGTACACATCAACAGTCTCAAACAATTGACATATGTCAAATCTTTAGACGTCAGGTATGTAGTAAGGAGACACCAGGCACATTGTACACCAGTCTGGTCACTAGTGAGAGACGTGCACAAAATCTACTCTGTGGTCAAGCCAGACACTGATGGTGTCCTCAAAGACCAACTTCCCCATCCACGTGCCATATGTACCATTCCCACAGACAATACAGCAGCTGCCAGAGAAACAAAGCTGTGACCGACAGCGATTCAGAGTAGGCCAAACCGATGGCCCTGCCACTGGAGGAGTGGGGGAGATGGCATTCACATTCAGACACAGAGGAGGGTGTTGGTGGTGGGGAATAATAGTATGAGGAAGGTGGAAATTGCAGGAGTGTTGCATTTAGACTGGGGGTTGGGTAAGAGGAAGATGCAGCACAGAGATGAGACTGCGAGAAAGTCTGAAGGCACTTCCATTAATCATCAGAGCACTGGAGCAGTCAGAATCTACGAGAGCAGAGAAAATACGGAACAGGCAATTTGCCAACTTTAGGTGGGTGTAGCATGGACTACCTGTACCTTTATGTATGTGTTGTTTTTTTAGTTCAGCATTAATATAATCCTTGCAGCTGACGACATGCAGCTAAACTGGCTCAGTTGCAGGACTTTTTTTTACATTTGTCCTTGCAAACAATCGTTACATATATTTACAGCCCACATGAAGAACCTAAGACAAACAATTTGTGAATAAGTGCTTTGTTGCTGCTGTATCATTGCTAATAGGAGACAAAGCAAAGCCCAGCATCTACCACCAGGTGCATGACAAAAAACAAATTCCTTTACATTAGAGGTTGTTGTGACATATATATCTTGAGTTTAAATGGCACCTGATAGAACAAGATTCCCTGGTATCTAGAAGTAAGCTTTATTAAACCCTAAAATAATAATAATTGTGAATGTATGTTTGGGATTAAGAATTGTTAAGATTAAGAATTTGACTAGAAGGCCTGTTTCTACAAGAAGTGGGTGTTAAAAAAGAAACAACGTCTGACACCTGCTCAAAACAGTCCAGGCATCTGCTGCTACTTTTAGCCCCCTTTACACCTGGCATTAGAATGTGCTTTGTGTGATCAGATAGCAATTGGATAGCACTTCGCCACATGTATTTACACCTGTATTAACACATGTCTCTAGTGGCCACAACAAGATTTGATCGCTATTCGATCACGGCCATCCCACCTAATGTCTCCTCCCCCTCTTCTTCTGCAAAGATTATGACTATGGCGCCACGTCCTGTGCACTGCCATATCAACAACAACGTTAGCCGCACGTGAAGTGGATTACTCTCACTTTTAGAAGATGCATCAGAGAAATATCAAAGAAGCATCGCAATTACACTTCTGTTGTGGTCACAATACGTTTCCGATTTGGATAACAATGTGTCCTTGGGTGTATTGACACCTGTATTTGCAAGTGGATTATGTTGAAATACTGAACTTAGCATCTATGTGCCTTAAAAGAAATTTAGATCCATCAGACCAGACTATATTTCTTACTCAACTGTCCAGTTAGGGAGAGCAGCCTGAGGTTTCTATATTGAGAAAATAACTTTTGTTGTGTATTGTGAGATTTATCACAATTAAAAAATTAGGTTATCTTAGTTTCTGTGGTCAGCCTGGACAGGTTTGGCCTTTCTTCCCTAATTTCTCTCAACAACACATTTTGTCTGCAGAACTGCTGCTCACAATACATTTTCACCAGTCCAAGTAGACTTGGTGGTTGCTGTGCATGAAAATTTCAGGAAATCAACTATTTCGAAAATATTCAACCAATGGCACCAAAAATCAGCCTGTACTTGGACAAATGTAAAAGCTAAAAGTGATGAAGAACAGTAAGTAGTGTGGGCAACAGACTGGCCAATTCCAACATTAAAAAGAAAATGAAAACTGTATCATTAGCTGTATATGCCCAACATGCCACTGCACAACAATGATGTTAAGATGAAATGTGGTTAAAGAAAAATTAAATATTACATGTCCTGCTAGTGTATTTACATTTGCTACATTACCGTGGTTGTACTCCAGTTATCGAGCCAATAATTCAAAAGTGATAAATGATGCAAATTAATTAACATACACTATTATAGATTTTGCTTGATTGCGTGTTTGTTACCGGACCAAACTACTTTTCATTCAGAGGTCACTTATAACTAGGCCAAGGATGGTGTTGCCATGGCAACTAAACCAGAGAGAACAGAACCAAAAAAAGGATGAAGAAAAAAACTAACCACAAAATAACATCAGGAACAAGGAAAGTATTCTCTTTAACACATGGCTAGTTACCAAAGTCACAGCCATACCTAATTTAGATTCAATGTTCAATGATGGCAGGTAACTTCTTATTCTGATAAAATATCTATGATTAACAAGAACGAGGTGCATTTAGCGGTACCCATCATGTAAAAAAAAATAATGTGAGCTTGTAAATGAAGCAGCAGAAATGCAAAAGTATACATACAAAAGTATCACTACATAGTGCTTTTCTGAATTACAAATTACATACAGTAGATCATCTGTAAGCATGGCTTTCTGATTCCTAAGATGTTACCACAAAATGATGGAGCACTTCAGTTTCAACCTGGAAAATCAATTTATATAAAGACATGAGTAAACAATAACGCTACACCTGGAGGTTAAACCTATTCAAATAAACACAGCAGCAAAGTAGTTAGTGTCCGTCAGTAGTGTCTGTTCATGTTGCTACACATGAGCATTCAGCTGTTATAGCGATGGCAATGACGATAACAACTTGTATAATTGAGGGGTTCTCTTCAAAGGAAAGTGGCAGGGACTAAGTGACGGGCCTTTATGCATGAGTAACCTATTTGAACACACCACCGGCTGGATGCCACAGCTTTGTGTCTGTGACATCCAGCCATATTAATCACACAAACACGACCCAAACACATCTGACTACGACAAGGACTACTACCATATGTGGTGAATAAAACGATACATTACTAAGTATTGACTGCTGGCGAGCAACCATCATCGAGGAGCCAAGATCCTAACGTTAGGCCACAGGGCATAGATTATTGCCTGGGTTTCGCAATGGACGCCCGTGTAGTGCAAGGAAGAACTGCAAGCATAACAATGAGAGTATGGGTGTCCTGTTTCCAAGAGCATGGCAACAAGTTCTGAAAATTGAATATCAGAATTCTATTTTTTTATTATTTCATTCTCCATTGACTGCATTCTCAAATAATAGCCCCAGACTGAGTGTGCGCCATCATCACCGTGACGGCGTCACCGTCTCCCACAACACAAGACAGTCGACGAGCAAACTAGCATTAGATGCCCAACACAGGGGTCGTAACAAAGTTTATTTAGCTGCTCTTGTCGCAATTATGGCCAGCGATAGGTGAGACGGACGAGGGAAGTCAGACAAACACACAATGGAGGTGCGGTTATTGTGTCTTTTAATAGACAACTGCCAACTAGCTTTAGCTAGCAAGCTAGCTAGCCAGAACAGGCCGCCGTGCAAGTGGACGGTCTCAGTGGGCGCCGGACATCGGCGCTTTAAATCCTTAGCGATACTGATACCGTGTTTCTTGCTGTCTAGGCTTACTGTGACAACGAGACTGACAGAATAATGCTTGAAACAACGGCGTTTACCTGGGTTTATCAGGTTGCCAGGGCGCGCGGGATCTTTCTCTCCGAGGATCCTGAACACCTCTCGTTGTCAATGACGTCACGCGTAGTTCTTTCGTGAGGACGTAAAGAACGCGTCACGACGACCGCAAAAGCAGCAACGGAGACCAGAGATATTTCATTATATACTTAATTTATCTACAGACTGAATGTTCATATATGTATATGAATTTATATATATAAAAATCACACACACAAGTATTATAGAAATACACACATACATACATATTGTGTCTGTCCAAACGAATTAAAATACATACAATTGTTGTTTGTTCCAGTATTTCCAACTAATGGAGTATCGCGTTAAACACATTAGCAATTTTGGTGTTAGTAGACTGCAATGTCCAACCTTATTTTCCAAATATGAAGTATTGTTCGCATTTGTTTGTTTTATTTTATTTTACTCTTGGTTACTTTAGGAGTTTAATTGCGGTTAGTCTGTTAATAAAATTACCCGTATATAAGATAATAATAGCAATAATAATAATAATAACAATAATAATAATAGTAGTACTAGCAAAACCTGACTAAATATCTCGGCACATATAAGGATATAAGGATAAAGCAAAGTTAGATGATATGTGTATACAAATAAAAATTGCAATGTGGACAAGCGGCAGAACAAACTTATACATCAGTCAAATCAGCTTCTATGGTTATGTCATTCATGTAAACTAACAAAACACAGCCACTTTAAATGCTATATTCAGCTCACTTCAGACAATACATAAGATTCCATATACTGTATACTGTATATACATACATATATGTATGTATATACTTTACATATTGTATGTTATTATGAACTGTTTCTGTATATATACATACATATACTTTACATATTGTATGTTATTATGAGCTATTAAAAGAAGGCATCTGTACCAATGTCTCCAAGCCTGCAACTGATAACAAACAGCAGAATGTGATGTTGGACAGAACCAAAGTGATGTCATTAACTGATGCATCAAGTTGGCAGACAAATTTAAAAACATAATTCCTTAAAACAGCTTGAAGAGCATTGACTCACACTGACACAGTGCACTGGCACTGCACCATCTGGCCTCCTAAGTAAGATTCTCAGAACATCATTATGTGCCAGATAATGATGTAGTTCCTGTAGTTTTTAGTTGGATACCTTCTGCATCATCTTTGTTCATTCGTCCAAGCGCACAATGGAATAAACCCATCGGGAAATCGGTGTTATCTTTTTTCAAACAGGAACATACAGTACATCATCTTCAGACCACTCTCCCTGTCCTGGGTGACCGTGCCGCATTCCAAATGTTTTGGATCTGGACCTTAATCCCCCATGAGTACCGGATGGGGACCATCTGTGTCTGTCTCTCCCTTTGTATGGACTACACTAGATGTGTGAATGTTGTGCTTGGATTGGGCCTCTTGCATATTTGTACTCAATTCCATTGTAAGTCGCTTTGGATAAAAGCGTCTGCTAAATGACATGTAATGTAATGTAAAGGGATGGTGGTGGTTGTGTGACCCATGTACTATTTTTCACTGGCACCTGGAAGTCAATTTATGTCCTCACACATCATATATTTTTTTCTACACGTTGTCATTCTTGATTATTTATATTTTAAAATCTACATTGAATTAGTTATATTTGCACACACACCAATTAGTGATAGTGAATTTGACTTCTGCATTGAACTCATCCTTATTACACACAAGCCGGAGGCAGTAGCAGTGGGCCCTGGATTGGGTGCCTGGATCGGGCACCCCAGTCCTTGGCCCTTAACCAGTGACCTTCCAATTATGTGAATAAACTCAGAGCGGAACTGAGTTTGCCTATGGTTCCAGTTTCCTCCCGGAGCGGTCTGTTACACACCTTAACGTTTGATAACAAAAGAGTCAAACATAACTGTTATACATGTTTATATATTAAGGTTTTGATTAGTTTTTTTTTTAAATTTTATTTATTTGAAATGTTATCGCCAAAAGTGGTAGTATTCGTATTATCTCTACATTAAACCACTTTCACCTGTAATAGTGCAGGTCCTGCGGTGGCCACTAGAGGGCAATTCAGCGGACATAACCTGCTCTAGACTGAGGCAGTCTCAAGAGTGTTAACTGCCCTCCAGTGGCCACAATCAGGAATTACAATACATTAAATTAAGTCAAACTAACGTAAACAGAGAACTAATGGCGTACTAGCATTTCCGGTATGAATTTTCAAAATAAATGAATCCCAAATAACTAGACACGTAACCTATCGCCCAAATTCATAATTAAATATTCATAAATCGGAGTGTGTGACACTGGAACAGAGATTTTATACATGGCGCTAAATAAATCTGACTGACACTTTGATTATGGTTCCAGTTTCCTCCTGGAGCGGTCTGTTGCACACCTTAACGTTTTATAACAAAAGAGTCAAACATAACTGTTATAAATGTTTATATCTTAAAGATATGATTACTTTTTTTGGTTGCTGGTACTTTATTTTGAAAGTTATCGCCAAAAGTGGTAGTATTCGTATTATCTCTACATTAAACCACTTTCACCTGTAATAGTGCAGGTCCTGCGGTGGCCACTAGAGGGCAATTCAGTGGACATAACCTGCGCTAGACTGAGGCAGTCACAAGAGTGTTAACTGCCCTCCAGTGGCCACAATCAGGAATTACACTACATTAAATTGAGTCAAACTAACGTAAACAGAGAACTAATGGCGTACTAGCATTTCCGGTATGAATTTTCAAAATAAATGAATCCCAAATTACTAGACACGTAACCTATCGCCCAAATTCATAATAAAATATTCATAAATCGGAGTGTGTGACACTAGAACAGAGATTTTATACATGGCGCTAAAGAAATCTGACTGACACTTTGATTATGGTTCCAGTTTCCTCCTGGAGCGGTCTGTTGCACACCTTAACGTTTTATAACAAAAGAGTCAAACATAACTGTTATAAATATTTATATCTTAAAGATATGATTACTTTTTTTGGTTGCTGGTACTTTATTTTGAAAGTTATCGCCAAAAGTGGCAGTATTCGTATTATCGCTGCATTGAACCACTTTCATCTGTAATAGTTCAGGTCCCGTGGTGGCCACTAGAGGGCAATTCAACCGACATAACCTGCGCCAGACTATGGCAGTCTCAAGAGTGTTAGCTGCCCTCCAGTGGCCACAATCAAGAATTACACTACATTAAATTGAGTCAAACTACCGTAAACACAGAATGAATGGCGTACTACCATTTCCGGTATGCATTTTCAAAATAAGGGAATCCCAAATAACTCGAAACGTAACCTAGCTCCAAAATTGCTAATAAAGTATTTAGAAATCGGAGTGTGTGACACCGGAAGACACACATGTTCTACCTAAAGCTAAATAAATCGGATTTTACTGACTTTGATTACAATTCTACTACGGTTATTCTAGTTCCGTTTGAACTGAATCTATCTCACCACCTCTGCTAAAAGTAGCTCAGAGTTGAAGGGGAGCTACCAAAGTAAACATCCCATCTAACGGAGTGGTGTATGTTTTTTTTCCGATATTTCAGGCTGTACGTGGAGGCATCACCGCGACCGAGTCCAGCTGATGTGAGTGAAAATGATTCACGTCCACCTGAAGGAAGCGACAGACAGACACACACACAGAAAGACAGCGAGGGACACCGGTTTTGACGTCGGACCTGTCTGAATGGAGGAGTGTCTGAAACATGAGTAAGTTTAAAGCAGTTTTAAACGAAACTTTCGTTCAGGATTTCTGTTTATCGGACATGTAGGCTTCTTGTTGCACACGATCTCACTGTAAAATAATAAAATGTTATTGATATATTTCTTTCGTTTGGGGGTAAGGCTTTGGTTAGGTTGCTGTTCATTTGAAATGAAGACGGTGCTCGGGACCATTAGCCCTCATTGAGACTAAAACCGGGTCCTAATGAGACAGAACCTAATTTCTGAGAACCTACTTACATTTAGAGCCAAGATTTTAATCGTGGTGAGATTAAGATTAGGGTTAGTGTGTGAGAGAGAGAGAGAGAGAGAGAGAGAGAGAGAGAGAGAGAGATGGTTCCACCCTCTTTTACCAAAACTTTATTTTTACTTTGTTTGTCTGTAAACAGTACAAACAACAGGAGTAGTCAAACAAAACTATTTTAAAGACATCACCACTGGTCTCGGGGACACTGATGACATTTCTTTCTTTTGACGTTTAAATACAAGTTAACATAATTAACTATAATCATATAATCACAACTACAGCTGTAATTCATAGAACTTACTGAATGTATCTTCTTCTCTGTTGCTGAGGATCATCTGTTCAGTGCCCTGATCACATTTATGTTGAATTTTGCCAGTTATGTGTAAACAGTGAAATCCAAAGATTAGTATAGTATAGTAGGGTCACTTTAAAATGTTTCTTTACAATGTAGAGCACTTTGAGCCTAAGGACATTTAATACTTTTGTCCTATATTGCTTTTATTGCATCCCATTTGTTAAGACATTATATTTCTATGCGTATTGTCTGTTGCCTGTTGTTGGGTAAATGTGATTGACATTTGGTGTCTGCAGCCACGACCATGGAGAGCAGTATGTCCGACACCTGCTTCTACAACCAAAATGTCACCTTTTTCTACAACTGGGTCGGTAAGAGGATCAGTGTGGTGTGGACGACTCGGGACTTTGTGGTGATCGGACTGGGCTTGACTGTGTGTTTCATCGTAGTCCTGGCCAACCTGATGGTGATGGTGGCAATCTTCATGAACCGCCGCTTTCACTTCCCCATTTACTATCTCCTAGGCAACATGGCTGCAGCAGACCTATTTGCCGGCATTGCCTACGTCAACCTGATGTTGAACACAGGCCCATGGACCAGCATGCTCACGAAGGAGCAGTGGTACATCCGAGGAGCTCTGATTGACATAAGCCTGACTGCCTCTGTGGCCAACCTGTTAGCTGTGGCTGTGGAGCGCCACCAGACCATTTTCACCATGCAGCTGCACAGCAAAATGAGCAAGCGCCGGGTGGTGGTGCTGATAGTTTGCATTTGGGCTGTGGGCATCATCATGGGCCTGGTGCCGTCCATGCTTTGGAACTGTGAGTGTCATCTGGAGGACTGCTCCACTGTCGCTCCCCTTTACAGCCGGCGCTTCCTGATCTTCTGGGCAGTTCTGAACTTGCTCACGTTCCTCATCATGGTGGCCATGTATGCGCGTATCTTCATCTATGTCAGATACCAGACTCGGTACACTTCGCAGCACACTTCAGAGCACAGCCAAACTGTTATCAAGCTGATGAAGACTATCTCCATGGTTCTGGGTGAGAAGTCCACAACCCACACACTCCATAAACACATTTACCACAGGCTACAGCTTTCAGTTTCAATACACATATAATAATAATAAATCTCCTCTTACAGTTTCTGACTTCTGACTTTAGTTTCTCCTAAAGTCAGTTTCAATGACGAGAAACCGAAACATCTTATATTTTGAAGATGTCTGGACATGATGTGTTGTAATCCAGAGACTTCAGGTTGTTTTCTCTGTACTTAGAGCCTCCCTCTTCCTCTACAAACCAGTTTTACAGCTTCAGTGTCAGCCTTGAAACTAAAATACCTGCATTGAGCAGGTATTTTAGCAGGAGGAATTTCCAGTGAAATGGAAATCACAGTTGTCCTCAAAATCCCCTCCCTTGATTGCGCAGGTGACTCAACTCCAGTTGATTTTTGAGTTTCATTTGCACATTATTAAACACATTTAACTGTCCGTGTAATTTTCAGACATGCCCTAAACTCCAGAGATCCTCCTGAGATTTAACAGGGAGGCTTTACATGCCAACACAAATGCCCACTGAAGTTGTGCCGGAGATTCTCCGGCCGGCTTGCTTGTAAGATCTCATGTTAATGTTCAAGTGAGCTCAAACTCTGGGGCAGTGAGTGACTGAGCAAGTGTTCTGCCTCCTGCATGGTCAATCCAGGCGATACCCCTCACTTGAATCCTCCAGGAGATTCTCCTGCCGTATTGAACATTTCATCTAAGTAATACTTCTCCTGTGTTTGTCATCTACAAACAGTAAACTCCGGCTGATAAAACCACATCTCAGAACATTACATGTCTAAAAACTAAAACGTTGCTTTGCACCATAGGAAGTTTGGTGCATCCAGACCTGGAAAGGACCCGTTTGTAGAGCAGATGTAGTGGAATACCCATTAGGCCCTGCCCTGCCCTGCCCTCAAAGCCGTCAGCCTACAAATGTAGTTGGCTGTAATCAGAGCACAGCGGGGTGCAGAAGTGTTGCTCCACTTTACCTTTAACCTTGATATTAAATAATCAACCCATCATCGTTAAAACGTGGACACTGGTGTCATATTATATATATTATTGCTGTCGACTCTTCCTGCATCATTAACAGCCCTCATCTCTGCAGGTGCCTTTGTAATCTGCTGGACTCCCGGCCTCATGACTCTCTTACTGGACGGGCTTCTGGGTAAAGACAGCCACGCCAACGACTACGAGAAGTTCTGTTTGGTGATAGCGGAATGCAACTCTCTGGTCAATCCCATCATCTACTCCCTGCGGGACGAGGAGATGCGTCAGACGTTTAAGCAGATCCTGTGCTGCCTGTGTTGGAGAGGAGGTGATGGGCAGAGGGAGCCTTCACCTCTTGAGATCGACTCGGCATTACCTGAGGTACCTTTAGTTGGGGCTGATACAGGTTATTGGTCACACAGTCCAAGGTGGAGAACATGAAATCTACACATTACACGAACAAAGTTTACACTTCAACACTTTAATTCGGGCTTGTTTAAAATGTTTCATCGGGAACCTGTAGCTTAGATGAACAGTAAAAGATTTAGAATTTTGCCTACAGAAATGTCTTCTGTTACTTGAGGGTTTTTGGCTCATCACATTCCCCCTCTGTGAGTCATGCAGATTTTCACTTACCGCTCAAATGCACATGCTGATTACTAATCTAACATCAGGCTTGAAGCAAGAAAATGTTTAAGGAGGATCCTCTTGACTTTTTTTGGTTTCACTTAATTCATTCGGCTGTGAAGATTATATTTCTTTCCTTTTTTTCTTTTAAATCTAGAGGAAATTGAAATGCATTTATTTATTAAATCTTTTTTTAAATACTGTTGGAAATGTGCACTCAGTAAATTATTTATTTTATTGCCCATAGGAAGCTCTTGGCTGTGCCCAGAAGTCAGAAGATCAGGCCTTGTGTACACCTCAAGACACAAACAATAAAGATGGCGGTTGGACAATGCCAGGTGTATGACAGCTCTAGGCCCACATAGAAAATAACAAAATGATTTTATGGTCATCTAAACAGGATATATTGTGTAAAATTGATTGAGACTGACAAACTACCTCTTGCATTTGTAAATCTACCTAAAATATGTATAAAGATGCATTCATTACTAACCTGAAAAGGCTTTAATCAATGCTGCACAGTGTTTTCATTCCTTAAGTTTCCATGAGGCTGACACATTCACATCATCAAATGGTGCCATCTCTCCTTTTATTACATTTGACTATCACAAGAGCATTTGTGACAAATTATAAAATGAAACACTCCTAAAATCTGAAATCAAATACTGAAGGGAGAAAAAAAAAATCACACTAAATCATTTTATTAATTTTCTAATAAGAACACTACAATTTGTCATATTCTTCCTTTTGTTTTACTCTTTCTAGAACAATTCTAAAGTTGAGGTATAAAAGGAGTTCATACAGACTCACAGGTCTGAAAACAGTGGGGGTTATATACAAGAGAAATGGAAAGACAGAGGTAGAGAGAGGGGTAAATACAAGGGAAAGACGGGAGATACAAATATACTAATAAAAACAAAGAAATCAAAAAGGTTTAACGTGACGTTTGATGCTGTGGAAGTTATTTAGTCACCGACTGAATCCAAACACTTGAGTAGTTAAAATTAAGATCTGTATGATGTTTTTCTTGTTGTCCGTATTTTCAAGGTGAGTAACAACAGGAAGAGAGCGCGATGACTGGAGCAGAGTGCAGACCATGCACTTCAATGTCAAAGTCTCAACTCTTTTCCTGTTTCAGAATGTAACAAAAAAATTAAACAGTTTAACCACAATTTAGTCTGTGACAAAGTTCCCGCAAAACACTACTTAGATTTAACATCTTATATAACTGGGTTTTCTTTTATAATTGTCCCAAATTCTGATGGGTTATTTAAATTTAGGATTTTCATGAGGCACAAAAATAGGTAAATATTTGACTCTATAACCAGGGGAGTATGGAAAACCTTCCTCTGGAGAGGGTGTCCAGGGAATAACCTGGCAATATACCCCAAGTATTGTCCATTGCAGAAGCATAATCAATAGTTATCTTTCCACAGCATCAAGCATTACACCTGTAAACCTCGACATTGCCACTCGGTTATGTAACAAAAGACCTAAATAATATTCAAAGTTGATACAGAGTAATGTGAATCCGTGACACAAAGGCCAAACAAAAGGATATAAAAGGGAAAAAAAAATACTGAAACATTACACAAACTGTACAGTGACATCCATTACAACAGGTAGAAAAAGGAGGAGAGGGAGGGGCATGACAATTTGGTGTGGCGATAACCATAAGATTTTCATAAGATACAGTCGTATGAACTGCGATGAGTAACAAAAGCATGTAATTAAATGTGGGATATCAACTTGTGACCAGCTCATAAGCTCAAGTTTTGTTCTGTAACATGTTTCAACAAAGTCTGACACTTAAATATTCATAAGGCTTTACCTTACTGTCAAAATGCTTTGTTATTCACATAACATTTAATGTATAAAACAGTTCCAAAAAAAAAGAAAATCCCCAAAAATGCTGCAGGTTTGTCTTTTACATGTTTTACTACACCCAGTGCTGCCTCTGTTTTGGTAACAGAGGAGAGAGCGAGAGAGAGAGAGAGAGATAAGCCCTTGCCCAATTGGCCATAGAACTACAAAACAAAGTGAAAACAAAAATAGTTGTGGTTTTACCAGAAGATATTAAAAGATTGGTAAAGTGGAGAAGATACTTTCTATGTTCACAATCAAATTATACGTCTAATATGACAGATCTCAGTGCACCCACCCTCCCATGAAGACCCACAACAAAAACCCCAAAAAATCAAATCAACTCGAGGCATGACAACACCACACAGAGAGACACAGATACAAATATAATTCCCTCCTCGCCTCGAACTGCAAAGGTGGCTGTGCACCATCTTTAGAGAGAGACAGAGTAGCATTATTACATTGCTGAACGTGGTATTTTTGGTTTTGGTACAACAGAAGGTTGTAGTGTGTTACCTCGGGCTGGGCTCAAGAGCGTAAATGTTTCAAGATGGGGAGTAGATGTCAGTTGAACCCCCCACCTGGTGTGTCAGTGGCTGGTGGAAGCACCCAGTTTATATAATGCTTACAAAGGTCAGAGGGCACCAGCCAGTTAAACAAAAGAAAAAGAAAATCCTAAGAAGACTGTACACACGCCCACACAGAGACACACACATCATAGCGATACATGATGCACTTTTCCTTTTTGGTCTGACTGTAATAATTATACCCTTTATTTTTTTTGTTAATAAAAACGAAGCTAAAAACTTGGAAGGTTAAATGAAAACAATATCACGCCTAGAAGTCCTACATGCATGGAAGACAGTCACATTTCTAAATTCATGTCACGTTTGTCCCAATAACACATCAATGCCCCACAATCTTTCCACCCTTCACCTAACGTCATTTAGATGCTGTATTGAGCTCATTTTTGGTGGTGGCTGGTGCATTCTTGGTGAAACAGCATTAGAAAATAGCCTACAATCAAATAAACTAGTGGACAGAAAGCAAGAAGTAAAGTCTACAAGCCATCTACCAACACCCTCTATTGGTTAGCAACAAAAAGGGCTATTAGTTACATCCACTCAACCAAAGGTATTCTCCTCTTTTTGCCCTTTCATCCTCCTTTCGCCAGCCCTATTATCACCTGTCCTGCCTGGTTTAGAACAGTGATCCCCTTTACTACCATTTTACAGGTAGCTACACCCATAACAAGGATGCTAACTTTTGTGCTTGACACATTTCTTTTTATGTCAGCTCACTATGAAAACGACTGAAAAGTTGTAGGGTGTGTGTTATGGGGGGGGAGGGGGGGGACGCATGCACCTTTGCACATGTATCAATTACTCACTTTGAAATCTCCAACAGAATGAATTATCAACCTATAAGGACAGGAAGATACAACAGCGTCTTGTGTCAAGTTGGCAGAGGGTGATCTCGGAGGAACAGATGTGTTGACAACTACTGGGGCAGCACTTTGGTACGAGCGAGGTGAGCAGAGCTCCCTTGTGATCTGTATCAACAGATTGGCTGCAAATGCCAAGGCTTCAAGAGATACAGGCAATCACACACAGTTTTCCAAAGCAAAGGATCAAGTGCAGAGGTCAACAGCACATGGACAAGCTGTGTGAGTACTGTGTGAAGTTAACGTGCATATACACATAATGTACAGACATCATGATCATCTACACAGCTGGGTCAGTGGTTTTCAAAAAGTCCTTGATAGTAAAGATGTTTTCTATGTCTCAGTAAGACTCCATCCCTCTTTCACTAAGAGACACAGACCTCGAAGCATTGAAATGGAGCTGTATGGTGGAGGGAGAATTCCTCCCATCTGTTCACTGTCCTGTGTTCCAGCACAGTGTGTGTTCATGAATTGAAATCACAGCCCTATGTGGCTGTTAAATTGAGAGGCAATGGAATATTGAAGAATGGGGACAGAAGATGTTAGTCAGAGCAGACCACAGTGGGAATGATGTGATGGCAGGTAGAGCCACTGGATCAATTGGAGGTGTCGGAGTGGACGCTGCCAGGAGGACCAGGAGGGGAAGTGACCGAGGGGGGGTTGTTGGTGTCCTGCCAGCTGTTAGCCTGCAAAGTGAAAAGATGAAGGCATAAAGATGACATGTTACGATGAATAGTTTAAATAAACTGTTTTTGTGCTTCCTAGCTAAATGTAGAGATGAAATTAATAGCATTTTGTCTGCAAAAAGTAAGCTAAGGACTACCAATCTGGTATTTGTCGTCTAAGAGGCAAGACAGTTATTCTTTCAGTTTCATGTGTATAAATCAACAACTCGGACTAAATTAGGTAGATCTAATTTGGAAGATATGTGTCTCTACAAGTAGAGCATTTCAAAGAAGTCAACTGTCAAAACAGGTTAACAAAAATAGACTTTCAAAAAGCTGGGTTTTTCCATGTGGTGTCCAGTAACTACAGTGAAAAAAAAAACAGCAGTCACCTAGATCTTGTAAGGTTATCATCGACTACATTTCCATGATGTCAGTGCAAGATCTGGTTCATGTCAAACAAACCCATCACTAGCCTCAAGTAATGAATTCCTGGTGGTGAACTAACTTTTCCCCAACAAGAAGCCACTGTTGGTTTATCATCACAGTCCAGGAAGCATTCATTTTGCGATTTTTAACATGTCACGTTCAAAATGTGTAATTAAATGAAAGCACATTCTAGCTTACTACTCCGTACATTGCTTCAACAGATAGGATCTGGGTCACATTAAAAGATTTGTAAGTACATGTCTATGTCTACATAGGCTCCTAAATAACAGAAAATGTGTAAAAAAACAGAGCATGCAGTAAATACTACTCATCAGCTAAACCACAAAAACTGACTTAAAGTAGAACTCACATCCAGGCCATGAGGGGTGTAGAGGCCACTACCCGACAGCTCCTCATAGCCGCCCGTCAGGTGTGTAGCACGGTGCAGGGTATCCACCTGTCACCAGATAAAACAGCCGCAATTGTCAATACAACGCCAGACAACTAAAACCCTTCAGCATCCAGTTGCTGTTTTTCTAAATGGACAGAGTAGTGATGGCATCCACAAATCTTTTCTGCTCAAGTACTCCCTCATGTAGTTAGTTGAGTCAAACATTATTACCATCTAATCAAATTCATGATTAAACTACTCTGGCTCTAAATTAAATTAAAGCCATAAACAGGTCTTGTTACATTTCTGGATTACATAATTCTTACCAGCAGAAATCTGTGGATACCTCCACAACAAAGAAATGGCATATTATGTTGAGATACTGTAACAACAACTACAAGAAAAGTTCAGTTTGAAGAAATGTCCCAATCTACACAGGTGAAGGGGTGAAAAGGTGTATGGGAGTAAGGAAAGTTTGGAAAGGCAGGAAAAAAAACGACACATCAAGCCTGAAGAGTTCAGAGTGCATGGTGACGAATTGATAATTTACCAGGCGGTTCTTTGCCCTGATTTGTGTAAATATTCCACACAGCTCTATATGAACAATCACACAAGTATGGAGTCCTGATACTCAAAACCTGGTCAAGGGGTTCTGTAATGAAGCTGACTGTGCTCGCTTTAAAGTGTATTGTTAGTTTTAAACAAATTTACATTTATTATTCAGGCCTCAATGTACAGCACAAACAGGGGGCAGTCTGTGTGTGCACTTGTGTTGGGGGAAGGGATTCATTGGGTCAAAGGATGACACAGGATGGGAAACGGGGAGAAGTTGAGGTTCAAAAGGATCTATGCAGTGGGCGGGTATCCAAGGATTCTGGGTGGCTAGGTTAACAGCATTGAGGTCAAATCTGCAGCTGTCCTCAGTGCATACCTGCTGCTGTAGAGAGGGGGCGATGTTGAGACCCTCCCCGTTGAGTGAATGCAGGCTGAGGTAGGTGTCGCCTGTTTGAGACAAACTGTATGACCCTGGTGACCCTGTAGGTAATATATATATATATATATATAGTATATAGCCAATATCCATTCAGCCCCATCCCAGTGCCTTGGGTTCAAAAGGTCACCACTGTTAATGGACATTGCACAAAATTAAAAATCATCTTAAATGCAAGGGTCGTCTCACTCAGCTGGTTTAATTTTTAATTTTAATTTACAACAGCATAGATTCTGAGCTGGACTCCAACTGTGTGTACCAGTTTGAAATAAACTTTAACTTCAAGTGTTTTTACTGTGGATAATTCCTGGGAAAACCTCCTTGACAGTGAAGTAATCCTATCTGTCTCAACTGAGAGCATAGGTGGGGGGGATTTGTATTTTGATTTTAGGTTTGGTGTCATGTAAAGTCTTCAACAACCTGGCTATCCAAAAAGTGCCCCACAGTGTTTTTATTACACAAGAAACATAAGAGGGGAAATGTCGAAATAGATGAATGATCATCACTTAGCTTCCTTTGCAAAATAGGGTTACTATATTAATGCTTTGTACTGCATGTTACCTAATTGAGGGACATTAAGTTATGAAATAGGTTGTCAAAGGCAATTTAACAAACGATCTCCACTTTCAGAAAGACGATATGAAAGATGAACAAAGTATTTGAAGTCTTATTTGATGAGTCCCTTCACCCGTTATCCCTTTTTATTACTACAACTAAAGTTAGACAAAATAGTTTTGAAAATAAGAAACATAGAAGTCATCTAAAAAACAAAATATAGCAAAATGAAAATGTCAGCAGTTTCACAGTACACCAGTGAGAGAGAGGTGAGTGGCAGAGTTGTGTATGTGTCGGTGAACATAACTACACACATTCTTCATGCTTTAACATGTATTTTCTGCTAAGGTGGTGAAGTAAATCGCTCATTGCTGCAAGTGCTACCACAGTTACTTCTTCAGTTAAGCCCTTAGCATGTGTGGTGCAACAGTGAAAGAGTCCCCCCTCAAACAGTGTTTTGCTGCACCACGTTCCGGTTTTCTTGCAGCATATGAAATAATGGTTTTCTGCACTACTTTGAAAGAATAAGAATAACTTAACACCTGCTTATTCACATAATTCTGTGGGAAAAAATCCTTGTTGATAGCAGAGGTTAGAGAAGAATAACCTAATCTGAGGAATCTTGAGAATCTTTGCTGAGAAACGGTTACTAAGCAATACCATGGTGTTCCTGATACAGTGCTTAGTGAGTGTTTGCCGCTAGAATGTGGAAGTGGGTGCTTAACAGTTGGCTTGCAGAAGCTCTACTGGATGAGTAATGACTGTGTCTAGCTTTCTGATTGTATTCAGTTATATAATATATTTCGTTGGTTCAAGATTTATCAATGAGTTCATGCAGAATAAATAGGATCATTTCTGGCACTATAGCAGCTACCTAAAAGCATATCTGCAGTGCAGGTTATCATTTTGACAATATGTCATCCATTGATACAGTAACTGTGAAGAGGTTCAATTGTATATTCAAACAACAAGGTGTTCAGGAAATTAAATAGGGCTTGTGAGAAGATGACATTCATTACCTGAGTTGGGCGTGGCTGGAGAGTTAGCCTGGCTAGCCTGTGCCGACACATTGGCAGCATCCACCGCTGTTTTAACTGCGTAGAGGTTTGCCTCCTCCTGGAACTTACCAATGTTCTTCTTGTAACGTATTCTCTTGTTGCCAAACCAGTTAGAGACCTGGAGGACAAATGGATGTCAGAAAATCCAAAGGTGTTTGCTTGGCACTCATCAAAACTGTTACAGCATCATTCGTATAGCTCACAGTTAAAATATGTTCAATACGTTTTGCTTGTTTAATGGTTTCCAGTTCTAATAGTGTTTGAACAAGTTACCTGAGACACAGTGATCCCACATTTTTTGGCCAGTTCCTCCTTGGCTTCCTCACTAGGGTAAGGGTTAGACAGGTGGGAGTAGAAATACTCATTCAGGACCTCTGTAGCTTGCTTGTTGAAATTGCGCCTCTTGCGTCTGACACAGAGAAAAGAGGTAATGACTCAAGTGTTTGACACAACAAAGTCCATGCTCAGATCACTTCAGCTGTCGAAAAAACAACAGGCCACACACACGGACACTCACACACAGTTTAAAGAGCTTGTCATGTTAAGACAGTGCACTGACTGCCTTCTAGTCCATTGCTAATGACAAAAGACATCCTTTCTGGTTAGGTCCTGGTTAGCATTAGGTATGAGTAGGACAGCCTATACCAAATCCTGCCTCATATTAACCACTACCAATTCATGCTTTTTCATAACATAACCTCAATTCACACATGACCCCCAAGATATAACAGAAACACACACACACACACATTACACCAGCTAGACAAACACAGACAGACCTGGCGTCAAGGAAGCGTGAGCGCAGGATCATGACAGCCTCACAGGTGCTCTGTTTGAGCTGCATCTGAATTGAGCTGAACTTGCGGTGGATGATGGCCACCATGCGCTCAATCTCCTTTGGAGAGATGGGTCGTGTGCGAGACTGCTCTCTCAGCAGGTTCATTACATGGTTGGTGAACTCACTGCAGGCCTGGACCGAGGAAAGAGTGAGAGAGAGAATCCTACTGTAAAAATATAGTCCAAGCAGATACTATCCAGTAGACTGACTTGCGATGACATGTAGGCCTTGGCTTTCTGAAGAAAACATAGACTAATATCACAATATATGATAGTCAATAGTGAAACAACACAAAAGTGCAAGACTTTGACTGAACATTGTCTCTATTTTTGTTAGACCAAATTGATAAATTAATGATGTAAAGGGTTTCATGTTGGTACGAATTGATTTTCATTCTTTGCAATGAAGCCACCATCTTTATCCACCCATGTAACTGATGCAGTTAAACTTCAAAAGCACCTTGTATAGTCTTTGTATGAATGGTACCTGTGGTTGTGTGTTTGGAAATCTCTCCTTAACTTTAAATTCCACACCACAGTAGCTGATAATGTCGATGCATCAGTACATGGAAAACAACTGTTACAATTACAGTTGTTTTTATTCCCCTGTATTTAGTACAAATTTACCACAATATTTAACCCAGGGGAATGTAGTTGCTGACTTTGCCAGGGTGACTTTTGTTAATGTAATTATAACTAATATAATATAACTATAATGCTAATATTCATGGAAAAAAGTACATATTCAAACAGTTAGGTCTGCTTGGCACACACCTGCTCATACTTCTCCAGCTCGGAATGATATATCTGGCGAATCTGAGCAAGCTTGGCTCTGTAGTCAGAGTGTTCTATGCTGCTGTCGGTGGGTGAGCCCCCTGCTGCTGCTGCAGCTGCGGCCGCTGCAGCCGATCCTCCTCCCTTCTCTGGTCCTGACACACCTTCTGCTAACAGCATGTTGTCCAACCTCATGATCTGGGGATCTGGTGGGTCCTCCTCCTGCACACCTCGTATACTCAGCACTGAAAAGGAGATAAGAAGAAATGTAGACATTAAGCAGGCAAATTTAGTATTTACCTGTTGAGAAAGTAACTGTTTTCAAATTATAAAACCTTGCTGTCTGTCAAATATTTGCTTATTAAAAAACTGACAGACCACACATTTATATTTTTTAAGGAAAAGGGGAATACGATCAGTTCTAAGTGCAAAGGAAGATATTTCATCACAGCTGAAATTCAAAGAAGTTGGCCCTGTCAAAACCCAGTCAGGTTTCTCCCCTGAGTCATTGCTAACAGTGCTTGGGTGAATTTTCAATAAGCCTGAACTTCATCAAAATCAACAGCAGAGGGCAGTGTGGCCTCTCAGTGGCAACCTGCCAGAGATAAGAGCATGAAGCATGGGACCAGTAATGGGAGTGCATGTGCTGTCACTATGAGCCCCAGTGGCCATAAGTATAGTTATCAGTCGTGCACTCCACCACTGTATTATACCAGGACCTCTGTCAGCCTACAGCCATGCTCTCATCTCTCTCTCTCTCTCTCTCTCTCTCTCTCATACACACACACACACACATACATACATCCTCCTTACAGATACCACTTTGTTACAGAAAAGTTTTAAGTACAGACAACCATCTTTTCTTCAGAGCCCGAAGCTTTTAACTCTCAAATCAATTTCCTCTTGCCCCCTTTGCTTGTCAATCATTCAACTTAAAAAAGTACTGGAGGAAACTTGGGGAAGCACTTGAATGCCCAGTATGTATTCTGCATGTAAAAGTTCACAACAGTAACAGAAGATGGATCATGTGAATCGTCTCATTTGGTTCCCTTGTGGGGTTTGCACTTTACAGGGAGAGCTTAAATGGCAGAACGTGCAGAAAACAGCAGTGAGTAGTCATGACTGTGAAAAAAACCCACTGGCTAACTAGTAGTAGTGAATATTTCCTTCCTCACTCTGATGTTTTATACGAGGTTTGCCCCAAAGTTATAGCAGAGAGAGTTAAGCTGATGACATTCAAATGTGACCAAATTAGACTGTTTTTTATTTTTGAAAAGACATTTCACCTCTCTTCCAAGAGGCTTCTTCAGCTTTGAGTTTGAAGAACTAAACAGTCCAGTAGCTACCAAGTCGAAGACTATTTGGACAATTATGACCTGGATGAATGAGAATCTACACACACATCCAATATGGTATAATATGAGTATAGTTGTTATAGTACTAATATACTAAAATTTTGTTCCAAATTAAATTATTTCCAATTCAAGCTAAATTTGTTACTTTTATTGGATGTATCCAAAAGTTACACTTGGTTTTAGACAATGTGACACATCTCCAACTATATATACATTATTTGTATTTAATTTAATAAGGCAATCAAACAGGAACTATTCTGGCAATTAAATAATTGATCAATTTTCAAAACAACAAACAAAAATGTACAGCTCCAGTAAGTACTGTTGCCTCACAGCAAAGGCAGGTTTATTGATAACAGAGTTAAGCACTAAAACAGGTTTGCCTGTGAATAGAGATGGCTCAATATCACAAGGTTGTGATATCAGTCTGATACTGATATCACAACCTTTCAGGGTCAGACCGATACAACCATTTTACACCTTTTAAACTATGAAGCTGCTACCTCACCATTTCAAAGA
This sequence comes from Solea solea, assembly GCF_958295425.1. Lineage (NCBI taxonomy): Eukaryota > Metazoa > Chordata > Actinopteri > Pleuronectiformes > Soleidae > Solea > Solea solea. Next base: position 12,461,180 of record NC_081149.1, read on the forward strand.
CATAATTCTCCAACTGTGTAACAAATATTCTCCTCCCATAAAGAGGAATTCAGCAGCCCACAACATGACTCAGCTAAAATGCTGTTGTTGACTTTTATTTACAATTTTAGGGTCTGTGCATAGTGAAAAACGCAATTTCAGATATATAAGTGTATAGATTTTTTGGATCATACTGGATTTTTACATTTTTCTTTCTGATACCCAATCTAGAGATTTTGACCAGTATCGGACCGATACCAAGTATTGTATCAGTTCATCCCCACGTATACATCAATAGTATACATTGCCAAGCTAAGAAGAAAAAAGAAAATTAAAATGAATAAACTTTGCTATGTGAAAGTTAGGATTTCATAGGTGGGGATTAAAATGTAAATCTGTATAAGATGATGGCAAAGGGGATAAATAAGCTGCAGTTATAAATTGTGAATATTTACTGTATGCTGATCTTGAACTAGAGACTAAATCAAGGAAGTAAATGACAGCATTGAGACCAGACATGATTCTGAAGGAGGTGCTAACAATATGGATGACAAGATAAATCCTGGTGGAACAGAATAGCTTTGGGTTCTTGGCCTTGTCAAGGATTACAATAGTTATTCAAAGCTCATCAGAGGTTCAGGAGTGCATGAATTAGTTAATAAGCTACTCTAGTTAAAATGCTTTCACAAGAGCATTAGTCTTGTTGCTATTTAAGATTCCCTGTGGAGGATCATGTTGAAAACCAAATTTGCAGCCATGGAGTGGTCAGAACTAACAAATTAGTATAACTGTAGTGCAGGGCTAACAGATGTGAAAGAAATGAGGACAAAAACAGTGTTGCTTAAAAGTTTCCAAGTGCTTAGTAGCAGACAATGTTTTTTTTTTAAACTTCATTTGATAAATGAGTCTGTTCCACCATTTAAGGCCTCCCATAGCAAAGTGTCCAACTTTCCCCTTTTTTTCTTGTTCCCTCTTGCCTGTTTTTTTTTCCTCTACTTAGGTCTCTTCTCCCTCTCTTAGGCACATTCCAGCTCTGCTACTCCCCCATCTCAGGGCTCAGGAATGCAGCAGACCCAGCCGCCTGAACTAATGACCCTGGTTCGCCCATCTCTTTCCCTCCATTTTCTTTCTTTTCACTCATTCACGTATGATAGTTGCACTTTTTTTTAAAATCAACATAGCTTATTTAGAGACTGAAAACATAGTATAGTAATCTGTATTTGATCTTCCCTGTTTATTTACTGAGAGGAACAACTGACCTACAGTGAACAGGGCAACTGTGGCTCTTAAAGCTTCTAACCTCTTCCCCCTCCCTTTGCCCCCCACTCCTCATTATGGCCCCCAGCTGTAGCCTAATGCCCCTACATTCCCCTAATTACTCCAATTAAGCCGTGATTACCCACAGTTGCACTCATACTAGTGGCCTTGTGGTGCTATAGCAGCTGTTGAGATGAGTTAAGATACCACACAGAAAACGACCATATGACACAAATGCATTCCTCTCACAATCCTGCCATGAGACCCCAGAAAAATTATTCAAAGGAAGATATATCTCTAAGAGCAAGATGGCAGTGTTTTTCTGACATTGCCCCTGAGCTGGTTCAATTACTGACAGACGAAAACTCGGATTGCTGCAAGTAACATTACTTAAATCCCTCTTTAAAAAAAAAAATAGGAGGACATCTTAAGGCCTGCAGCCTGCATCCACAGCTCTTAGAAATCACACCATTATGCACACGTTACCACCCTAGCTGAGCTGTGTGCCATTGAGAGACGGAGTGAGCAACACATACTATGAAATATTCAGGGTATCCAGCTGGGCTTTCACTGCATACATAATCGTTCTCATTTCTGCACAGCCAATGTAGGAACACTGTGCTATACAGACACAACACACAGTATATGAAGTGGCACAGGTAAGGGTGAACAACCTAACCACTAGTGTAGTGCTGTATATTAACTGTAATGCCTTCCACACATTGAAATAGATAAGACTTAAACGCAGTCAGTATATCATTGCTCAGCTCACAGCACAAGCTTTATCCTTGTCTGTCTTTTCCCTCGCTAGCATCCCCCTTTTCACTCTGTCTCCCCCAACACACATCCCCTCCCCCCTCTCCCTTTCAGCACACCACCACCCACCTCCCCCCAGTGCCCCCCTCCCTCTGTTCTCCATTTCAGTCGAGTTCTCCATGTGAGCCGCAATCCCTCATGCTGTCAGCCCCCCCCCTCTCTCCCTCTCTCTGTAGACAGACAGGATTAGCATTTTAATTGCATCAGCTCCCTTGGGTATTCTCAGCCTTTCACTGGGAGAGAGCAAGGGAGCGGGAGGGAGAGAGAGGCATAGAGAAGAAAAAAAGGGGAAAAAGGTAAGAAGAGAGAGGGTAGAAGGAGAACCAAGGAGAATTGAAAAAAAGGAGTCACAGGAGAAGATATGTGTGTGAGAGGAAGAGACACAGAGAGTGAGAGAGAAAGAGAGAAAGAGAGAGGCTACAGGAAATACAGAATTCACAATACAGTTGTGCCAGAGAGTGAAAGAGAAAGATACGACTGCGAAAACAGCAGTTTTTCCTTTTATTACAGACAGGGAATTCAGATATAGAGAATGGGTCATCAAAATATGGCTTTCTTGATATAAATTTGCAACATATGAATATGTAAAATTGCCACACGTAAACTGGAAGTAAATCTAAACTGCAGATAGGAGTAGTTTAAAAAAAAAAAAATGTTAGCAAGGTATATATTATCAATCTGACCATTCAAGTGTATGGAATACACATTGGGCTAGGTCTACCAGTCTACTGAAAACTAAAATCATTTTCAGTTTTCTCAGACACCATTTCAAAAGAAATTAATGACGACCAAATTCCTTCCTGATTCATGCACAACAACAAGAATGGTTGCTAAAAACCCATCAGGATGAATTTCATTTCCAGGTTCCACAAAGCATGACTCATTATCTACCACTTTATCTTCCACGTGAGGGTCATGGGGCTGCTGGTGCCAATAGAGCTCCGTACGTCACATGACTTAGTCCCGACGATCCCCCATGTTGGCAGCCTAAGATGTGGCAAAAATGAACGAGACCGGTGCTGGATTCAATCTGTCAAGAGTTCATAGCTCTATACCAGTTGACATAAGGCGAAAGGGAGGGGTACACCGAGGGTCAACACATAAGCCGTGTTTTCATATAGTGGACCAGTGGAACAAACGGTCATGGTACGGTCAGTCTAGACCAACTCCACTCACGGCAATCGGCTGATTGGGCGAGAGAAAAACATCACTCACTCGCGACCAGTGTCCTCCACTGTTTTCTATTGTCAGTTGTGTTACGCTCAGTCACCATTCGCTGTCCTAAGTAAAGGTTCTCTGTCGAAACGCAAGCCTGATCCAAGGCTTTAACATTCCAAACTGAACCATACCATGATGGAACAGAGCAATAGAGACAAAAAAACCATTCACTCTCACACCTACCCTCAATTTAGAGACTGCTGTTAGACAGAGAAAACCCATGCACACACTGGAAGACCATGCAAACTCAGGTTGCTAACCTGCAAGGCAACTGCTAGCCACTACTCAACTGTGTGTCCTAACAAGTCTCTATTCTACAAAATTTTAGAAAGAAATGCATCATCTAAAAATGTAAATGCTGACCTGACCTGAATTTTATTTTCCCCCAATTTTCATGATGGATCACCATCATGAAAACCACTATGCAGAAAACAGAAATGACATGAATCACATTAAAAAAGAGTTTCATCAAATTCCCCGACCTTTAATTGACGTGAAAATACAAACTTCATTGTCAATATGTAGTTAGTCACCCAGTTTAAGCTGTAAATGCAAAATTGTGTTGATTTGTAGACTTAAGGTCTTTAGCAATCAAAGCAATAAAAATTGCATTTTCAGATGAATATGTGCATCCAGACAAGCATTTTAGCTCTGCATCAGAAGTAATGTGCATCATGTGACTATTCAGGTACAATAGACATGCACATACCAGTGTAAACAGAACTCTGCAAGTGTTTGCTTAGGGGCCGTGCAAATGATTGTATACATTGTAATGTGTATTTATTCAAATAAAACTTTGTTTGAAAAAAGTTTGTACACAATGTGCATGCTTCATACACATACTCCGTGTCTACTCCTTAATTGGTGTGATTTCTGCAGCAGCATTACAGTGTCAATAACAGACCTAGCATATGCACTACAGTGTTAAGAGTCGTTTTGGGGGGTTACATGTGGGTGAAAATATTTCTTGAAATGACGCAGTGTTTATAGAAAATGTTTCAAGAACGAAGAAGAAAAAAATATATTACAGGGAAAGTTAAGTTTCCATGTGGATAAGGCCTTCGTTTCAGTAGGTTCTTCTAACAAGAAACAGTGGTGAAAATTAAGAACATGGATTTCTGATACAAGACCGAATAAAATGTGAAACTGAAAGTAAGCTCCAGGTCATACTGTATTTCGCAGAGAGCAATTTCACATTTTCACATGCAAGTTTAGCATTCTACACTATCTCACATTCTACTTTAGAAAAGGTGATTTCTAACCAGGAGTTTGTCTTTGCATTCCTTGAGTACAGTATTGTGCTGTGTGGGTACCAGCGGACTTCCTCACACAGGCTCAAGCAAGTTTCCAAGGTTACGGTCTTTTTTGTTCTCACTTTTGACCAAAACAAGAGTACACTACCAAGTGCACAGCCAAATGTTGTGCTATAGGGAACATGCACAAGCAGATCTGAACTGGAGGTGCGCTGGCCTTAATCTGTGCAGACCACCGTGGAAATGGTGGCTATGCAAACTCTTGTGGACCTCTGCACACACATGAATGTGGAAAGTATGACCCAGTCCTCTGAGCTGTGACCTGTAAGATTCAATCAAGGAAGTGAATGCAGGTAACTGGGTCCCCATTCATACTACCACCAGTCAGAGGATGCCATCAGAGGGGGTGTGGCTCTTACATTTCCTTATAACTTCCTCAAACCAACACCAAATGTGGTTTCTGCAGTCAGATGCATTGAGGGTGTTTAGACCTGTACTCACTCTGGTTGGATGTTAATACCAGTTGGTCATCTTTTCTGCCCTTCCAGACAAAACCACTGCTCAGTGTTTTCAAAAGAAAATGGAGCCAGTATAGATCTTAAATCTTGTATAGCAATCAACATTAACTTTCACAAACAGGTAGCTGAGAGTATATTTCGATTTACCATTCCATTTTAGTAGGATATGACTTCTTCAGAACAAATGGCTTGGGTTAATGAAATGTTGCCTTGGGCAAATTTTAGACTATGGCACTAAAACTTAACAGTAAGTATTCATTTTACTGATGGGCCTTTTGCCAAATGGATATTATGTTAGGTGTATTTCAATTGCAAATGCAACATAAAAACTGTGTATCCCATTCTTCTAAAAGGGTGTTTTTAGAGGAGTACAGTGAACTTAATGAGCCCAATCCATATGTCCTTTCCTACTTTAAGCGGCTCAGCCCAATCAGCATCTGTTTGGGTAGTTCACCTGAGCCCTGTTACATGCAGCCCCCAGTCTCACACAAACCAACACACACACAGAGAGAGAGAGAGAGAGAGAGAGAGAGAGAGAGAGAGAGAGAGAGAGAGAGAGAGAGAGAGAGAGAGAGAGAGAGAGAAGAGAGAAGAGAGAAGAGAGAGAGAGAGAGAGTTAACACAGTATGGTCTGATTACGGTGTGAATTGGAGAACTCACACCTTGGGCAAACAACACTTCAGTCCAACACATCATCAATCAGCCTGTAATTAACTAAAGAGAGAGGCTTGGACACTGGAGCAATGACTATGTGTACCCCCCTTGAATGGTCACACACACAAAAAACTGCCACACACACAAACACTAATGAGGGATCAATGCGTGTTGTCACTTAATCTGCACAAATAGAACCAAATAAGGAATCTACAATGTATTTTCCCTTTGCCCATCACTTACACCATGAAGAAAAAACTCCCGGACAACCATTACAGTAGTTTCTAGAAGTAAAAAACAAATAATACATCAAATTTCTATAGTTAAATAAAGATAGCAAAAAAAAAATCTAATTTCATGATAATTCATACATGTAAGTTGTAAAATATATAAACATCTAAATTAACATTTTTACAAGCCCAGCAGGAATTCAAATATCACATAAGCACCCATATTTCAATAACTATAAAGAGCGACATATTCAGTAGCAATGTGTATGGTACACAACAAAATAGATAAAAAAAACTGCAGAGACAACTATATTTACAATGACGGGAAATGTGAGACATTTTAATGTGAAACTTGAGTTTAAAAAGCAGAATTTTCATTAACAACAACTCCTTGAGTGCCAGTGTAACTACACCGTTTTATGGATGTTGTCTATAGTGAGTCATAATGTCAGGGAGCCTTTTAAGTGTTTGGTAAGTTTAACCACCAGGGCTTTCTAAAAACCTAGTGTAAAATGTTCTTCTGCTACAGGGGAAATACATTCAAGATCAGTGAATATTAGCCCATAGCATCTACGGACATGTGCAGACATCTTTTCTCTGCTGTTGCACAGTAACAACGGGCCTGTCTGTCATAGTCAAGGTTTGCCATCAGAGGCAGAAATACCACAATTGAGACAGACCAAAAAACTGTCAGGCATGCAGTTATTTTTATGTGTATACACATATGTATATATACATATACATATACATACACATACATATATATTTTTTGCTTAAAAATATCAAATTGGTGGCAGTAAACAATATTACCATTTGCTAGAAAATGCATAACGACACCAAAAACACCTCAATTGTGGTAAATAGACAGTCCTGTGGCTTAAATTGTTTTGATTTCACATAAACCCAACTGTCCCAATGTTGTGTTATTTGCATTGTTTAAACCCTTATGGTAAATACAAGAAGAAACAATAATTTTCCTTCAGAGGCACTAGAATGCCCTCTTCACCTCAAATTTTTAAAAGGGGGAGACTTCCCCCCTTCTGAACCATCCCCCACTTGCCATCAGTGTTCCCTCTCAAAGTTTGGGCGGGGGGGCATGATCATCTCAGAAGTTTAAGATTTTTTATATGAACAAACATACAGGACAATAAACTTAAAATATCCTCAGAAGTGACATGGTTGTTTAGGTCAAAGTATCTTGTTACATGGCAAGCTACTTGCAATTACCTCAGCAAAGTGTCTTATTAAAGAGCTAATGATAGACTGCAATGAGATGACACCCTGCATAACGTTCTAAACACCAATTCCAGAAGTAGTAGTTATGAACTTTATTTTAGCTCAGATTTACCGCGTCGATGTGGGTCATTCTTTTTTTAGTCATCCATCTTAAAAGGAGGCCTTGAAGATCCACTAAACGTGTTAGTCAACTCCCCTGGAACTTTTACTGGCCCTTGGCCATAGGTAATACATATATACACACACTTATACATACACACATACACATACACATATATATATATATATATATATATATATACACACACATATACACATATATATATATATATACTATATATATATATATATATAACAATGTTAGGAATTAGAATGAAAACAACACAAGCAGCAACCTGGTGCCCATGTGATAATAGATAATTATATTATTTTTTATTATTATAAATATTATTATTTTTTCCACGTTCATATACTTAAGAAATGTAAGACAAAAACTATGCTGACAATAGAAATCATGTGAACCATTACACATAAGAAATATCAACATGTAAATAAAATAAAATCCCCTAAATTATCACTGACCACTTAAGGTTTTTGTGTGGATAAATGTATGCATTTAAAAGAAATGCAACTTTCAGCTAAATTGATTTGAAAGCTCATTCTGATAAGTTTAATTAAGCCAACCTTGGATGGCAGGCAGTATAAAGATATGTAATCGTAGTTTGTGTTCCAACAGTTTACCAGGAAACATGATTCAATTTCTTGCATGCTGCCAGTCTTACTACTAATGATATTTGACGTTAATGAGCGACATTAGATTTTCCTAAGAAAATAATTTTGTGCCAACATGGTATTAAGTGCAACAATGAGTGATGTTTAAAATATAAAGTAATCACTGCTGCGCACATGTGACTAAATCTCCAACATAATATTTCTAGTCTAGTACATAGAAAAAGAGTCATGGAAGAAAGAATTTGAAATGTCACAAGAGGAAGAGGAGGATGATGAAGAGCATCTAAGCAGGAGGCTTGTTATAGCACTGCTAAGATCTTCCCCCAGTCAACTCTCATCAGGCCAGCTGCCTCCTGTGCTCATTAGCACAGACTCTTAAGGAGCTCCTAAAGACTTTGTGAAAAATGAACGCTCATTTGAGAGGTCGTTAATTTGCACTGTTATGCAAATTAGGTGGCAATTAAGCGATAGATCAGAAGAGCAGTGCCCATTTATAACAAGTGAACAAGCATTATGACACAGTCAGATGGTGCCAGAGAGAGCTGAGGGTACATGGTTAGCCTGCACAGGTCCGATGTGAGGTATTAAGATTTCTGTGGCTAGAATGTGTGTGACTGGTCAGGATAACAATTTAACAGTGGTTTCACATGAGGATACACACTGACTTTACTCATATATAAACACACATAATATACGAGTGCAAAAGATACTAAAAATACTAAAACAAAAAGGAATTTGCTTCTGAAAATCAATCTACTATAACCAATACTATCATTACATTTATTTAGACCTACACATCTCACAGTAGCATAGGCTCACTCACTGTCTGTAAAAACCCAATAAATATGACTAATTTAAGGGCCGGTAGTATAACTCCCTCCCTCTACCAGCCCTGATGTTTCCATCTCTCCCCTACATTTATGACATGGTGTGAAATATACAAACATACTGTACAGGACAGCAATGCGCACTACTGCAGAGGGGTGGAAGGCTCCCATCAATTGTAATTAATCCTTAATTAGTCAGGATTAGCAGCTAGGCTTCGAACACACTCCCACCCCACTGCCACCAAACTAACACAATCCAGCTGAGACCACATTTCCATATCTTTAATTAAAGAGATGCCAGTTTCCTTTAAGAGGAAAACCTAAAAGGAGTGTGAGAGTCATACATATTGAGGGTCTGGTGGGGGTAAAAAGGTAAGAGTCATCTGTGTGGATGACCTTCAACCAAAACTAAACCAAACCCAAGTAGGTTTACATGACATTTAAAAATAAATAAATATATTTTGACTTTAAAATTCATGGAAACATGTTGGTCCAACTGAAACTGTACCAAAACAAGGATTCTGACTCAAGCTGGCCTGGGCACTCTGCACATGTGTCATAGTTCCCACCCCCGGCTTAAATCCAGAAATAATTGAACAAGCCAGAACACAGAAAATAAGACTGCAACAAAATATGATGAAATTAAGGTAGGTAGATTTTTTTGGACTGAAGAGGAGGCCTATTTAATACCCTGTTTATAGAGTAGATTATACAATTGAATATTTATATTATATTAAGTTCATAGATAGTATGGAGACTTGGAATAGCACTCCACATGCTAACAACTAGCTGCAAGCTAAACTGGAAGCCATTTAAAACCAATAAACTGAAAGGGGGAATATCGCCATCTAACAAAGTGGAGGCGGACAGACATCAGTCAATAAATCAAACCCCCCTCTCTTGCTTGTATAGTGAGACAAAGCCAGTAGTCCAATTGAGCGGCATAGTCTCTAGCTCAAATTACCACTGTGCATGAAAACGTATTGACTGAGCGGTCAATCAGTATTTCCTTGTTACTTTTTGAATTTATGGTTTAAAATAAGTGCAATATGTACATAAGAAGGTACATTATTATATTACTCTGGTCTTGTGTGTGTCCACTGCCTGGGTTTTATTTGCTGCATTTTGTCTCCAACTAAATGCAATTATATCATTTTCATTCAGTTGGTTAGGATACCATCACTTACTAGATACATTTATCAGGCACAAAGACAGATTACAGGTCAACCAGAGAAGACAATTTATTTTCATGACAACAACACAGAGAACATGATTTAAATAACCAACGTTATTCATGCAATAAAAGGTTCCAGTGTGTTTTCCAAATTGCATCAGAAAAAGATTCTTGATTTAGCAATTGTCCTAATCCAACAGTGCACCACAGTAACACAATCCATCTGGTTCATGCTCATCACCACCTAAAAAGCCAGTTGTTTTCCATATCCTCCCACCTTGACCTCACTGAATTACTGTTTCAAATGCACAGTGGAATCAGTGGAATGATGAATCAAAATCAAATTGTAGCAATATTCTAAAGGTGAACATTTCCACTGAGGTTTATCATTCCTACAACACTCATACTCCAGACAGGGGTTTCCTGTCAATATACAGAACCCCTGTTCCTACAGGAATAATACCACATGTGGAAATCAGTGGGCCCACACACCATTAGGCCCAGGCTGAAGGTTGGGGTGCTCTGCCTCCCCAGTTTGAGCTGGGGTGGGTGGGTGGTGGAGTGTCTGTCAAGGCCAGGGGTCTGTGCGATATTAGCCGTCTGCCAATCTGGCTTGGGGAATGGACACCGAGTAATTACTCCTGCTCTTACTGCCTCATCAATCTCCCTGTATTGCTCCTGCTCCCCCCAACACACTATCTTTTTCATTCTCTTCTGCTAAGGAGGGGGGGGGGGGGGGGGGGGGGGGCGGTGGAGTGCCAGGACACCGCAAAACAAAACTGAGATCTCTGAACAGCTAATGAGATAATTCTTGCACCACTGTGTAGAGTGTAGACTAGAGCTGCAACTAACGATTATTTTCATAAACGATTAATCTGACGATTATTTTTTTCGATTAATCGTTTGGTCCATAAAATATCCGAAAACCTTAAAATAATTTGATCGGTGTTCGTCAAACCTGGACATGGTGATGTTCTCAAATGTCTTGTTTTGTCCACAAACCAAAATGATTGACTTTTAATGATTTCTTTGTTATCCAGAGCAAAGTAATGAAGAAAATATTCACATTTAAGAAGCTTTAACGATCAGAAATCTTGTTTTAGTCATGAAAAAACTTCAAACCTATTAATAGATTATCAAATTAGTGGTCGATTCATTTACTAATCGATTAATCGTTTCAGCTCTAGTGTAGACATAAAATAGGTTCCTTGAAAAATAAAAATGGGATATTTGACCGAGTCAATGTACATTTCATTTTGAACCCCAGTGGTACTAAAACTGAAAATGTTTGTTTGGTAGGTTCTAATGGTTGTATTTCTGCCACAAACTATTTTTATCTTCTTTCAGCTTTGGCTTCAAATGCACTGTACACTTTCCATCATAAAAAATATAATAAAAGTCTTCCCACAGGTTTCTGACAACTCGTGAAATTTTATGGCTCTATTCCAAATTGGGCTTTTAAAACTAATAATAATTAAATTGCTTTAATGAAGCATGTGAGCCACTAGACTTCATATACTGTAGTCCATCATCATGTTAATAATGTGATGCTGAAAGTGTAACAAAAGGTAACAAAAATTGCTAGCAAATGGAAATGTCTTGTTTTGCTGTTAACTTATGTCCATGATCAAATAAAAAAAGGATGCAATTTAAAAAGAAATTCTAGTTAAAATTCAAGTGTTGAAAAAAACAACTGTGTGTGAATTGTTTGTGTTGAATTTGTTCAAGTGTTAACGTTGTGATTGAATTAACATAAGATTTGGACCATTTGGTTGCTGAAATGGTATTCAAATGCAGGCCAAAAGGAAAACAAATCAGAGGAGGAGGAGGTTATTAGGATTTATTCATTTGGTAAGAATATTATCGCAGGATATGATGATGTGTTGTCAACTAGATGCTGTGCAATATAATGGCTAAGTGATGATGACTCTGCAGGTGAGACAACAATAGGATTTTGTAGCATGGTTTACAAACACAGAGGTAATCTAAATGCCTCGGGCCTGAGTCCATCTGCAAAATCGGCTGATTTTCCTTAAATGCCTCACAAAGCTATGACACTATGCATGCTATATAGCAGCGCAAAAAAAAACCTCTGGTAACTGCAGTGCATGCAACTTTGGTGTGCGGCCAAAAAAGCTTGAAACAAGGCATACAAAGGTTAAAATTTACCAAAGTTGAGAGAGTGTGATTGTATCCAATACATCAGGTCTTAGACAACTTGCATGAGTGACTTCAAACTGGATTGTGTTTACATATATCTAAAAATGTCCTTAATGATCAAACTATTGTCAAATTGCTTCCCACAATGCTGATTAAGCACAACAAGCAATAGCTTGACAGGGCTTTTTTTCAGATGAAGGATGTAGAATACAAATAATGTTACATTGTTGCTGTTCACAAAGACCAAACGGAGGCACAATACTGTCAACAACAACAACAAAAAAATAAAAGCTGCAGCTTTATTATTTTTTTCTACCATACAAAGAACTGAAACCAAATCAAAATGTACAGAGAGTGTGGAATGATCTGTGGCTAAGGCAACAAATAACCACTGCTTGAAGAACTTTATAAAGGACACTGGCATTACTGGGCACCTGATAAAGTAATGATCTGGCTCAAGTTAACATCACACTGGCTATAGGCCATTGGGATGTCCTCTTTTTTGTGTCGTTGTCAGCGTTATAACTAGTACATATGATTGTGTATGGATGGTGGTATACTGACACGTGTCATAAGAATAGGCACACTGACTTTCAGTAATAAGGTGACACAGAGCTAGCCATTTCAAGATAAGATGGTTAGAATGCAAACCAGTTAGCCACTATTTATACAGTGCCCACTCGTGGCATTATACTGCAGACTTGTTTATCAGAGAGCTAATCAAGATGAGTGGAAAGTGTGGAAGTGTGGACATAGCCAAGTGAGGGGGGCATTCCACCACTTTTGTGCTCAAAAATTGCATAGTTGCTTTTATTCCAAATGAAAAATAAATGTATTCTTCATTCAATACCCGTCCAAAAATAAACTGGGAATTTTCAAGCTTAAAAAAAGAGGGACTTGAGCAGAGTGATAGAACAGAGTGAATGACAGATTCACTGTTGTGTAAAGCACAGGGACAGCATACAAGTCAGGAGAAATGCCTCAAACATACCAAAACTAAATGAAAAACTTCTGAGTAGCTGCAATGGCTTGTGGGGGATTTTGGCATAAGATGTCCCATTGCACCAAGAGCTATTTTTACAGCAAATACCCATGAGATAGAGAACAGAACTGAGTTGTAGCAAAGTCACTGGCTCTCAACTTTGATCATTTCCCCATCTTTCCATGTGTTTTAATTAGGCTTTATGAAAGTGCATTTAATACCATAAAAGGAAAAAATAGTATGCAGAAGTAGGTCTTGTGTTAGAGCTCAGGACAACATGGGGACTGTTTTAAAATGGGGGTGTTTTGGGGTGGTGGCGAGGGGTACTGGCATTTGCGCAGAACATTTCCTTTACAATGAAAACAATCTAACCAACTGCAGCACTCAGAGGAATTCACCTACCATCCCCCACACCCCTCCTCCTTCTCCTCCTCCACCACCATTACATTACCATATCAAAGCACTGAGTTCAGAGCAAGTCTTCTCTTTCAAGAATAGGAGCTAGGAAGAGGGAAGGGAGGGGGAGAGGACAAGACCGAGGAAGTAAAAGTAGACCCAGGACCGAGTTTGCTTTTATCCCCGTTTGGTGTGTGCATGGGTATGCGAGAGAGACAGTATGTGTACGTGGGTGTTCCAACACAAGAGCATGTTTGTTAGTAGAAAAAATACTATAAGGAAACTGTGGAGATACATGAGGACTACAGATTGGATCTTCCAAAAGCTGCACTGAAGAGAAGTCAATTCACATTCCAGAGGCACATAATGGGGCCTGCAGGGGGTCTGACGAAGTAGCAGAGAAATGCCAAAGCAGGTATACAGTGCAGTTAGGAGGGCACCATGTGGCAGATGGCCAGCAGAATACAGACAAAGCTAAATATCTTGTGGCTGGCATATGCATCGCAACCATGTATCTGTTGTTATACTATAGCCTGGTCTGTTTTTTCCCTTTAGCTTACTGTAAAAGAGCTCAGAGGCCCTCTCTCCAGTTTGCTGGGAGACTAAATGTGAAAATCAAACTGAATGGCATTAGGGTAAATAAGACCACTGGTTGCCTGGGAAACAGTGTACCCTGCCCCACTCACTCAAGCCTAGCCTTTACTTTTCTCCCATCACTGGAGAGCAATAATACATTATTGACAGAGGGACACAACAGGCAGCAGTGCAGCATTTTCAAATTGTATTTGAACAACACAGATTTGCTGTAAGAGGATACACAAAGCAAATGAAAAGCAAAAGATAGACTAGAACAGAGAGACACTAGCAGAGGTAGATAATTCAAAAACCCACCCCATTCACACTATCATAACCATCAATCTGCCATCCATCCCAGGCTTCCCTCTTTGAACCCTACTAGAATCTGTCAGAGAGCTGACTTGAATAGATAACAAGATGTGAATAAGCAGTGTGTTTACTTAAAATAATTGGAAAGAAAACAGCAAATTTGAGATAGAACCAAGGTGTACCTGAAACAGCATTATCTTTTAGAACAATGACAGAATACCTTCTGGTTTCTTTGCATGTTGTGTTTAGATAAATATATCACATTAATTTGCACACAGATTCATCCTCATAGCACACTTAAATATAACCAGGATTACACATTAAATTTACATTGCTTACATAAAAGCAGTAACCCCTGTTGAGTTTTTCATATCTGCCAGTTGTAACTTATCTATGCATGCACATTTAGAATAACTAATAATGTGAATGATTGAGTTGATGAGTTTGGGGTAATGGTAACTTAGATTTTTATTATCCCACCTCAAAGTAAATTTTGCTGTAGAATTCACACAACTACAAGAGTAAATTCTGTTGGTTTCAAATTTCACTCACTTTCAAAAGATTGACCATAATTTGTGATGTAGACTGACAAATTATAAGATTTTTGTCATTTGATATTTATCAGTTTAAATTAAATTCAACATGTGGAGTGTTCTGCAGCACCTTCTCCTGCCCGACTCAAGTTTGAAAAGCAGTGATCTACTTCAGTTATTTTCAGCTAGTCGGAGGGAAATATGGACAGGGGCCAAATTTGTGTGCAATTGTTATATTCAAAAGGGAGAAACAGCAATGGACATTTTTGATTTATCCAGGACCAAAGCATACATGCAGCCAAATGTATGCAGTTAAATTAGTTCTACACAATCAATATTCAATCAATAGAGTTCTCCAAGAGGCCAATAAAAAAGGTATCTTGGAGGCAGGAAAACTGAAGCAAAACACACTATATCTCAACTGTTTTAATTTAAAAGTGAATAAATTCTGCTGCAAACATGTTTGCTCATCGATGGTTACAACTCAGCTATCAGCTGAGAATGAAAAGCTCAATTTACTTACTTTACTTTCACTTCATAATCGGTCCAATCAGAGAAATCCCTGCTTTTCCCAGTTGCTGTTTTGTTGCATTTTTTGAAACTAAGCAAACAGGTAGGCTACAAAGAAGAGAGTATACTTCCTGTTTACACCGGCATTGCCTTGTGTATCTAAATGATATGTGATGTTTGTTTCATACGTTAATATAGATGCAAATTACTTCTGATGCCCATCTCACATGCTTATCTGGACACCAATAATAATTACCCAAAGCCTGTGTTTTTTTTTTTAAATAAAAGTGTAATTGTATGGATGTAGCCTACGTTACAACCTGTGCAGACTGGAGAACACAAAAGAGAACGAGTTAAGAAGAAACTCACCTGTCTTCTCTTTGATCTCACAGAGAACACTGAAGAGGGCTGGCTTCATTCTGTGACAGTTCAGGGCATGCTTCCTGTAAGAGAGAAGAAGGAATAAGAGAGGGAGAGAGCAAGGAGAATTACGATAAATGGCCCTGAATCTCAAGTCATACCACGTCCTTCACTACCTGTTAATGATAATACAGAATTCCAGAGTGTACAGAGTGTAATGCAACACAGCAAAACCGAGCTATTTAGTCTTAAGGTATTTCCAATGGCCAAATGCCTTTCTTGGTGTATAAACAACCCTGATAGTTCCGTCTCGACCAACAAGAGTAATCTTGTCATTTGGATGCTTTGCACTGTGGGAGAGGTAATGATGCCAAACCTCAAGGTCATCATTACTAAGCACCAGATTCCAGAGTTAATACACGGTGATCTAATTTCAGCCCTTTCAGAAAGACTTGTTCCATTGAAGTAGATTGTAAGTTGATACGGATTAGTATTAAGTTGCAATTTTAATTTATTTATAGTTGTTGTCTTTATTGCAAACAGACTAATAGCAAATAAATGAGAAAAGGCAAAACTTCAAAACTTGAACTACAGTTCAAGGTAATCGAATCAGAACACCTTCGCACAAAGTTGCTTGTTAATACTCATTCATGCCTCCACACACGCTGAGACAGCTTATTGAAACTTGTAAGAGTGAGGTATTTTGAAGCAAATCTCTATAAGCATATAATTACACAAATATAATTATTGTACTGACAATACAAACCATTTATGACAAGAATAACATTAGAAGCTGGACACACATGTCCCCTTTTTTCATAATTTTAAACATGTGGAAAAAGACACCTACTGTACATGTGTATGTAAGCATGCAATTCATTAAACAACCCCTGTAGGTCATAATGCATCATTGTTATAATAGCCCATTATTGTTGAAAAATACATTGTTAAACTCAGTAGTAACTGTAGTTATAGTTTGCAGTGCTAGTGTAAAACTGCTTCAGCTCCTAAAAATGCTTCCAAGATATTGTACACCACCTGTAATTTCAGTTAATAGGCCTACAAAACCAAATATGTGTTTGAATGTGTTCTATTGATACAAGCTGACTGCTACTAACAGCTCAACAGATATTTATACCATAACCATAAACACCTCTCTGTGAAAAATATTTTCCTATTAAGATGCAATGCAGATAAAGTTTAGATGAAAAAGAAAAACAGCAAGATGCCTTTTTGATTTTTGATGAGCATGAATTGGAAAGGATGAAATGAGCAACCTGAAGTTGACCCTGAAATAGAGCATTTCTTTTCCAAGCAAACATCACAACAACCACAAATGAATATGATTTGGCTACACCTGACCTCAACAACAATTCCAGTTGTGAATGTCTGTTGCAGTATTTATAAGGGACCATGGTGAACTAGCAAATTGTGCACCCACTGTATATGCTACAAACAACTGCCATTCTGTCAGTTTATTGAGGCAGTGCGATGGGTTACGAGTCTAGCATTAACTAAGTCATTTTGTCCACCAATTCTGTCACTGCTGGATTTGAGTTGGGGGGAGGGCTGCCATCAGCATGGAGGGTATGAGCAGGAGGGGGAGAAGGAGGTGCTCATGCGGTCCTGTACTGACCTGTGCTGGAAGTTGATAGGCAGGCCACCCCCTGCCATGCCCCCCCCTGCTCTCCCTCCCTCTGTGGGGTCGTCTGATCCACCCCAATGCGCCGGCGAATCCTCTGGCCAGCATCTGAACATATGGCGACAGGGTGAGAGGATGAGGGCAAACGGTGTGCAGGAAGTGTACTCAGCAACACCAAGTTCTTGCATTGCCCAGACCACTCCCCATCCCAACACACTGCCACCCTGCATGACAAGGCCGTCATGCTCACATGTGAGCCACCTCACACATGATCATAGATCACAAATAAGTGTCGGATTTAAGTGTGGCTGTGAAACCTGATCAGATTCTGGTGTGATTGTTATAAAAGACTGTACATTGTTGAGTGATACATCTGCTTTATATTTGAAAACCAATTTATAACAACAGGCTGTATGTTGTCAAAGATCTGCTTATGTTTTGACCTTTTACTTAAAGTAACTTTAGAAGCAAATAAGCAAAAACCAAAAACATTGCATATTTGGTGCAAGCCAATATGTCTTCTTATGACAAACACATGCCGTTCAGAAAACTAATATAGTATGATTAAAATGCATTCATTGATTATATCCACACTACACACATGGAAGCAACTAGGAATTGTTCATACCACACAATGTGTGTGAAGTCCACCGATCGACAACACTGCATTGTTTATGGTATTAATCTTGCACATATGTATGGCAAGGGGACATTCTCCAAGATAGGAGTTCAGATCAATACAAACATACTGCAAGGACATATCTTGCACTTTCTAAGCAGCCACACCTTTAAATAGTTTTTCAGAATAGTCTGAAGAATATTAATAGAATAATCCCACTCCTGCATAACTTTCACCAAAATATTTGCCCACCCAAGACCAAATAATTGCAATGTAAATAACGTCATTAACCACGGTGCAATTCTTTTGGAAATAAATAGTATAAGCACGAATAATAAGACAAAAGGAAAAAAAGACAAGAAAAAGAAAATAAATAATGGACTACATGAAATATTTCAAAGCAAAAATATTTGCATTTGTCCATGAAGTAAGGCCTGATTAAGTCTTCAAACTTGTGGTGAGGAAAATGTATTATTCCAGTGTTCATAGGCTGCTGGTATAGCATCATCCCTCCCCCTCACCACCATCTCATTAATAGAAACTCGATTTGCGGACAGCTGCACTCGCGTACACATTATAGGAGAATTGATTGCACCCAGCACACAATGAAAAGGATGAACACCAGGGAGGGAGGGAGTGAAAGAGGAGTGAATTAATTAAGAGAACCAGGTGGTCAAATGTTGGGTGGAAAATCACTAGCTAATGACACATCACACTGTGGCCACAGTCTTGCAGTGGACGGTTGTCTATTGTTGAAATACTGACGCTTCATCTGAAACTGACCTTATGCTCTTTGAGCCACATGGCAAATGAGTGCGAGTCATTCGCTGACATAAACCCTACAGTAATGATTGGTAAAAAACAACTCTAACACAAACATAAAGTGACAACTGGTATGAATGACCGATTGCTGTCAGCACAGACACCACTAAGCTAAACCGTTGAACAACTGACGAATCCCTGCCCTTACCTAAATCCATCCACTTATTTGCATATCAATGACGAATGTTATAGACACCCATTGGTGAAGAGAGGCATCTGAGATACATGCTGTCATAATTACGCAAACCTAATCTGTCATAGTCTGATTAGTAATATGGTGAATATTTTATAACTCAAATAGCTTTGACTGTAGCAACTGAGATCAACATGCCCCATCTTAAAAAGCTTTAGGTGATTTGTTGATAGACTTGATCGTTGATAACTGCTGTGAAAGGGAAATTGACTTTTATACTGCCCTATGAGCCACAACTTTTTCTTAAACTGCTTTGATTTTCATAATATCCACTCTTAATGCAGTGGTTAATGAAACTATTCCGTCCAACGGCAAACTGTGCAATTCACACGGCTCCCATCCCCATAGAGTATAAACTTTTAATGCGACAGTTAATTGATAAAGCAATTAGGATGAATGCTATAGCCGTTCACAACCCAAATTAACATGATCGTAAACACAGTTTTCTACTGGAGCGCGGTTTGAAATTAACAAAGAGCCTTTTCTCGGGGTACAACAAGCATTGCAATGTGTGTGTGTGTGTGTTTTAAGTTGCTCTGGAAATAAAGCAAGAGTTACTGTTAAAGGACGGAATAACAATGAAACGTGCAGTTGTAATATGTTGCAATTGCGTTATCACCTTCCATAGAGGTTTTAATATCAACGCTTCAGTGCCGTGACAAAAGTAACACACATACAGCGCACTTTAGCTTGGCTATCACGAGTGGAAAATGGCTCTTCGCCTGTCTTACCTGGCCTGTGCTTCGTCCAGGCTTTCGTCGGTGATGGCCATTATTTGCTGTAGGATATCCCCGATGTCTTGTTGGGGCTGACCGAGGGACTGTTGTTTCCTGACCGAGTCTGGGTCACCGACATCGGCTTGTGATAGTCCACCGAGCCCGGCGAGACCCGTCATCATCCTGGTCTGATCATCCATACTTTCAAAGAAAACTCGCCGTTTTCCCTCAGTCGAAGAATACGCACAAATAGCTAGCTTGTTAGCTAGCCAGCAAAGTATTTTCTACGACAAATCATACACCACTGCTTACCTCAACCGACACTAACGATTAGCAAACACTTAATGGTTGATGTCATAAACGAAATCGCACCGATATCCTTTACATTCGCGAGTGTTTTCCCCCCGCAAGTCAATAAATGCGGCCAGGCTAACGCTAGCTTACCACCGAGTGAAAAGCAGCTAGGTTAGTAGCTGTAGCCCAGCAGAAAAGCAGCAGGGACACACATGCACAGACTGTGTGAGCTTGCCAACAGCGCCTCGCACATTTTCGGGGAAAATGTCAAAATGGAAAAAAAATATATATATAACAACAGATGACCACTCTCGTCTCGATATTAAAGCTCACTAATACAATTTTAAAATAAGAAGATAAAAAGGCGTGAATACAGGCGAAGCGATCTGACCGTCTAGCTCCCAATCAGAAATCTCCTACCCAAACAGACTACGGTTTGCCATTGTTGTTGATGTCGCGCGACTATGTGGGATGTTCGGGGCTGCGCGAACGCGGTGTGTCGCGTTGACCATTGAACTCATCACAAGCACACACAGAGCGCGAGCCTACGGGTTGGCTGATCCGCGCCACAAAAGGCACAGCTACCAAGCCCGCCACACAATCTCCATATTTGCTGGTGTTTGGTGTTTTTACACACAGCTTTGCAGACAATGTAACTGCTCACTTCTCCAGGTGACAAGAATCTCCTCAATCTTTCCTTATGGAAAACCCCTTACGTCACCGTTGCTTGTCCTATTATAATTAGATAAACCTGCTTTTTCTTTGACATTGCAATTCTTGAGGTAAAACGTGTTTTAGATCTTTCATTTAGTTTTTTTTTTTTTTTTTTTTTTTTTAAACACTGCATTCATTTGAAATTGATACTCTTTTGACAAAGGTGTCGGCTAATAAAACCATGTTAAAAAAAACATTTATTAGAACAAATTGGCATTCATTCTCTTCATAACTGGATGCACGTTTACTCGTTCAATTTGATGAGTATGCAAAGTCTTCACGTATGTAATGCTGTAATTCTTGAACAGTGTAAAATGAATTATACAAATGTTTTGCTCTGATTTTACTGCATTTAGAAAAATCCAAATTATTGTCCTATTGTTAATGAGAGTTTTCACATTTGTGTTCCCGGAAACTCGAACATTTTTTTAAATTTTGAATCCAAAATGTTATCTGTTTCATGTAGCCTATATAATAGTTTGGTGATACAATTCTTTTATTTAAAACATACAAACATACAAGTGCCCTGCAGTGAGACGCAAAATGCAGATTGGAGAGACAGATGTGTTGTTCAATAATTATTAATATATAAATTATGCAATTTTGGGGGTAATTTGTCATCATAAAAATAACACCAACCAAACATATTGACAAAAAAAGAGATATATGCTATGACACAAATCTGTCAAGATCGGTATAGGCCATAGAAAATCCCACTCTGGTTGACCTCTAGTGTTATATTTTTTTTTTGCACAGCTTTGCAGACCCTGTAGCTGCCTCACATCTACAGGTGACAAGGTTATCCTAAAGTAATTAGATAAAGCTACATACCAGGGTTGTTTTTCTAAAGAAAATATTTAAGTCAAATCATGTATGCACACCTAGAAGAGGCTTGATTGAGCTTAAAACAAAACAACTATTTGAAAACAATGTCAAATACAATTCAAGCCAGATCTCTTCTTGTTAAGTATTAAATAAACACATTGATGCCCATCTCTGTGGGCACAGTGTGGCAATACCAAGAGGAATGTGTAATTTCAAAGCAGAACAGACCGACCTAAGAACATCATTCTGTCTTACGACCCTGATGAATGAAACATCCCATCAGTTTTCAGTATGAAAATGTTGACAGCACAGATTGAAAACAAGTGTCCTTGTTTTTTGCAAACTGGGCAATTCTGCTGTAGTTTATCACTCAGATCAGAGAGACAGCTTTCCAAGACGAATGGCTGGCTGAATGGATGTGGAGGAGAGCTGCAGCCAGTCTAGCTGTACCAAGAAGAGATGATGGGTGTGCATGAGGGAGTAGGACCAAACTGGCAATGGTTTATGCTGACTCTCCACACATCCATCTAGTACAATCTGTGGCTAATCAATCTAAAGTTAGAGACATCAGGAATAGAGAACACAGTAAATGTAAACAGTAATTGTTCATTGAATGTGCATTATAGAACAAGTCACAATTCAGGGATTTTGGTTGTTGTTCCAAGCTGTGGTTTTCACCTAAGTTTCCCCACAACTAACACTCCTGTCGTACAAATATTAGGATTAAAAAAACAAAAGTACTCACTTATGTAATTGGAGTTGAGAACCTTGTATTTGTCTGCATCCAAATGTACCTTTATCTTAATATGCTTTGCATTCAAATTAAACACTTGGGGGCACTGAGGCTGCTTGAAACCACACTCAATCATACAGATTTAAGTGAGCAGCTACCGGGATTAACCCCCCCCCAAACCTTAAGTCAATGTCTATCATTGTCAAGATAGACCTTCCTTAAAAGAGTGTCAGTGGCTTTGTGAACTTCTTAGTTTTATTGTTTGTGATTCATTTAAGGATCATTTCTGTGAAACCTCTATTCATTTGGATGCTAAAGCTGCCCTCCTCTCACCCCACAAGCATCAAGCCTCATTTTCATCTAAATAAGAATCGATCTCTCCTGCTGTGCACCATCCTCCTTTACTCACAACTCTCATGGTCACAACCCTGCCTGTCGTTTCCTCACTTCTCCATCCTCTTCTCCAAGTCACTACCATGTATGTAATCACAAGGAGAGAAAAAAATACCATTACTCCATGTTGGAGATCATAAATGCAGGGACCTATTTACTCCGTTGGCAACAGAGAAGATGCTTTCCTTCCTTCTGTAATCATCAGAGAATGAAAAAAAATATGTCTGAGCATTAATGAGTGACTAGGGCCAAGAGATAACAGTGATGGTGAACAAAGCTTTGACTGACTGGTACAATGTCAAAGCTTCGTTCTGCATCACTGACCGAGCCAAGCAAGAGATGGGGGTGAGTCACTGTGGGGGAGGGGCCTCCTCTGGAATGGTCAGGGGACACAGATGAAGTGAAATAGATGCAGCACCAAAAAGAGAGTAAAAGTGAATGTGGATCAGCATTTTAAACCAGAGGACTGCAGGCAAACTACAGAGCAGAATTTTAACTCTACCACTCAGTAGCATGATTTTTGTATAGTTGATGCTGTTCTGTTGTGCAAGTCAATTCCAATAGAAAATTGGTTTAACTCAACCTTTATGAACACAGCACCAAGAGATCAACACTTAACATACCTGTGATAGCAATAATCAAACTGCTTAAATGTCACCTCAAATGCATGAATTAATTAATTTGTAAAAAAAACAATTGTTTTTTAATATCTGAATAATTCAAAACAAATGATCACTTCGAATAGGTCAGATCAAAGAGGTAAGGAATTTATTTCAGTCTTTATTTTATAATGATTCAAAGAGAGACCAATATTTTTACTTTGCAGAATGTTGGCCTACAAAAATATTTGGCAACTGCCCAATTCCTAATCATTTATCAGGTTTTACAGGTGCAAATGTGCCTGTCAGGTAAGTAAAAAACAACAACAAAGTCATAAACCAAACCTGTCATAGACTTATAAAAGTAACCACTGCCACCTGCTGGTCAAGCATATGGATTACTTGCAGTAATTATATTGCGAGTCTTGCTGCAGGCTATTTTGCAGAGGAAACGTGAGTTTACTTTTTACACATGCATTTTTATGAAATATAAAAAAGAAAAGAAAATAATAAAACTGGGCAAAAAATGAATTTACTCTTCCACATAACAGCAAAACTACATATGTATATATAAGCATATACTTATATAATGTGCAATTCATGGCAAGCCATAGTCCGCTAGACTGACAGCTTGCGATTGCCTCCTGCCACAGTAATTATATGATTGCAGAGGGTAAAGGTGCCGCCATTAGGTTCCTGATGGGGTCAGATAAGAGATCCTGGAATCCTGCCTCCATCGCTGGTAGAAAACAACCAAATTGTATGTTGAATTGATGAAAGTACAAACAAAATTTCAGAGAAGAATAAAATCATTACCCAATCGGCTACTGGTCTCCTTCACCAATAACTGTGACTGCTCCTTGATAGACAGAAGTTCTCTCACCATCTTACACTGAGTGTCCATCTGAAGATTTAGAAGAAAAATGGAAATTTACATCACAAAGCACATAATTCCAATACAACTGTTAACTGGCTGATGTCCTGTTTAAGTAGTTGTTTTTTTTAATGGAATTTCCTAAAGCAACATGAAAGGTTAAACTTTTATAGCTAGTAATATATATTGCTAACTAAAGGTAGCATGTAAATACACATTGTCAAATGTTCTTATATTTACCTGCTTCACTAATGATAAAACAAAAAGAGACTCACATTTAAACTACTGGTTTGAAAGGATTCTTGTGAGAAGACATTTCTACTTAAAATGTAGAAACACATTAAACACATTGCAGCAGTGAAAATACAGCAAAGGATATATACAGAGTATACACATCGCATAATGTAGTTGGATTATCCCACATTTAATTTGTGTAATTATTAACCTATGTAGCTAAGGTAGGTTAATATCTTCTGACTTCTTCAGCATTTAAACTGCTCATAAACTAGCATTTGCTTAAATGCTCTGACAGCCAAAGAGCACTTATTTTAGTAGTTTACAAGATGGTATAGAACATATTATTCAAAACCTTACAGACTATAGCCATATTATTCATAGTATTGATAGATTTGTGTTTTTTAGGTCAACATCAAATTTAATTTCAAACGTACAATCATTGCTATTGTATGAAGTTTGGGCTGTTGTCTAGAGAGAAGACCATGGTAATCAGGTTTGCTCTGGATGACAAGATACTGTGATGACTGGGACACACATGTAGCATCTAACGATACACCTCCCTCCTGGCCTTGCTCCACTTTCCTGAAACAAATTAAGAAAAAAAAAAATACTGACACAGAACAGCAAAGCCAATACATACACACTGAAAACATCATTGCCACAGTTTTCCTCACTTTACAACATATGTCCACCTTTTTAATTCCGCTGCCTTATCGCGGTGTTTGTTCAACAGTGCCTCCCAAGATTCACTTTCAGCCTGAAGCCTAAAACATTAACACGTCATCATAAAAAACAGAACTTTGTGTGATAGGTTAAAGCACAAGTTTCACATAAATGTGGATATTTATTTTGTATGAACATATTATGGTTAGTATATTAAAAACACCATGCCTGTTGATGGTTTTCTGGACTTTTTCCATGGCTCTTCGCACTGTGGGATCACAAGAACTGACAGAAAATAACAGGCTTAAATGTAGTGTAAAATATCACTCTGTAGACAAAACTAATTCAAATAATTTTTAATATAGTTGATGCAAATTGGTGAATATGTAAAAAAGCTAGAATACCTGGCTGCAGTAGTGAATGGATGCACCTGAGCTTCACTGTGCATGCTTTTGGTCATATAACCCCAATCTTTCTTTATGTGCTCAACTGTACCATAGAAAACAGGACACACACACACACAAAAGAAAATCTTAAACATGAGATTCCTCATAAAATGTTGTTGGAACATGTGAGGTAGAAAATACACTGTGCAAGCACTAACCTTGATTTTGAAAACAGTCCAGCGAGGTGTTGGGCACAGACTGGAGCACATTTTGAGTTCTTTCAACTGCCAGCTGGAGACAAAGCAGCTGTGATTAGACTTACTGAAATGTGTGTTTAAAACTTAACCTTACAAATATGATCCAAACATGCTCCTCACAAACCACACATTCATTAAAAGCTTGTATACAGCAGATAGATACTCCAGAATAACAAAAAAAGTCAGAGTCTGTGCAACATACACACTTTGTGGTCCATATCTGTTCCCATTTGGTCATTGTTGTAAAGACACAGTATCAGATGAATGCTATTAAGTAAATGCTATTTTATGCAGTGCTCTAAATACTTATTGAGGATTTCCCTTTTTATCATAAACTGATTTGCTGTCACAGACCATCTGATAGTGAAAGACTAAAGGCAATGTAGTCAATTCCATTGTAAGTCGCTTTGGATAAAAGCGTCTGCTAAATGACATGTAATGTAATGTAATGTAATGCAATGCAAAAGTTTAACATTTTGACAATTTGAAAAGCAAAGCACAGGTCTAACTAATGACACTAATGAAAGCTCTGTTCACTTCAAATAAATGAGGAGAATGAGTGCACATGCAACTCAAAACTGAGGCAGCTCAGTGGAATTCAGCCAGCATTAATTTAAATATTTTCACTACGGTGACCCATCAAAATATATGCCATGAAAAAGGATGAATATAAACATGGATGGTGTTTCTGTGTTGCCATTACACTTTACAATCAGTTTAAACATCATAATGACAAGTTTAAGCCAGCCACAAAGTTCCAGCTTTACTGCACTTAAATTGAGTTTTGATCATTCTAGATGTGCTTTGGCATGCACGTCTAATTAGGGATGCACACTAGGTAATTTTTATTTATAAAGCACATTTAAAGATCACTGACCAAAGTGCTGAATAGAAGAAATAAATATAATAATTAACAGTATTATTGGCATCGCCAAATATTGGCTTTAAAATGTATTATCATTTATCGACAATCATGCCAAGATCCTCCACTATGAGAAATGACCGAAACAGTAGGCTAAATAGGCTGCTACCTCCTTGAAGTGCGTTCTTCTCAAATTTGTTTGTTTATTACCTTTGCACAATAAAGAACATCTTCATCTGCTGCAAATGTATGTAATTTCACTACAGAAACTGAATGACCTCTGCAGTTGGTCACAGGGAAAATCAGTAATCAACCCAAGCACTCCTGATAGTATATCCCACAACAGATATGAGCAACAAGTCCAATATTTTGCATCCCCACTACCAATGTTAAAGATCTAAGCTTTATTGTTTATCTCTGTTCATTTTGTTTTTGATGCTTACATTAACTGTCATATTGGACGCAATGTATGTGTTTGGTAAATGCAATTCAAGATAAAGAAAACTATGACTATTAATTAATTCATTCTTAATTTTTGGTGAAGTTTGTGCTGACGATTTGCAATTATTTTTCTCCACTCACCATCATAGAATCCTCCATCAATTTCTCAAGCCTGTCTTGCTGTGACAAGGATGTACTTATGCCCCTGCACAAAACTACAGTAAACCATAAATCATACATTCATATTAATATTGCAAGAACATAAACACCCCATTTTGAGCGACTGTAAAGGGCAGCACAGATAGATATCTTACCCTGATAAGGGTTGGGCAGTGCAGGCAAAGAGCGTCGGGTTATGGTGGCTCTCCTCCAGGATTTCCTCTGTGTACTCGGACTGTCAGGCACACTTGAGAGCTCCTCTGTGTTTTCTATCTGCATTTGTTGTTTCTCTGTGTCTGGGTGTGCTTCCTCTGCATCTGCGGTGTCTTTGCCTGGTGATAGGGGCTCCATACGAGGAGATTTGTGTGGAGGTGCTATGCTGAGGCTCGTGTTGGGGCTTGTGGAGCATCTTTTCGATGTCTGTGTAACCGAGTTCACCTAAAGTCAGAGACAGAATAACACAAGTACCAATAAACATCTGGGGCAGGATTAGCTTGTGGATAATGCACAGTGCTTAACAAATTTATTACACCACCTGTCATAAAAATGAGAAAACAAATATTTTAAGAAATCTTTAAAAAGCTTGTTTAAAACTTAAAATTGTTACTATTTATTTGACAAACATCTGAATTCACCTTTTTGTACCCAGATTTGAGCCCGGCTCACTGGGATTCTTCTGTGAGAAGTCAGGAATTAATCAAGCATAACATTCACTACTAAAATATTTTTTTCAGTTCAGGAATGCAACTAAATAACTATAATTTAACTTTACAATCAAGAAATAATAATGTGCTTCGTCTTTTATGTAAAACAGCATTTGAAAATGCATGGACAACAACAATAATTATATTTTAGCATTAAAAATGTAATTTCAAGAGCTTATATTACTAGTGTATTAGCCATTACAAAAACATAAAAAAAAAAATACTTTGATAAATACCAATGTTGTTCATTTAGGGCAGCTGTGACATAAACCCTACCTTGGGTGGTGGTCTAATACATTTGTTACGCATTGTATGTGTCTGATGTCATTCGGTAGCAAGTTAGTTTAGATTAAATGACAAAATTCTTACTTCATTCGGATTTCCAGCAACGATGATAGACCCGAAACTGCAGGAAATGTGAATGTACAAACGAACGTCATACGTACAGAATATAATATAGAGAAAACGGCGTTTCGCCGTTTATGGCATGCACCACAACAGCAATTTGCTCAGGCCATAACTCAAACGGACAAACCAATTTAACAAAAAACGTTTTACTTATCTCGATACACGGCACATTAAAGAATAAAAGAAGATACAAACCCGTCTTGTCCAGCTTCCGAATGTTTTTCCGCCATTTTTCCTTTCAAATAGTTTACTTCGCAGCGCGCGCCAAACAAGCCAAACCCCCCAGTTGAGCTAAGAATCATGGGAATTGTAGTGTGATCATGATCATAATGGGACAAATAGTACTTGCAGAGCAGTAGTTTGCTTTTGGATATTGATCGCACTGTTGATGGTAAAACTCTTCACAAAGAAAATAGATGATGTATAAAACTAAGTTATATATTTTAAACACAGAGCATAGGAAAATACTATGTGCATCTGTAACATGAGAAGAAGATAATGTGAATTATTTGATTTGTATGTCTGCTTTTTGGTCTTATTCGAAATAAACTAAAATATAATATATAATATCATGCTCTTGAGTTTATTTTGGTTATAATTTTTAACTAATTCTCAAGGAGATCAAATGCATATTTTTTTGACAGAAGTTTATGTGGCAAAGTGGCCTCAGTTGGCAATAAAATACAAATTAAGACAGCGTCTTGACTGACTTGTTTTAAATTCTGTTTGTACACTTTGGTTGGATTTTCTGACATCCAGCACAAGTGCACTGGAAGTTTATTTAACTCTCCCTCATGTATTTCCCCAACTGATGTTACATTAATAGACTTAAGTGCATTTATTTCATGGATTTGGTCATTTACTTGAGTTCATAAAAACTCATTATGCAGTTAAAAGGTTTAATGGAAATGAAAAAGTGAAGGTACTACTGAGAGATACCGTAATTTTCTTTTCTGACAAATTACCTGGAAAATGAGTTGACGATGAAATCATACATTTAAACAAGCAAGTTGGCATCTTCTTGACTTCATATCAATATCACAAATATTACTTTTGCTCTTTGGTAAGGCCAAGTTCCACAAATTCAGCATTCAGAGCACAGTGGAAAAAATCTGAGAAATGTATCACATTTTGTATTTCAGTGACCTTCATCTGCTCCATAGCTCTTAAATGCTTCGTAAAGTACTGAAACACAAGGGAGTTCATTTTTATATGGAATGGCCATTAGTTTAAGCTTATCTTATCAAACAAAGGTTTGTGTAAGTTTATATCAGTGATAAAATAACAAAGCTGTTTATAACTGAGTTTAGCATTTGTTAGTAAAAATCTGTTGGTAATTAAATAAAGACTTAACCTACATTTTGGCTTGGCCCATGCAACATGTCCCATATCATAAAAGGTTTCAATAGAGGGATGTTTTTCTTATCTCTCATCAGATACTCGTCATTCCTTACCTTTTTTGGGTCCAAAATAGTTCATGACCTGCTCGATTGGAAATACGCATCCTTTCCTTGTGCAGACACACCAATATTTGTACTTGAAAAACACTTGACAGACATCATCATTTGTATCTGTAAGTCTTTATAAGTCTGTTAGAGATGTTTTTCACTTTTTACAAAATAAAGGGTCAAAAAAAAAATCAAAAACACTTCTGCAATTCTCTCAGAGAATGCCCATTAGTGTGCCTGTGTTTCACTCTGGCTGGCACACAGTCTCGCACTCCACTCAATACTGCTGTCTTCATGGCCTTTTGTAGCAGCGGGGAAAGGACAGATGAAGAGAAAGAGAGAAATATAGAAGAACTGAGGAGTTCTGAAGAAAACAGAATCTAAACACAGGAACTCAGATGGTAACAGAAGGGTGGAATGGAATAAAGGAAGGGATACACAGAGCACAGTACCGCTTGCCATGACCGTCTCAAGTGTTATGTTTGTGTCACAACAGCTTTAATTGTCCTCTTCATCCAAAGTCTTCTCTCCCTTTACAGTTTGGTTGGTAAGGGCAGCAGTAGCTATTGGCACTGAGTTCAAGAAGGCAGCGTGAGAGCTCCTTTGCCCAACAGGAACTGCAGGACACGGTCCACCAGAAGAGCCGCAACAAAGTCTACAACCAGGACCTGGGCAATGATCATCTTGAACTGCAAAGGAGTACAAGAAGGGCGATAACTTCAATGGCCATTTAATTTTTGACTACATTTGACTGATTATTATCAAGTGTAAATGACAAAACAGTACAGTTAAAACAACATATGCTTACCTCTGTTGGAATATCAACAAGGGCAAACTGTTCATTGAATTCTGGTGAGGAACCAGACAGAAGGCCCACAATTGCTAAGCCCGACAGAGCTATACTCCATAGTAGTGGGCGATTCTCAGTGAGAGACTCCATGAACGGGTGACCCTGCCAGACACAACAACAACATATGTTGTAAATCTATTTCAGTAAAATTAATGCAGGGATAACTAATCGTATAATATTATTAAATGAGCACCTTGTAGTTAATGGCAAAGGTAGCCATCTGCATGGCCATGGACATTATATACACGGTGCTGTTGATTAGACTGGGTTCAAATTCTTTGTACAGATCTGCAAACTGCTCCTCTCTGCAAGAGAAACCGCACAAGAGAATTGTTAATAATATGTAGTCATGTTCATTTACAAATGCAACTATTGATTTTATAATGTAGCCATTTACACTCTCATTCCCTTGCTTTACTGTGATTTACCTGGGTGGACTTCTGCTCTGAGCCTCTTTGTAAAGATATACCAGACTACAAAAGTGAACAGCAAACTGCAGTAGCACAGTTAGCACCGTATAAAGATTGAAGATGTTTGGCAATGGTCGCTCCCGTGACAATGTTTTTAGTGGCTGTGTACACAAGAGAAGAAAAAAGGCTTCATCAAAAACAGTACAAGTCATTTTTAAACTGTGAAAATCATCTTTCAAAGAGAACATTCAAAGTAGACACTAATTCTCACCTTTGATCTAGAAATGAAGAGGAAGCAGCCAGCTAACAGTAGGCCCTGCAGGGTTGCCTGGAAATCACTAAACTTGACCCCCTCGAGGTACAGTACAGACTGGCTGTAGGCCAGTACCAGGGCATTGAGAGCCAGAATTTTAAACATCTGGAGTGTTGTCACGAGAGTGCAGCGACCTTGCTTTATTACATGGCAGACTGGGGGAAAAAACAAAGTGACAGGTTTCAGAAATGGAGAGTGACTTAATGTTTGAACCTTTGACAATTACCGTATATTAACATCTCAAAGCTGAGAAACACGTGTTACTCACTGCATTGTATGGATGAGAGCTTGGAAGTGAAAGGCGCTGCGATGGAAGCATCACCCAGCTTCACCACTTGTACCTGATCCTCTTCCATTTCCCGTAAGACTTGACTGATTCTCTCCTATAACAGGACAAACCATGACATTTTCACCAGTGCACTACAACTCTTGTAATCAAAGAAAGAAACACATTTTTCTTGAGCTAGAAAAGGGCTGGGATGCTTTCAGTGGTCATATGAACAAGTGTCAGCTGTCATAGGGAGGAAAACAACAGTTGTTACTGTTAATCATTCCCTGAAGAATCAGGGAGGAGATCTTTCTGATGATGTACACCTTTTGTGCTGCGAGCTGCTCTTCTCTCTGTGCCATCACCCTCTGCCTGGCTGCCCTGGAGCTCAATTTTCCTCCTGAGGTAACAGGTGGTAAAGGTCTGGATTCTATGGTAGGCACATCCTTCTCTCTCCACCGTCTCCTTTTTTCGGGCATGCGTTCTGGGGCGTTGGCCAAAAGAGCAACACCTGAGGAGAAAACAAAATAAACAGCCTTGCTAAATGTTGGGATCATAAAACACAAAGGCCGCAAGTCTCTGTGGTTGATAAAACTTACCAACGTGGGCGTGTTTGAGAGCTCCAACATCATTTGTACCATCACCACACATCAGCGTTACATAACCAAGCCCCTTTAGACTGGTAATCACAAACTCCTATGACACAACAGACAACCATCACACCCTTTAAGTCATTTACAATGATACATAGAGCACCTTAAATGATTTGTATTCAGGGGGACATTTTTCTAGATTTCCTAAAATCCCTCTCAACAACAATGAAATACTATTGGTGGGTCATATAGTTAAATTACATGCCTAATTTGCATTACAGACTACTACTAAGTCTACCATCTACCACCAGCAAAAACTAATCTGACATCAGCTATTGATGTTTGCGATGGACCAATGAAAAAGTAGAAGTTAACTTAATTAGACCTGTGTTTTATAAACTTCAACATAAAGGACTGTCACACAGTATGGTACATGTTAAGCCAGTTAAAGGTCACTGAAATTCAATCATCACACTAAATGTGACCCAGATAAGCAACATCTGTCTCAGGTTTATGATTTGTAGCTCTGTTATAGGGTGGACTTTCCCCTAAAGTGGAGCATTTCTACTAGATTTAAACAATACATAGTTGCTGCTGTAGGACTTACTTTTTGTTTTGGACTGACACGGGCAAACACTACTATATGAGGCAAGAGAGTGTGGAATAGCCGTGGGTCACAGCTCAGTCTCGCCAGCCCCTCTCCTGTTACACACAAGTCGTACTGATGCACGAACGAAGAAAGGGAGGGAGGGGGCACTGGTACATGCACGCTGCCATCAATGGATTCCCATTGCCACTCACCTGTAAAACAAAATAATAATTTTCGGCATTCGGTGTCCTTCAGGTACAATGTTGACTTTGCTTTACTGGAAACTTGTCTTACTGTGATCGGGGCTTGGTTGTAATATCAGCGTGTGTTCTTTTTGAATGAAGTGAAGCTCTCTTGCTACATGGCACGCCGTTAGAGGGTTGTCACCTGTGATCATCACCACCTTAAAGCAAAAGAAGCATCTTCTTAAAACCATCGTATTTGCATAGACTTTCAGAATTGTGTGTTGTCAGCTTGTTTACATGATGAGATGCTTCCTGGATCTCTTTGATGACTGCCTTGCTATCACTCTTGAGGGGGCAGGACACAACCATGAACCCAGCAAAATGGAGGTTGCACTCCAGTGCATCACGACTTATCTCACGGACCTATTAGATCCAAAAATATCCAACTCAGTTCAAACGTATTTGTTACTCACAAACATCACACAACGTGGTATTTTCAAATAAAATTAAATTAGAACCTGCTGATGACTGAGATGTCCTATCTCTTTATATCCCAAGGCCAGCACTCTGGCCCCTTCCCGAGACATTTCCCTGTGGACTTTGTCATAACTCGCTGGACATACTGCAAACTACAAAAACAGCCAAATTAGAACACCAGAAGATCCTGTTGATTAGGCTAAAAAAAACAGCACATTATGTATGTGGATGGTGTACATACCATTCCTCTGAGTGTCTCTGGAGCTCCTTTGACAGCAGAGATGTAGCAGAGGTCAATGGAGCCCATTTTCTCATAAGATGCCAGAACTGACATCCGCTTTAGAGCACTGGCAAAGTGGAAACGCTGGTGGATCTTAAGGCCCTGGGTTTTGATGCTTCGGGGGAAAACCTTTTCATCTGGTCAAAGAAACAAAAGTTAAGGAGACGCACATTTATGCATTATACCTTTAAAAACATTGGGTCTGACAAATCCATAGTATAAAGACAACAACCTCTACAGTTAAAATGGAAAGGTTTCCTTGCAATTAACAAAGAGAATATTTTGAGATGACCTGGATACTTTAAAACAAAAAGAATCAAGAAAAGAAACAGTTGTGGTTTTGTATTTCAAACCAAAGTGCATGCAAATTAGAGAGGGCCACATGATTATATGGAGCCTAACAAAAACATGTGCATCCACACATGTTGTCTCGCACACTTACCGCTGCCATGTGTTGTACTTTCTGAAGCTACAATATGAAGAGGTCATATCCCTGTACCTTTAGTGAGGGTCCAGTCAGCGGCAGTCAGCATGGCTTTCTCCAGTGGATCTCCGACCAGCTGTCCATCATCCAGAGTAACCAGCGAGTGACAGGTGGCCACTACCCGATGTGTCTCAACAGGGATCTCAGACACAGGCATCACCTCCTTTCCTTCCCTGTCAATAACACAAACAGATATTCTCTATGCAAATACTTACATTTTTTAGTAAGTGTTAAAATGACTTTAAACAAAAGAACAGGCTTATATTGTTTACAATAAAACACTGAGAATGGTGGGCAGAGTTTACCTAAGGCCTGCAACCCCACGTACGACCAGACTGTCACTGGTCAGTGTTCCTGTTTTGTCAAAACAGCAGACCTCCACTTTCCCTGCAAATGGTATCCTGAAGGGCTCTGTACAGAATACATCTAGGCAGAAGGAGAGAAAAAGAAGACATGAATAAATCCCTGCTCTTACAAGCTCTGCATATCAAGGTGCCACACACACACATAAACAAGCTTACAGAGTTTGGCCAGAGCGATAAGAGATGTGTTAACTGCCAGCGAAAGCTCTATGGGGAGTTCTGGTGGAACCACTGATGTGAGGATTAGCGTGCACTCCAGAAACAGCTTGTAGCGATTCCTGCTGAGATCCTTGGTCCCTAAGGGGTGACACAAAATGCATAATATTGTGATATGACTGATACCCTTACCTTTGAGATATTAGCCATCACTTTGAATGTGTTAAATAAGAATGACATAAGTCGATTCTGTGCACCTCACCTTCTACCCACACATAAACTGCTGCAGCAATGGCAAAAACCAGAAGGAAGAGGATGAAGATGAATGTCTCCAGGTTGTTTGCTGTCACTCTCTTCACACCGAAGAGGATGGTACGCAATAGTTTACCCTGGAGGAAAGTTTACCATCAGTACATTTTCACAGCCAACTATGCCTTAGACACAAATATTGTCAAATATTGTCAAAACTGAACATAAAATTTGTACGTACAAAACGTACTTATGTAGACATACTAAGCAACTTTCTCACCTGAGAGGTGTAGAATCCTGTTCTTAAGACATAGGCCACACAGCCATTGTCTACAGCTGCACATAAAGAAAAGGATTTATGAGCTTACATCTTGTTTTAATGAAAAAGACTGACCATTTGCTTAAGTATTTCAACAAGGAGGGGTTGGTAGCAAACAGCACTTACGTTTGAGTCCAGCACTAGCCTTTAAAGGAGGGCTATGTTGGACCACTTTTGTCCCACCAGAGATGATGTGGAGTCGAGAGTCTGTCTGTAGGTCCAGGACTTGCTCTGGGTCCAAATCCTCAATTGGTTCCTGTATAATCCATGTTATCAGAAGTTATTAAGATGCCCCACAGTAATCCTAGTCCAAACCATCAGTACATATAAGTTAGCCTCCAACCTTCATCTGGGGCACAGATTCTCCAGTCAGCATGGCCTCATCCACAATGCAGCGACCCCTGAGTAGCAGCACATCACAAGGTACCAAGTTGTCCTGGGGTGAACGTCCTATGCAGGAGACAGTACACATATGAAAGACACACTAACAAAGTGAATCTAATCTTCTTAGTGAAAATGGAAACACTGCCAGAACACTTACCTATTGAGACAATGTCACCAGGAACAAGCTCATCACTTGAAATAGGTCTCCACTTCCTGTTGCGATACACCTGGCAGAAAATAGGAAAACATGGAAAAAAAAATAATGTAATACAGCAAAGAAAAGAGATTACAAGGTAACATGCTTGTTTCCAACTTACTAACAGTCAATATAGTAAATTCATTTAGCCTACCTGGATCATGTAGGGCTTGTTTCCCATGCGTCGAATTTCAGACATATTCCTCATTTGTTGTTGAACCAGGGAGGCCTCGAACGCCACCAGCATGAACAGTGTGAAAACACTGTAGTACCAGTACTCATCCAGACACCACAGCCCAACACAGAATACCTGATGGATGTCACAGGACCAACAACTTTACATGTATGAAGTTGCTATTATCAGCTCCAGCACTTAAAAAACATTCACACATTTGCATACCTGGAAAACAAAAAAGGGAGCTGTGGCCCTTTCTCTGAAGAGCTCCAGGAAATCTGGTACTACCATCTCAGCATGGTTGGTGCCATAGTTCTTTTCAGCAAGTCTGAGTTCAGCCTCTTCCTGGTAGCCACGCCAGGACTGGAAGTAGCCCATTGGGTGATTGATTGGAAATGCTATTGGAAGGAAACATTTCTTTTCTTGGTGGTCAAAGATGTAGCGAATCTTTTGAAACTCAAAAGATAAGGTCCCCTCCCCATTCTCATCCTGTTGGTCAAAAAACATAATTTAAATACAGAATTCATTCAAGTATTGTATTTTCAAAACGACCGAATTTTTTTTTATTTTTATAGTTTTGGCAAATCACATTGTTACACAGTAACAAATAGATAAGATAGATAGATAATATCTTTAGTTAAGTCTAAACCTCAGTGATAACAATAAAATAAAAAAATGTTGTTGATGCCCTACAATGAAGCCTTCGCAAATATGAATAACAAAGTAAATATTGATTTCAAACAACTGGTAAAACTTAAGCTTGGTAGGCAAAGAATGGGAAATCGCAGACATGTTCCCAAAACATCCAGAGCATCCAGAGAGTATGTTTAAAAACTGACCTGGTCCCTCTGTAAAGGTACGAGTTCAGCAGAGCCATTGTTGGGGGTGGGTATGACCTTTGCCAGCGTAGCCTTGTTTGGGTCTGCTTCCTGTATGTCAGGTGACAAATTCACACACTATCACAAAAATGTCTCTGTTATTTTTAGCACAAAGACGTTCCCCTGCAGCCTTGTCCCTTTCAAATGTGGCATGACTGACATACTGTATGCATGATAACTTGCTGTCCAGGCATGTTCCCCTTGACTTTTAAATCTGCCCACAAGATTAATTACCAGGTTATGTTAATACAAGTCTGTTGTGGTGTTCAGACAGACAGACAGACAGACAGACGACTT
This sequence comes from Solea solea, assembly GCF_958295425.1. Lineage (NCBI taxonomy): Eukaryota > Metazoa > Chordata > Actinopteri > Pleuronectiformes > Soleidae > Solea > Solea solea. The sequence goes on from NC_081149.1 coordinate 12,498,354, forward strand.
TATTAATCCCTTTGGGAGGTTCCCTCGGGGAAATTAACAGCTCCAGCATCCATACACAGCACTGTTAAAAATAGAGAATAGAATAAAATAAGATAATAATAAAAATAAAAATAAAAATATAAAAATGAAAGTGACCCATGCTATATATATGTATGTATACCTACATACACACAACCAATGTATATATATATATACATACATACACAGATACATGCATACATACGCACACATACATACATATACATACACGTATACTTATATATGCATACATACACATACATACATACATATACACACATATATACATATATATATATATATATACACACACACATAGGTATAGGTACACACACACCTAGAGTTACCCCGTAATGCCCAGGGTTTTATTGCACATGTCTATGGTTTTATTGCACATTATGTTATTGTTGTGGTTGTTGTTTGTTTAGTTCGTACCGGTTTTTTTATTTTTTGTTTGCTTGTTTGCCCTCCTCCCCCCCAGTGAGGAGTTGTACAGTTTGATGGCCCGGGGGACAAACGAGTCCCCCAGCCTGTTGGTCCTGTATTTTGGGAGGAGCAGCCTCAAAGAGTTCTGAAGGGCTCTTAAAATAACTGCTGCACCACATGTCAGTCATGATGTCTTACTATATCAATGTTGGGAAACTTCAATGAAATTTCTATGGTCAGTGAAAATTAAAACTGGAATGCAAGGACATATCGCCCATCCATTATAAAAGAGACTGGTGCGACTGGTACAAAAGCACTCAAACGGCAAAATAAAGAATTTTGCACACTATTTCACTTGCATTGATAAATTACCAAGTAAATTATGCTTGCTATGAGTAAATTATGCTTGATGAAGACACATTTCTTGAATTAATGCATTGTGTGCGGAATAATTTATTTAATTTAATTTATAGTACTATTATAGGTGTGAAGTCACTTGATATTTCATGAAATAATACCCCTGACTTAATACTATGCAGATGGGACAGGGAAAAATATGTGTGTTATCATCATCATTATTCGTGTTCTTATTGATGTTTACCTTGGAACAAGTGAGCCAACAGTGCGCGTGCACGGACCAATAACCAGAAAGAGCTGTGAGGACGTGCGCGATCCCGATAACGGCTAGCGCCAGGAGGCCTGCCTCCGGATACTCTGAAGCACCATACACTCCTAACCACACGTACAACCAGCACGGGTAGAAAACGACCAGGAACGGGAGGATGGTGCCGTGTAGCAGCCGGGGCCTTCGCCTGTACAATGTCACCGAGCTCACCAGCTCGTCGCCGGTGCCGCTGTCATGCTGACTATGGTTCACAGAGGGGGCCATTTGCAGCTCACCGGGTCCCCGGATCCCGTCTGCAGCTATATTTCCATCTTTCCTGGCGTCGTTCATCGTACTTTATCGACTCCTCTGCCCCCCTCTATCATCCACCACCACCCTGTCGTGCTGTAACCGGTAGAAATGAAATTATACACGGTGCTCGGTCCAGCCTTCAAAGCCCGTTTCCCTGGATTGCTCGTACTATGACCAGGGCTTCCGCATACGTAAACGCGTAAAGACACGTAAGAGTCGTGCCGCTGAAATCAACCGTAATTACCGTCCACACATTGGAATTGTTTTATTTGGGTCAAATTTCATATGACACAAACTCCTTTTAGAGTTTACTTCGACGAAATGTCGAAAACATTTTCAATGTAACATACTTTTATCATGAAATGAAGTGCGTACCGCTTTAATAACTTCTTCGTCATCATAGAGGGCGTAGTCATACCTTGAGATTGACACGAACCAGGACCAATAGAATGAAAGAATCGTGTCTTTTTTGTGTGTTTATATCCAATCAGACGGTTATGGGTGTAAACAGAGTGTACCGGCTGTGCAGTCATGGCTCCACATGCTGGTGTAGTAACCTTGATATTTTAGCCTCTTCGTTTGTGACAAACCCACAACAGCAACATGTAAGATTTATAAGTATGACTCATACCATTAATGTATGTATTTATTGTCTCACTGTATAAGTAGATACCGACTATTCCTTTGTGAATTAGACTACATCTCCCTTATATACGTTTTGTTAATGGTTATATCTCTTGGAATTGATTATTCATCACTCTCACATGCCACCATTCAGGCAGGCTGCAATGGACATCACGGCAAAGTACTGCCATAAGGAAATGGAGGAATATGGGTCATGTGTGGCTTCCAACCCATCAACATGGCAGCAAACGTGTCATGAACTGAAGATGAAGGTTGCACAGTGCACGTCATCACAGTAAGGCGGACACAGTACCACTCATGTGGCTCTAACATCTTTATAGCCACCCGTATCAAAGTGAAATGGCTTCTAACCACTGCATTTTGCTTTTGGCAGTCCGGTGATCCAGAAGATCAGAGAAGACTGTTCCAAGGAGTTTGTGGAGTTTGAGCGTTGCCTGAGAGAAAACCAGGACAAACCTGCCTCCTGCTCACCACACGTGGCTCGCTTCCTTGGCTGTGCAGAGACCGTGGACCTCAGTGGAGTGGGTAAGTCCTTGCTGGAAATCACCATGGACATCTCAAGTTTACATGAACAGTTGTGAATGCATTAGTAAAAAAAACCCACAAATACTGAATCATGTTTTGGTGTAGTATGTAAATAATTGATAATAAATTATGTTTCTTTTCTAAAAATCTAGCTCAGCCGTCGTAGCAGAGACACCAGAATTCCATTACTACCAGATTACACCTGTGCCCGCAGCATCACAGATGCTGGTTTCACTTGTCTGAGGTGTATTCAGTGTGCATTTGTCTTCAGCAAAAACAAGACACTGTGAGTTGGACGTATGTGTTCTTTTACTTCTCCTGTAAATGTGTTCTTGTGAAAATAACATTTATACTTGCCTGTAAGTGAGAAAATCTGTTTTGTACTGATTTTGTTGAGCTAGTTAATTAAAATAGACATCACACTTGTATGTATTACTCATCTGGCGTGGTCGTCTGTTGTTTTTTATAACTTATGTCTGTCCTTCCCAAACTCATCCTCTCCAGGCCTGGATCAGAGTCAAATATTAAGCCGGAATGTTGTCACTCCCACACAAACTCTCCTGACCACTCAATGAGTGAAACATAGGGAGTCTGGGAAGAATGAAGGAGGAGGAGGCTGTCCACCTTTTAATCAACAATACTAGTGAGAGAGACAGAGGGAGGATGTTGAGTCAAGAGCCCTGTGACCACTGAGCAGAACAGGCCTTTTCTGGTTCAATTATTAAAGCACTGAAGGGGGTCATGGAGGGGGGAAACATTCATTCTTTTCAAGTGTAATAAATACCTCCCTGGTTCATATGAGCAAGCGATCAGCACATCTTCATTTATCATACTAAGGACAAATAAGGCAAGTGCACTTCAAAGATGAAACCGCAGATTGTATTGAAGATACGGCAATATTACATTCAAAGCACATCACCTGGCAGTCACTGAACAAAAAAAATGTAAAACAGGATCTCGCCTAGTACCACACAAATAAGTTACATTCACAAAAATATCACTTTAAAAATACCATGACTCCGTGATCAGAGTCGAACATAATGTCATGAAGGAATGCCACAGACTGTAGCCAATCACGGAGAACTTATATGAAATGGGTACGACCCTAATCCTATTTTATTTTGCATTTGTTGAGTTGCATCCCGACTCTTTGTTTAGCCTCAGTTTGGAGGCGTTTTCCTTAGACCTACTTTGTGACACACAGATATCATGCTACAGTTTAAATATTTGCTGATTATCACAGAAAAAATTACAAAATATCTACCTAACAACAATTTGCAATGTTTGGAAAAGAAATTGTTACAGAAAGTGACTACAACAATTAACTGTAACACAGTCATACTCACATTTACATTTGGAGTACATCATCATGTATCCTGTGTCCTAACTTTTAGGTATTATATATCTATTGGTTATTTGCTGTACTGCTTCTTGGTGATAAAATTGAAGGGAAAGCTAAAGCATAATTACTTGTACAACCCTGTGTCCGCATAAGGCTCTTCAAATGACCCTGTAGTGTTTCCTAAAGGCTAATAAAAATGCTTCTTTTTTTTTTTTTTAGATTTTTGGTCCATATTATACCATGCATTAACAAAAACTAATGTGGTTTGAAATGATAATTTTACACTGAGAGTTTCCTCCATGTTTCAATCTGCCTTCTCAAAATCATTGGGCATATTAAGTTGTAATCCCATCCAGCACAGTATCCTGAGTTTTTGCTCAGGTTACATAAACATACACACTAACCTGAGAGCAAAATTGTACGCCAATCCATATACAATATTGTATATGCTGCATTCTTTCTCGTACAATAATTAATCACTAGTCCCAAAAAAAAGAATATAACGTACTAATTTAAATTAGACCCTTAGCTGCGCATAAGACCTGCAAAGACTAAATACATTGAAGTTGATTGATGATTTCACTTTCAACAACCACTTTTTATCTGTAATTCATGATATACACAATATGTTTAATAAGAGTTGTCAGTTATGTTGGAAGTGCCACAGAATGTGTTTCAATGAACGTCACAAAAGTACAACGAGAGAAATTGAGGTCCTTAACATTTTGGACATTTACAGTGTCTGTTTTTCCAGCATGTGATTGTTATCTAGAAACAATGATAGGAACGTAATGCAAATCAGTGGTAAATTGATATCACGACAATGCCTTGGCCTGTGAAAAAAGCTCAGAAGTGTGTTTGGGTGTAAGCTATTCCAGGGTGAGTGGTCCCACAGGCATGTTGATGGACTGACTCCATTAGCTGCATCTCTGAGGTGAAGGGTGGATCGGGAGGGGAAAGGGTAAGAGTTTATAAGGGTCAAGAGGTGAAGTAGGAGTTCTGCATGGAGTAGAGACGGTCGATGGGGTTTCCCACACGCCCTGGCAGGAGACCACCATCACCTGTTGCTAAGAGGCAGTCGCCAAGGTGACTGAGGCTTCCATCGCTGTCCAGATCGTGAAATACTGTCTCTGAGTCTAGAGTGAAGAGATTGAGAGTGTGCACAACTGAAGAACTGTCGTTAATTAATCCCGGAGAGCGCAGAAAATCATGGCAAGAATAGGGAAACAGTTTTTACTAAAAACAATAAAGTATTGAATCCAAAAAAGAATATTATCTTAAGCATTTTTACTCACAACTGTTGCAAGGTTATTATGAAGAAAACATTGAGCAGTGCAAAAACTTAGTTTCAAAGTGAGTATTAGACTCACTGGAGGGAAGGTTGACATTTACTGTAATTAGAGGCTAACTTGCTGAATAACCACATGAACCTGATTTATTATTTAGGCCACCATGAGGGTGGGGCAGATGACAAAATATTCAATTTGAGAAGGAGGCTGTCCTTTTACATTTCAAGCTTTTATTTAATGTCTTACCATAGGAGTGGAGCTGTTCATTGTTTAGCTGGGGTGGTGTAAGCCCATGTCGAAACGGATCTCCACCATAGATATTTGGGTCCAGGGCAAGTAGTTGCTGACGTGGCAGAGTGGAATATCCCAGTATCCCATCCATGCCGTGAGTGCTGGATCCGTCTGTGAGACAATGAAAGCCCCTTTATTTATACTGGTTTGTAGTCTACATTATTATTTTTTTTAAAAATGCTTATTGCTATTTCATCTTGGTGCTGAGTAAACACTTACCCTCACTGTCGTCATTGCTCTGACGGCCCCCTCTACTCTGTCCTCTCCTGGATCCTCCCAGCTGCTCTTGTTCCTGCTGCTGCTGCTGCTGCTGTTGCTGCTGTCGACGAGCGATCTTTTTCATCTGTACAAAAATCACATGCTCTTTTAATTATCTGTTTGTTGATGATTGACATGGAGAAAATGTCTTCAAACAAAAGTGTACAGTCTAACCTTTGCTCTCTGGTTTTGAAACCACACCTGCACAACTCGTACCGTCAGTCCTGTCTCAGCAGCCAGTGTCTCTCTCACCTGCAGGGGACATTTTCCATTGTTTACATTAGCAGCTTCAAACACAGCTTGAGAGATGATAACGTGACGATGATAACATACATAAGCAATTCCATAAGAGTCAGTTTTTTTTTGCCATAAGTGTCCATAACACAAGCAGCTGAACCCACCTTGCGACAAGGCTTAGCAGACACTTCAAAAGAGGCCTTAAAAGCCCGGCGCTGCTGAGTGGTCAAGATGGTACGTGGTCGTTTGGAACGCTTGTGCTCCTTGCCTTCATCACCACCTTTCCCCCCACCAGAGCCCCCTCCACCGTCCTCATCCTCGCTTTTCACTGCGCAAGGCAAGCAGACAACAAATCAATCCGACTAGTCCACATACATATTTATTCTCTCCCTAATGAAAAGCACTGAATGTATGAACACTAAAGTGGCCGTGAGCTCTGTGTTCCCTAATTTGATAGGGAGTGCCCAACTGAAGAGGTAAAACACATTCTACAGTGTTCAGTGGTTGTTTCAGTGGGATCTCGTCTATATACTGTAAACAGTATCAACATCAGTGACAGAACACAACAGTCTTATGATGTATAAGTTTATTATAGCCATGGGTAATTAGTAAAAATCCCTTTCTGCAAGTATTATGTGCTGTTGTGTCACTGACTAATGGATTAATTACCAACTCTGTTCCAGAGATCAAGTTCAGTGTATTAGAATTTCTTATCAACTGAACAATGCAACAGCTTGAGACTTGACCCCCAAAGCCATTAATCACCCCTCAGGGGATGATTACTGGTTCACTGTGGTGGAATGTGACTGAACTTGGCTGAAAATATGTTGCATGCATGAAAGTAGACATCTTTTAACGTGAGACATAAACAGGGAAAAAAAGGGATAGCTTCTAATGTAAATGGCAACAAACCTTCTGAAGGCGTACCTGATTCTGTGGGTGTAGGACTGATAGCAGCCAACATTTCCCTCTCCTTTTCATAGTCCATGCGGCAGAGCAGCTGGCCTTCTTTCAGCACAAACTCATCACCTCTCTGCAGTCGGCGTTCACACTCACAGCAGCTGAAGCAGCCCAGGTGGTACACCTGGCCTAGCACACGCATTATCAACTCTGAACGTCCAATCACCTGCAGGCAGGCACTGCACTTCCTTATAAACAGCCTAGAGACACACAAAAAGATGGAACATGTAAAGGGAGGAGTACAAAAAAAAGGAAAATAGAACGGCAATTAAAGTTGGAGACACAGACAAGGAGCCGTGACACATTTATACTCAGCTTCAGTGATTCTGGAGATCAACATCGTCTCTTAATTAAAGGTCGTATAAACATTACCCAATTCACAGAGCAACAAGGTGAACATCTGCTGGAAGGAATTACATTAGTCTGCAGTTTACATGGTATTTTCTTTTCTCCCTCATGACAGTAGGTGGCAGTAGATGACTTTGTGAAGAGAGAGCTGCCAACGAATAGTTTTTTTCCCTTTTAATTCCTTGAACGTTGAGATCTGTGCATGGTAATCAACTTTTCACCTCCCTCCTACAATGTGAAAGGACTGATTTAGCAATATGAATAAAGCTTAATATGGATCATTTCTCAGGGCCATTGCTTTTTCTCCATGACCATTTTGATTCTTTTGTCCCTCCATCTCTCCTCCTGTGAGACGTTATAAGCCCTCAGTTTCGCTCCTGCTTCACCATCTCTTCACATCCCTTTTCCATTCACAAGACCTAAGTCGCTGCCATTAAATTCCTCTCAAATCCCTGCTCTCGCACTTGGTTTCCTCCCCCTCCCTCTGTAGTATTTTCTGCCAGCATTCCCAGTTCTCCCTCATGCCCTCCCAGCCTGCCTCCCTAGTTCACTGAAACTAATAAAGACAGGATTAATTAGATTGTTGTTTAAACAGTGCGATGGCCAGACAGACGCTGTAAACTCATAACCAGGGATTGGGGATAGCATGGGGTTAATCTCTCTCCTCTCACTTATGCACACTAAAACACATAAACCCATGCAAACATAGACACATACACATGCACGAGCAGGCATACACACAGACATTTGTACCAATCTACTAATGGTTTAGAATCATCTAAAATTTGGCTACCGACCCACATGGGCCACCCTACCATAACAATCACCATACTTCTGCAGCAACACACCTGCATCTAGAAAAATCTAGTAGGTACAATATCACTTCAACAACAAGAGTTACTGAGAAGCAAGATCTTAGGTGTAAAGAGAGACAGCAGAGGCAAAACACCAACCTGTGTAAGAAATATGAAAGTACATTGGAGAATGGGCGATGAGACAGGAGTGGAGGTGGCAGGGGCAGGTGGAGGGAGGGATAAAGGCAGAAGTGTTGAGGCTCCCTGATGGAGCGATAGGAAGGTGTTGCTGCCCAAATCTGGAGTGTAAAGAAGGAGCCAGGTCTGCACATTAGTGCTCCTAATCTGTGATTCTGTCCCAACCACAGCTGCTATGGCTAATCTTTCTCAATCCATCTGCCAAACACTCCCAAAATTCCCCAAATGACAGTGTCACTAACGCAACAGCACAACGCAGACACAAGTGTTGCCACTAGCAGGTCTACACAAACCTATTGTGACAGCAACTCAGCTAAATTGTGCCCAGTGTAATTTCCCGCAGAAACTCTTACACTGCATCTTAAAGAAACACTTCCACTAGCATAGCTGCAAGAAGCTGCGTGTTCATCGTCATATCTGGCACCGAATACAGAGTCCTCAAAGAATGACCACTGCTCTCCTCTGAGCAGCCTCAGTCTCCATTTCAAACACAGGCTTCAACAAATTAAATACCTCTTTTAGTTGTGAACAAAATACAACACAACAGAGTTGTCACAGAATTGCTTGCATAAGACTGATGATATCGCTGGTTAAGTCCCACACTCCCTAATCAGGGTGTACACAGCACGGTAGGAATTTACTCAACATGGCAAATGAAGGCAACTTGGGGCAACTGCCACAGAGGGGGGTCTGTAAGTAGATCAGTCTAATCCCTCTAAATAGAAGTATCATTCACACCAGCCCTGACCAGAGTGCAGCTTCCAATAAATCACTATGGACGTCATAGCTGAAGGAGCAACAACAGAATGTATATTTATCCACTACTCTCTCTATCAACTGTATACTCATTTATTTATACTCCACAACCACATGTTGCATTGTAGTGTATTTCCATATTTACCTATTTCTGAAAATCTTCTTCATTTCACCACACTTTTTTTCTACTCTTTGATATAGAAACTTCTATACAGAGATTTTTAAAATATATACATTCATTTTGAACATCCAATATTTTACAGGCACGTTTCAGCTTTCATTTGGGATGATTGCATGGTATATATATATATATATATATATATATATATACATATATATAAACTTTCTCAAAATAATACAGAATCTTAAAAAGTGTTTGTCAGAAAAAAAGGATTTTTGCATTCATCAGAGGGTTTTCCTATAATGTAGTGATGCAATGTTCATGACACGTAATTACAGCGAGCAGAGATGGGCTGAAAGTGCAGGGAGAAGACTGTGTAAAACAGTCAACTTTAAGACTTTTTGATGTGCACAGCTTCAGAAACCCTGGCTGCAGTCAACTTCATGTTCGTTGCTGTGGATTTTGGACGGGTTTGGGGCCACAGCTAATTACAAACACTGATTATGAGATTAAATGTTGAGAGGCAGAGAAAGGTAATGTATCCTAAGTATCAGGAGGGTATAATGAGCTCTTGCTTGCTTACTTTATTGTAGATCCTAGGCATACAAACAGAATGACAGAATCTTCCTCGTCTCCCTAAGCAGTGTCATGTGGCATTGTTTTGCCTGAGAGCTCCGACAAGCACAACATTGTCTGGACCTCAACACAATAAATACTGTATGTATGTTTCTCAGTGTGATTACAATTGTTGTCCTTGCCTCCATATTTCAAGACTATTGGAGTATTGGTTTGCTTATAGTCTAACTGCAGGTTTGGAACAGTTTAATGATGTAAGAGAGCCCAAAGAACAGATTTGTTTTCAGAATGACCAAAGTATGTCACATAAGTGGGTGTTTGCTCATGCCTCAAAAATGGTTAAAAAAAAAAAGAAAAAAGAAAAAGGTACACACAAGGACCTGTGATAGATGCAGAAAGAAAAATGATATGCAACAACATTACTTTAAAATTGTATTCTGTTTAGTATCCACTTCCTAGATGTGCTTATGTGCACGTGCGCCCGCGCGCGTGTGTGGATGTATGTGCGTGCACTTTTGGCGGATATTGCTCTGTGAAGCAAAATGGCTCAGAGCCAGGGTTCAGTAATCACATCATCTCCTTTTATTAAATCTCCCTGCACTGCTTCTGTGTTATTAAAATCTCCCAGCATTCCCCACAATACTCGCTACCCCTGCCACCACTCACTCACTCATGCACACACACGCGCACACACACACACAAATATGGTACAGTCACACACACATAAGTGTATATAGTCACACGCACGTATAAACACAAATATGCACAGTTTGTGTAAACACAGATATGGTGCCTGGGTACAAACATCAATAAAACACTGACAGATGCTGTCATGTGTGCCCCATGTCCATCCATGCATCAATATTCTAACATCATAAACATAAACAGTCTCTTGTTCAATGAATGGCCGACATAATGATGATGAGGACGTGTGGTGTGTGGAATAATCACATCAATAGAGCATTTCCACACAAACTCTCACACAGTCACATGTCACGCCTCACACTGTGAAAAGCTCACGTCCTCGTAATAACAGCAGCTCTACATGCCTGTAATATTTAAGACTTAATGTAATGTACTGTGTAAAGTAACAGCTAAAAACCTGCATGACATGCATGGTCTGCATGATATGTGTCTCCGGGTGTGTGTGTGTGCGCGATCTACACCTGATGCTACTAAGAATGCATGCTATGTGTGAGGCTGTGGATGTGTGTGTGTGTGCGCGAGTGAGAGGGTGTGTGTGTGTGTGTTAGTTTAGATAACACAGTTAATCCCCAGGCCACCAGAACGCAATATCCTGTCTGCCCATTTCTCATTTCCTGTCTGTCTCTGGTGGAGCGGGAAGCAGTGGGGAGGGGGTGGTGGGGGACAGCGGGACCCGTTGCCCCAGAAACAGGAGATACAGCCGGTCGATTTGAGAAAAGTCTATGCCGATCTCCCTATCTCTCCCTCTCTCTGGTGTGACCCCCTATTCTCTCTCTCCTTTTCCTCTCCCTCTCTGCTTTTATTATCTCAGATTTAATAAAGCCGAGGCGAGCAGCTTGTTCTGCCATGAAACATTTATTAGCTGTCTGTTATAAAAGTGTTGTGGGGGAGGAAAGATGATGGGGTCTCATCTCACATTATGCAAAAACAGTGGCAATATTACCCCCCCACCCCAACCCCCCCAACTAGACAAAAATTAGCACATCCCTGCTGCTCTTCTCTTTCTGAAACTCTCAGACACCTCAACTTTACATTATTTATCCCATTTCAAACCTTTTTACATTCAGAGCTGTTCTCTCAGTCACACCACAAGATCGGACCGTTCTTCACCGGCACACGTTCAGAAAACAAAAACTTCTACACCTTCACTTTCTTTGGCAAACCTCCAACCGTCATCTGTTGAGCTGCAGGTTTACATGACTCCTGGGTAAAAGAGGAGTGTTTGAATCAGTTTCAGGGCCACACATGTGCATTTTGTGTCGCCTCTCTGAAATTGACATTTACATGTACATTTCTAAGCTGTAAGTGCAGCCATGAGTTTTTAGACCCTTAATGTACGTATGTCTATTAAAAGAAGAAGAAGAAGCTCACAATATCTCACTTTGTAGTTATAAAACAGTTTTGCGCCATTGGCCCAAGTTATGAAGTTATGAGTTTTTGTTGGCACTGAGTGCATCCATGATTTTGATTTCTTAATAGACACATTGCTATTGGTATTTTAATGCAACACATTTTGTCTCCAGTCTCCAGTGAATCTTGTAAAATTTTTTGAGCAAATACAATCAATATCGTCATGGTTACAGACCAGCAGAAATAAAGCGATAAATATGTTGTTTATGTTTTTTTTTTTTGTCGTTTGGTTAAAAATGACTGAAATTTATGATCATTCCTCTATTTAGGCGTTTTCGATGAGAAGTAATTCTATGGTAAGGTATAAGACTTACATTGCTAGTTGATAAAAGTGTTTATAGTCTCACTTACATGTCATTGCATAATTCTCCCTAATAGTATTTCCCTGTAGCCCAATGTCAGACCTGTCAGCACAGGACAGGCCCAGAATGCTGGGTAATTAGCACTGTACCCAATCAACCTCCCCAGCACCTCCTCCCCCTGCAATCCCGAGACACAAAGAAGGTGCTGCGAGTGGGGATGGGGGGGTGGGTGGGTTGGCGGGTGTGGGCGATTAAGAGAAAACAAGGGATAAACGGGGAGATAAACTGTTTGGTGTCATCGCTGCTATCAATCTCAACGAGAAGGAAATGAGGTTTGGAATAGAGAAATATTATTACAAAGCAGACAGTGATGAACGAGGTAACTGATAGAGAGACGGAGAGAGACAGTAGCTGCGGTGGGGGGTGTAAAAGGGAGACGATGGGGTAGAAGAGGAAGTTTCTATCTTTAAGTCTCTGTATTTTTGACATAACAAGACTCAGAAATTCACCCATATACTGCACGTGTGCTGTGACCTAATGCGATTACTCTGTCGGACATGGACATCCAGTTAGCAGAAGTGGATTCCATAACAGTGGTGGTGGGGTCTTCATCTCTCCGCCTGCAGTGAGAGGGTCTGTAAACCTATAGATGTTGTCTCAGTAACCTCCACCCCACAGAGTGAGGTATTAAACCCAAGGTTTACTGAATATCCACCCTGGCGACCTGCTTTTCTCAGGGCTGAAGCTGCCTTTATAAGGCTTACAGGAGAGTTCGCAGGCTCCACACAGTCACACTACCCTCCATTCTGTCTGGGCTCAGCACTGTTGACCAGGAGCACTGGCCTCCTCGGTTTGGCAGAACTGTAATCTTGAGCCTGTGTGTACAAGACAATGACTGAAGATAACATGAGGCTGCTTTTTGAGGGTCTATGTGTGTCTGCTAACCAACTTTTATGCTTTTTTTGGTCACCTTTCCTTTAAATACACAATATATCGTGCATAAATGCATATTTGGCTTGATATATATTGAACCCAGAATGTTGTTATTCTGCTCATTGTCTTGATTATTTGAATGAAGACTAGTGTTGAGGGAAGTCTTGCTTCACGATTATTCCAAAGTCTTACTCTGAACATCTGCTCGATAGGAGAATGGAGTTCCAGACGATTTCTTGAGGTTTCAAAACAAAAAAATAAATCCACTGGTAAAATCCACAAGATGCACTTGAGTTTATTGTGACTAAATCCCCTCATTTCCATAACAGATTGAGACTGGGGAAACTCAAAACTAAAGGCATACCTCCTGTTTTTACGTGGATAATGAGTGGCAGTGGGATGTATGCTTATTTATTACCCAAAGCTTTAATGACTGAACTTGAACGTGACTTAGAACTGAACCTATACTTTCTGCACACGTATACATTAATCTATTCTAAGACAACACGTTACACTGGTTGCTAGTTTTTAATAATGGAAGCAAGGTATCATTTGAAAACATTAAACATGCAAATGTTAGAGAAACTTAAGCCTTGAAGGCACTTTATAGCCCAGACGAATCACGGTGGGGGGATGGGTCATTTCAAATTAAATTGGTTTTCTCATTTGAATTTTGAAAAATCAGCAGAACGCTCCCACTCCAAAACTAACTAAGTATTGAAGAAAAAATAAGTAAATCACAGATATCGACCCAAAGCACAACTTGCATGTACTTATATTTCAGCATTTTCTTTTGATTCTACAAAACCCATGGGCAAATGAGCAGCGTGTGACTGGCCGCTTGTGCTGAGAAAGCTTCAGGGAGGAGAAGTCTGTTTGTCTCATTGTGCGGGGTGATGTAATTCAAAGCAAATGATGAATTAAAAATATTTGGACAAACCAGAGACACTCCACGAAGGAGACATGGAAAATGGCCCAGTATGAGCTCAAACGCCTGCAAGATGCTGTCTTACCACATACCTATTTTGTCAACACAATCTTTATCAGTAAATTAGATAATCTACTGCCTGACATGCACAAAACCCCATCATATTAATGCATTCAGACATCAGGAAACTTGAACTAACAATGCATCCAAGCTCCATGCAGAGGACTCATAGGAGAAAAACATAATCATCCCCTATTAATTGTGAAAGTTCCCCCAAAATTCTTATGCACATTCCAAATTCTTGGACATGGTTATCCATCACAATGCGCGCACACCTGCTCTAGATGGGAGGGAGGAGTGTGTAGTGTAAGGCGCTGATGGACAGACTGTGGGGAAAACAAGGAGACATTGTTGCTGATCTGCTGAAGGTCACAGGCAGAGCTGTGTGCCAAGTCTGGCACAGACTCAACACAACAAGGCAACTATCCATACGCAATGTATGGTTGACTAAATCAACGCCACAGTGAACGAGGTGCAGACTATTAATGTGGGTCTGCGAGTACAATCATCACACGAGGACAGCAAATGTGTTTCTACTCTCCATCGTTGAACATGGACCCATTTATGATGAACTATTGTCTCCACTTTTTCTACTTATTTTTCCAGGTAAACATACAATTTAGTTATTTTTATATCTCTTTTTACTTTCTCTCTCTCTCTCCCTCTCTCTCTCTCTCTCTTTCACTCTCTCTCTCTCTCTCTCCCTCTCTCTCCTCCAGATGCCAGGTACAGAGGGAGAGTCTGTGTGCTGCTGGATGCTGTCTGACACGTCTCAAAACAATGATAACAAGCTACAGGCTCGTCCTTCAACCATCCACTCCTGGAGCTCACACCCTCTGGCCACAGCATACGCACACACACGCACACACACGCACACACACGCACAGGTTTCCATGACTTCAGAGGACATTGCACTGACTTACATTGATTTCCTGGAGACTTACTCTAACCTTAACCATAATTACTAGCCTAATCCTAACTCTGACCCTAACCTCACTTTAAAACATGTCTCCACCTAAAAATGTAGTAATTTATGTTATGGGAACTTGATTTGTGTACCTATAAGGAAGACAAGTCCTCATAATGTGACTGCGTGAACAGATTTAGGTCCCCACAACATAAGCAATACCAGGCACATACACACAAACACACAAAAAAATCATCATAGATAACAAAAATAAGGCATTTTTATATAAAGTATAAGCTGTGCTTAACAATTTAGAAAATTGTGTTGCTATGTTCACATGATGTACTGTATATATATGTTAAATGACTATAAAGCATGACAAGAGTCCTATCAGGAAGACAAAGTGGCTCTGAAACAGATGTATTCTAATATTATAAACACCATTTCATTGTTCAAATACTCCTTAAATCCCCTTAAGTGGCTGTACATAAAACACACTGCATGACAGTTCAACTCTATTCTATCATCATATGTACAGCATATACCAGCTATCACACTTTCATTCAGTTGCATGTTGACATTTCGTTTAGATGATGATTTGAAATTTATTTTAAAACTGCCTTTGATAGTGGACACATTTTCATACTTAGACGGACATGTTTGAACTTTGGGGATGACGTTATCTATTTTGTACACACTCCCCTTGTTTGTGATGACAGTCGTGCACGCAGGGTCAAATTGAATTTCCATCATAAAGCAGGGTTTGGCAGATGAAGCATGCCGAGTGTATTGTCCTAATTTTCCAGATTTGCCTTTTCACCTTAAGTTCTTTTCCTGTTTACGAGGAATGTTTTGGATAAATTGCGTCAGTAGAATTTCATATTCACCTCTTTTGTAACACATAATTATTGATTTGCTCTTTACGTGTTCAGTGAAGGACAGACGTTGTTTGTTGTTGAATTTGTGCCCTGGTTTTCTTTTGCTTTTGTTTGTAGGGTATAAGTAAACAAGGTCAAGTACTTTCAGCTGTTGTCATTTCTCTCTATTAGTTTTATGGAAAATCCAGTTTTAAATAATAATTTGATTCAAAAAGGGAAATTAAAACACTGAGTCTTGTCTTCACTATATCTTCAACATAAATGTATCTTCCTGTTGAATCCTATGAGGAGGTTTTTCTTTTCCAGATTAAGATTTTACCTTGAACACAAACAACTGGAATTTGGTTTGAAAAATGCACTTTAATGGGTTGGACATATTTTTGTAGTTGTACTTTTACAGTGTGCAGTGACAGTATGTATTTCTAATGCATCATTGTTTTAAATGGAGTTTAACATGTTACTACAGTGTGTGTGTGTGTGCGCACTCTTACTTCTCATAGTCGTGCTTGCAGTACAGCAGTCGGTCCCTGCAGTAACATGTCCCGGTGAGCGTGCTCAAACACACGGCGCACTTGACGCAGGTCTCGTGCCAGGACCGCTCGTTCACGCGCAGCAGGAAGCGGTCTGCGATGGGAGACTCGCAGCCCGCGCACACCTCACCCCCGCGCCTGTACTCAGGACCTGGAGGCAGAAATACAGGGACACAGAGACAGAGACAGGAAATGTAAAATACATGTGGTGATGATGAGCCCAATTAATACAACACCACTTAAAATGATGACAGCAAATCCACTATACTGTTTCACTTATGTTTTAATAAAAAGGCACAATATGGTTTTAATAGTATGGCACAAATCTGTGTATTATTGGACACCAGCTGGCGCACAACATTTGTCCAAATATCCACACGAAGGAAAAAGTTATTACAACCGTTAATATTACGCGAAATATAGACCATTAAAAGTATCCATAATATTTTTTTCTGCATTCCTAGCCATTTATTAATATTGTTATCATTATATTAGAAGTGATTATCCCTTAAAATAAGCTGTTTTGAATTCCTGTTGGATCTGAAAAATGCTCCATGATTACATCGTCATTATTTTACTGGTGTCACGCTATACAGTCTCCCACACAACCACAAACAAAATGATTTGATTCTAACGTTTCTATTCGATGTTCATATTTAGGGTCAAATATTCCAACAGGGGCTTGTTCATGGGCTGTGCTCGTTTATTTCGTCCGGGCCTTAAGCAACAAATGGTGGTGCAAATCTCACCAAAAGGCGTCGAGGATGGAGGCTGCTGCAGACAGGACTGCTGTGTCTCCTCTGTTTTCATCCCTTCACTCCTTCCCTCAGTGTGATCGCTGCATGACAGGACAATCAGGAACAAAGGACAAATGTGTTATTTCTGACGATTCACTGAAGAAACCGCTTTATACTAAAAGTAACCAGTGAGATAAAGTTTGCAGATCAAGGCGAAATATGAAGTCTCCATCATGTAGATTCACACACACACACACACACACACATACACACACAGAGAGATTGGTATGAATTGATGTTGCTGAAATCAGATGTAACAACACAATAATTAGCACATAAAAAAAATCGAGGCAGATCTGAACAGAATAGAATAAAACATGAGAAATTGATCAATATAATATTAATACACGCTTCATTTAGGGCCGGACATCTATATATCAGCCTTTAAATATCACCCGTATACTAAAAAAACCCCAACAACAATTAAAAATGAATCATAAATAATTAAAATGATACAATTAGATAAACCTGTGTTCTCACATTCATCTTAATTTATCTGTCATATAAGGAAATAAAAATAGACATAATTAAACATTTTAGTTTTGCAATGATGTCATTTTGTATTGAAGTATTGAAAAAAAAAAATAATTTAAATCAAATTTAAATCAATAGTTTAACTGTAAACGTTTAATTTCAGTTTTTGTAATTCGTATAATAGTTTATTTAAAATAAATGAGACCAGTTATAGCACATGGCGTCCGTGGCATTTTATAAACTAAAATTATTATTATTATTATTTAATTATTATTATTAAAACACTCTTACTATTAAAACACTCTTCGGTGTTTTCTTTTTTTAAATAATACGTTAATAGCACAATATCTATAGTTTACAAATGACTAATAACCAGAAATTATTATTTTTACATATTTTGTCGACTCACTCTGTAGAAAAGCCTTGTGGACTTTAACCATCACATTTGGGGGAGGCCTTTTTGAGAAAAGGCTTGGATGATTGTTGCATCGCTATACGCACAATAAAGGAATGAGATAAAACAAATTAATTACGTAAATACAACTAATGTGATTTGGCATTTCCCCCCTAATCACTGACATATTTGTTTAATTCACCGATAACTAGAATAGATCGCCACGTTATTAATCCCCTCAGGAGAACCAGGTTGTAATAGCGGATACATAATACATAGACAATAATAAAGAAACAATATGCGTGATGGAGTAAACAATATATTAATAACTAGTTTAATAAAGATAAGTCTTTATCTAAATTCTTGAAAAACATAAAAATAATTGTCTCATTGAAACATGAAATTGAATGTTATTATAAATATGCGGATCAATATAGGATAAATCCAATTCCCCCATGGGGATTAATTATGTATTCTGAAGTAATCTGATTGAGAATCAGTTCAACGTGCACTGTAAAGAATGACATTCTCCAGTTCTGAGCCAGTCGTAATGTTGTCAGTAGATTATGACAAGCAGACAAAAGATGTTTTCTTTGTTTCATATATTTAAACTGAAATATGGCCCTAAAATATGGTTGTTGTTTTTTTTAACCAGCTGTAAAGACGAGTTGTAATGCATCTCGTCTGTCATGGTGCAACAATTGAAACTGATTATTATTCTCATAAAAAAACAGGTGTATGTGGAATTATATTACGCTCAGCCTCACACAAGCTCCGAACGCTAAGTGAAACTCAACAAGTAAAAAAAGAAAAGAAAAAGAAAAAAAAGGAGTTAATCTCCACGTTAATAATCCGCTCTTTTATGTTACCTGCCAAAATCAAAGAGCATAACTTCTCAGACAGGAAGGTCACCGTGACTCCATCTGTTAACCTCCGCATTGAAAGAAGAAGAAATCACGCTGAATAAACCGGACTAAACAAAAAAAAAGCATGAAGGAATGAGCAGCACATTGTTAACAAATTATCCACAAGGGAAACAATAACACGAACACCACACACACGCGACCTGTTCCTACCTTGAGGTGAAACACACTCCTCCTGAAATCTCGGTTGGCAACATTAAAACGTGGAGGAAAGTTTCGGGCCAGTAAAGGAACACGCGCGTGTCACAGATCGTTCACCTGTATCTCACAGTCCGGTCAGCATGTTTTAACCCTACGACCACAGGAATCTAAACACCATGATGACCCAAACTATTGTCTATTGTCTCTCCTCTTTCTCCGCCTGCCGTGTGTGCGCTCTTGACTTGTTTTGCGCGTAAAAAGCGCAGAGGGAGGAGATGGACAGACGTGGAGGGAGGGTGAAGGTGCGGGAGATGATGAGTGGAAGACGAGCGATGATGCAGCCTATTGATGGCTCAGATGGGGGAGATCTTTTGCATTTGTGATTCAGGCAAGAGAGAGAAATAAAGGAGCGATTTCAAAGTCATGGATCATGGTCCTTAAGTGGCATGATAACATTAAATTGCCTAGAAATATGATCAAAACAAAAATAAATGGCAAAAATAAGGCGATAGTTGTAGTCAAACACACATTTACAAAATGTTCACTCACTTTATACCAAAAAACATCCATAAATATCCCTTTGTTCTCAAAAGGCTGATGTAAGAAGTGATATTTAAAACAACATGTAGTAATTGCACATACATGGTTTATTTCCCTTCTATTATTGTGTGTTTGACATGTTTCCTCTCACACTGGAAGACTATCGCCCCCTTGTGTCAAAACCGGGAAGGTGCACTAGACTAAAATCATCTATTATGTTATAAATCCCGGGTCATGCTTTTCCTATGTGGAGCCTACTTATTTTTAAAAAACAAAACAAGAAAAACATACAATAATATTAACAATTTAACTCCAAACGGACTTCAGTTGTAGTTTTTCACAGGCTTTATTATAGTTTGTTTGGGACAAAAACATGTCGAGTATAGTAATCTGAAAACTTAAAGCACCTGCTTGTTACATTCAAATGCATTCAAATTTTTAACACCTCAAATGTCCTTGTGGGCATTAGACAGCTGGATGGTCAATAGATCCAGTTCTTAAACAGGATTAGTTGAGACAAGGCTGTGGCTTCACACCTGAACTTTCCTACTAACAGCTGAAAACAGTCGATAAGTGCCAAACAGTTAGAGGCAGTTTGATACAAAGGATCTCCATTGTGCACGCGACTGTATTTCGGTGAACTCTCTGGAAATTTCCGCCACTCCTTTAGACAAAGAGCTGCTCGTCTTTCCCCGAGTGGCTGCGTCTCAGTTTCAGACCTGCCAGGATCTTCTGGGCTGGTGAGGTCAGGTTGTGCTCAACAGGAAATGTCTTTGATGAGTGACACAGAGTCCAACTCTGTCCAGCACTCAGTGTGTTATTGGACATGTTTGTGTTCAGATGAGCTGGACACACATCTGCTTCCTCCTGAGAGAACTCCAGTGTTGTATCAGACAGTGTCACAGGTGGATCCAGTCCTAACATATACTGCATAACCTTACGTGGGCTTAGTGGAAGATCCACTTTACTCCCTGCAACACTGGCAGAGTGGTGGGGCATGTGATTGTTCTCACAGTGGACCTTTTGGGGATGTCTATGCATCCCAGTCTCTGGAGAAGAGCTGCGGCTGCTGTCAGCACTCCCCGTATTGCCCCTCACTGCTGCAGGCTGTCTAGCTGCACGACCTGGGTTGGAGAGTCTAGTTCCAGTGTTATGATGCCGGTGATACATCACAGGCTGTCTGGTGAGGCGATAGCATGGCTGAGTCATCAAATCAGAGTCTGGTTCTTCCACCAGCTCAGCCTTATGATGGGCTGATGCCGCTCTTATAGCCAGGACTGAAAAGAGTGAAGAGTGAAGTGGATTATTCATTAAAGAAGTGCAGTTAGATTATTTCAACAAACCGGACTGTCCTTGCAAGTCGTTTTCACAAGGTCTAAGCAAACACAGAATCTTCAATCAGCAACCTATGCTTAAGGTTGTGTTCCGCTGGAGGTGCACCCCTGAGCAGAATGCACTGATTTTTTTTGGAGATGCAATTGTCATGAGTTTCACTGTGATCAGAGGCCCTGAAGCTGCTGCAAAGCAAGAGTAAAGCCAGCAAAGAAAAGATGAAACCTCAAGGGCAGCAAAAGTAAAATGTCATTATTTTTGTGAGATTGCTGTTTAAATATGCCCAAGACTCAAAAGTAAAAGAAAAAAACTGAAACTGAAATAACCATGTTATCAATGTAGCATTTAAATAAAAAAGAATTTGCAGAAAAAACACCTGACTCACACAGTTTTACATATTAATGCCACACAATGGCTTCAGTCACAAAATATGGAAGTGTTAGTTCTAAAAATAGAAGGAGGAAACGAGTCACTTGAGAAAAAAAAGGAACTGCAACAGACCCCTGAGGCACTCTGTACCTCCAGTATCTGGTGCTTGGGAAGATACCACATAAAGGAAAAATAGAGCAAACCACACTATAAATATAATGCAATGCCCCAAACAAGCAAAGTTGCGATCAAAAATAATGTATATTTTATAATACAAACCACTGCAAACCACAGCATAAAGTAAAATAAAACTACTGCTGACACATCACTAAGGATTAAGCTTTGTAACTGTCTGTCACTACACCCCGCCTACCTGCTCTCTCATTGGCTTCAGGGCTGAGCTGGTCCACTGCCTCATTGGATGAAGACTTGTCAGATATATAACCCTCGCTTGACTCTCTCTTGATTCGACTCTGTTGAAATGACACAAATTGAGTGGTGGATGTTTACAGACCACATCGATGCCTGATATAGTGCAGTACTACAGCATTATGTAGTGACACAGTACTTGTGGGGAAACAAAACTGGGATGAGTCTTTAGGCCATTTTATATCCCTTATAAAGTATATCTCACTCAGGACATCTGGAACTGTCGGAACTGTTTTTTTTTTTTTTTAACCCTATTGAGGAAGTGACATTTATTTTGTCTGTGTCTCTAAGCCATCTGCTACAGCCACTGTAATATGTTTTGTTCATAAGCAACAGTAGCGAAAAGCCAAAGCTTGAAAATAGGTCATGCAGGCAGAAGAAGCAGAGAAGGCAGTAGCTGTACGGCATGTTAATACTGACAAAATAACTCTAAGGTCTAAGATGCCAAGTGCTAAGCCTCTTAAAACAACAGGTGAATTAATCAGCTCATGTACGAACTCTCTCTGCCCTTATGTACATGCAACGCAACAGCCGCTGATCCCTTTTGAAACACAAGTAGCAGTCAAATGAAGACTACTCTTTAAAGTCCTGAATGATCTGAGGCTGCAGCACTTACTTCTAGTGAGCGTGGGCGCTCTTTGGATGAGTTCTCATGTCGTGGGCTGATGTAGACGTCCCCGTCCAGTGGACAGGAAGCTCTGGGAGGGTTCTCTGGAAGAGGTGCAGTGGGGACTGGAGGAGGGGGTGTATCGGGTCTCTGCTGAAGGCCAAAAACTATGTCATGGTGTGTGATGAGAAACTCAACAAGGACAGCCTGGAAACTGGTCTCCAGCAGGGCAATCATTGACATGTCTGTAGACACAAGGGGGCGCAATAGTGTTGGCCCAAACACAATGCCTAAATTGCTAGCAGACATCTTGTTCTCGTAGTTTTCCGAAACTCTGTGAAGACAAATTCAAAAAGCAAACGCATAGTTTTGAGTTTTAAGCCCATATTAACTTAGTGTTGTAGTGGACAGTGTAACCAATGTTAAGGTTTGTTAGTCGGCTCCATGCTCACTTTTGCAGGTGAGACATCATGTGCTGCAAAATGCTGTAGCAATATGGAGGAAGTTTTTGTAGTAGCTTCTGGATGTTGTGGATGATGTTCGTGATCTCATTAGTGTCTGGCGTCTGCTCTCTTTCACTCAAAAGTTGAATGGTCTTCCCCACAGCAATGAAGTCGTTGTAAAGGTCAAAGGTGAGTATTGGCTCTGGAAGCTGGAAGAGAAAACAGTGAGAATATGTTGTGATTTTTTTCCCCCCTAGATATTTAATCAACATGAGCTCATATCGTCATCCTGTTTAATTCTGTGAAGTTGCCTCCGTACCTCTTTGAAGAAGTGCTTGAGGATCGAGGTGATATCGTGGGGTGAAAGGTCAGAGAGGTCCACCTGCTCCTTCTGCATCTCAAAGGCCTGACAGAGTTTCTGTATGCGAGGCTTGGATCCGCTCACACGGTACACTCCCTAACAGCAAAACCAAACCAGTTTTTAAACCATAGCGAACAACCGGGAGCCTCTAAAATTTGGCTACTGACTGTAATAAGTGGCAAACAATACCTGGACTGAGAGAGCACGACTCTCAATCTCAGATGTGCAGCGCTGCACCACAAAGGGCACTTCATCTGGCCTGTCACGTGTTAGTAGAGAGAGGTCTACTCCAAACACAGTGCCTTTCCTGTGCTCGCACTCCAGCTGACACACCTCCATACACTTCCTGTGTAAAGCCACCCCACACTGAAGGTGCAGTGAAGGAATAGGAGAGATTACATTACTCTACATCAGTCTTCCCCAAATTGCCCTTTTCTCTACCATTGGGCTTCATACCTCCTCACATTCGACCCCACTGACGACAATGTAGTTGTCACACTGCTTGCATTTAGCCATCTTACTCTTCATCTTCCTGAGTCGGTGTGTTATTGCTGCTCGAGAAAATGTGCGCACCTTGACTAGCTGACAATCCGTGTACTCTGTAGGAAAGATACATGGTTTAAACACATGAGTCAATGCCCATGGTGATGTATTTCAGGTCATGTATGGAGACATAAAAATGGAGCAACGAACCCGATTCTGAAGGCAAGTCCCGCTCATCCAGGTCATCAGAGGAAACGGTTAAGGTGGACGCGGTTTTAGGAAGCCTCCTGTTACTGTGAGCTTCAGTTTCGCATTCATGTGCAGCAGAGAAACAATTACCGTTACAAGGTTGTCATATGAATTTGAAGGAACATATAAACAAATAAAGGCGTGTGCTTACCAGGACTGGACAGAGATTCTAGACTGCCCCCAAAACTCTCACTGTCACTGCACCCTGTTCTCCCTAAATGACACCCAAACAAATAGGAAAACATGAATGAAATTGAAGTGGAGACTTTTAAAACAGTCATAAAGGCAGAGGGGAGTCCTTACTGCCATCACTAAGTCTTCTGTAAGAGCTCTCATCTGTCAGAGATGAAGAATCCTGCAGATAGCTGAGGGCACTGCTGGGTTTTCGTCTGTTCCTTTCAAATAAAAGGAAAAAAGATTAATAAAGAAGCGGAAGTACACAGAATGCACCGAAATAGTTTTCCCCCATTTAAATAGACGGAAGAGAAAATGTCTTTACAAATATGAACAGTTGATCATACCCTTTGCCCTGAGGAACATACTCCTGGAAGGTGAAGTCTTGCAAAGGTTGCCGGAGGCGGCGCTTGCTGAGGATGTAGAGCAGGTACGGCTCCCCGGGCTCCAGGGATCTGCACGTCACCTCCAGATTGTGGTAGTCAAGGGGGACAGACTCTATCTGCTGCCGCTGGAAGTAAAACATGTTGACGGTGGCCTGATGCAGAGAGGAGATGTGTTGTTTTACAATAATGAAAAGTTGTAGTTGTAATGTAGTAAACATATCATTTATAAAGTAGACTATTATACTGTATTCCATAAGACATGCCTTTATTTGTGCAGACGTGACGCTAGAGACATGGTTTACTATATTTTAATTAAATACATGCTTGATCATGAATTAATACAATATATATGAAAACATGAATGTCATTTTGGTACTGTATATATCTCACATATGCTTACAGACTCCCCCACTGGACAACCTGTGTAGCAGGAAGTCTTTCTTTGATTTCATACCAACCTCTTTGAGCACAGTGTCTCCCTGACAGATGAGTTTGCGGATGTGAGAAATAAGTTTCTCCTTGACTTTCACTAATAGATCTTGGTGGATCCTGGCATCACTCACACACTGTTTGTACTGAAGCTCTGCCTCCATTACCTGGAGGAGACAGAGTGAAACCTGAGCGGTTATACAAATACTTATTATTAACACATTGAAATAAACAACCCTACAGTATAACTAAAATGTACCCTGGTCTGGGCTTCATCCTTAGACTTCCTCCTCTTATCCAGTGTTCTAAATCCAGTGGTGTCGTCCACTGCTTTAGCAGAGATAGCTTTAGCCTTTTCTAGCTCGTCACACCGTTGAAAGTATTGATGCTGAGCCTTTTTAAAAGCCGTCACTGCTTCGTTCTGAAAACATACAGATGAAAAAAATACAGATTAGTTTAATTCAATGATTCAAACATCCTCAGGAACAGCCTGAGGATGTGATAAACAAGATTCTGAATTCACTTGCCATCCTCCTCTGTTCTTTTGTCCACTGCTCCTTAAACTCTCGGCGCCACTTGTCAATTTCATTCCTCTTGGCAGTCAAGGCCTTCGGGGGAAAAAGATTAAGGATTAAGCACAAAGTCATTGTTTCACGCCTGTCTTTTTGTACAGGTGAATTTGTGACTTTCCATACTTGGTAACAGCGGTGTTGTAGCAGCTCAGAAGTCTTTCTTGAGGTCACGCTGTTCTTGATATCTTGCTCCAGTGCCATGGTGTAGATGTACTGTAAAGGCATCATTTCCTAAAACAGGCAACAGGCAAGTCACAAACACAAGCTTTCTGCCAAATAAATAAATAATTCAGTGGCACAATCTGAGATAATCACTACAACACTGCTTTTTCTACACTTGCAGTAAACAAAGTTGTACCTGCTGTGCCACACTGGCTTTTGCTCCTTCGGCTGTCTTCATCACATTCTTTGCAAATTCTTGTTCTGTTCAGAAAAAAAACAGAAGAAGCTTGAAAATAAATTTCTGGGACACCTTTTCCGACAAGTCCAAAATTGACTGAAAAGCTCATCAGTCATGCATCCATTTTGACCATGTCAGTAGAACTGATTTGACACAAATGACCACAAGACATTTATTTTAAACTTAAACATCCGAAACTGGGATAATCAGGCTGTGTTTCAGCATTAATGTGATTCTAGCACTCTGACAACTGCTCTTTGGACACACTAGTGTTGATATTAGGGATCACGTGTCATTGCTTTACAATGTGCAATCCACAGTGGCTTGTGGCTGAGCTCCACCCTGCAGCATTTGTCTGTTGCTGTTGCTTAACACTGCTTCTTTACATAACTGAGCCTCTTTGTTTTTCTTTTGATTAGTTATATGCTCAGCATTCCAGTCTGGACACTGGTCACTTGTACAGGCAGATGCTGGAGTAATCACTGCCTATATACTCTAAAAGGCACCTCATCTCCTTTATTACCCTCTTCTCGACAGCTAATCTGCCCTCTAATCCCTTCTGTGTGTGTGTGTGTGTGTATGCAATATGTAGCTCACTGGAGTGACTGCACCACCCACAGACATCCTCACTGACTGAAATAATAGAGACACCATGTTACAGCAGGTTACATCCTGGTGCTCAATCATATCAACCCTCAATAATATCTGTACGTCAGAGAGACTGGTATTGTAATGTTAAGAATATTTATTTATTTAAGACAACTTTTAGTCACATTTGCTTAAATCAACTTGAAAAATGTATGGACTTTCTCATGTCAAAATACTTTATATTGTGAGTCATGCCCACAAAAAGACACTCAGAGAGGACTTCCTCATACAGCATTTGTCTACAATGGGCTCTTCCTCCTAAGCTGCAGTGATGGCATTTTATTTTATTCATTTAGTTGCATGAGCACTTACCCAAGCTGATTCTCTTCTCCATCCAGGCAAGTAGGTCTTTGGCATAGCGGCACCACATCTTGGCATACTGCAGCGCTGCTTCCACTCCATCCTCACAGCGACACAGTGCCAAGTCTGCTTCCTGGGCTGAGACGGAGTACATCAGCATCACTGCAGGCTCCACACACTTGGAGCTCTACCAGGGCGCACACAATGTCGGCTGGGCTACAACCCAATCTCCTGGAGGACTCACACAGCCTCTAGCCTTTAAGAAACACTTATCTTCTGTAGAGTATCAACCCCAAGCTCCATGACTTCGTCAGACAAGATGATAATGATCAAAAGTCACTTAAAAAAAAAAACAGGAAACATTTGACTGTGTGTAATAAGTCATAGCTGCTCCTCCTCCTAATGTGGTTTCCAGTAGGTGTCAGGGCCATGTATGAGTCTCTTGCATGAGAAATAAGATGAGCGTACACTGTTGCTGGTTGGCAAAAATCTCTTTTTATAATCAGTCCTACATCTCCTGGATGACACAGGCGTGTATGTGACCTGAGGGAGTTGAGTTTCAATGGATCAGACAAAGCTTGGGCTGAATAACTTCCCTCTAAACCCTCTTCCTCTCTCTGCCTAGCCACTCCTTCTTACACCTGTTCACTTGTAGTCAGCGCAACAGAAACAAGCTGTGCTGTGAGAGGAGGGTGAGGAACACCACTCAGTGCCAGTGTGCAGTATCACAGACCGCCATGTCACGGCTGTGGTCAGGCAAACAGGGTGTTGATATGACAGCCACTCTCTGTTCTTCCCCTGTGACTCACACTGACACAGGGCGGACGAGTGACACTCATGTGGTCTCTCTCAAACTCCGCACTCAGACTCCGCACCACTTTCTCTTTTTTTTTTCCCCTTCATCATTTTGCTTCCCCTCCAACACAATTTATCAAATAAAGGCTGTAATTAAAATCTATTCCTGCGCATCTTCATTTTGCCCTGCAGCCAGAGTTCAGTGCAAAAGATGCATTTGAAGAATTTTCACTTCTGCAAAGGGACCACAGTGCAGTTCAGACGCTTTCAGTTATGAGCAAGCAGAACACTGGCAGAAACAGTGGAACAACTTCTCTCTCAAGTTCCTCACTCAGGACAATTCTGGCCTGTTCACGTTACACAGATGTAAAACAGTTAGAGCGGCATAAAAACCAGGCAATTCCAGAGGTCAACCCTGCAGTGTTGACCTCTCATAGCCTTTCCTCTTTATGTTTCGTTTCAGGGAGGGAAATGAGCACTTTAAGAAATCACTCTCCATACAGACTCTCAACTGCCTCATAGCCATGGCTTCCAGCATCCAGATTGGGGATTATCCATGTCAGGACCAGATTGCAGAGTGAGGCTTTAGAGAAGCATCGTGTGAGATTTACCTCCTGGTGTGTGACCCCAACCAATGAGAGCAAACAAAACCAGATTGCTGGAGCGCATGCCCTAGTAATGCATGGCAGTCAATTAAAATGACACGAAGGGTTGGTATCTTTGGAAAATCACTGGTCTTTTGCAGAGCGATGCCAAGACTTGGAGCCAAATTTAGAGCCAAAATGAAAGCACCAAGAATGATTTTAGTGTTGCAATATTCAGTCAATTACTGGCTATACTCGCATCTATTTCACAGCTAATGCTATCTGTTCCTGCAATTCCAACGCTCTTCCAGTGTCCTGTGACTTGAAGGGGTCGAGTCACACTCTTTTTCTCTGCCTCCATGGATTTACTGCCTTTACTGTGACCCCGTCTTTCTTTTTTCTTTAGGCCCCTCTGTCTTCCCCTTGTTTCTAAGGTAAAACCTGAGAGCAGCTGTGTCCAACTTTAATCCTCTTTCTTTATCCTAATCTTATTACAGCAGGGTAATTACAACTTGTGGCTAATACATATATATGTATGAACAAGTGAAGTAAAGATTGAAGAAGGTGTCAAAGACATTAAGGATTTTTTGGGATGTCAGTCACATCATGGTGATGGTCTACACCTGTGATTTTAATCATTACAACTAGTTTAATTAAACAAACTGATACTGACACTCACAGGAGATGCTATAGGCAGGCACACATGCACTCACACCATACCTGATGAGCATCCATCTGCTTCACTGCCCTCAGAGCGCACCTGTACACAAAATGAATCTTCACCCTGTTGGAAAAAAACAAATAAACAAAGAGAAAAAAAGAAAATCAATAATGTTCCACAAGCAGTCTCTTTAAAAGAATCAACACAGCTTCTGCCATCATCGACAGCTTTCCTTAACAACAAGCAGGACAGAAACATTAGAATTTCATGTATGTCGGTGTTTGAAACAGTATGGATCCCTTACAGACTCATCGTGTTGGTCTATGAGCTCTGAGTCGTCGGCAGTGATGGATTCTGAGAGGGACTGTGAGTCGATGTCTGCCAGCAGATCCTCCTCTTCACTAAACGCAGCAGGAATGAATAAAGACATATACAGTAAATAGTAATACCTAATATGGCAGGAACACACTTTTTTCAAATAATCAATCAGATGTTATATGTTGATTAAAGTCTAACTGAGCTTATTGTTGGGCTCAATTGTATCCCACAAATCTTAACTGTACTGTGAGTGGTGTCAGTGCTGAAAAGGGCATTGTTAAATAACTTTCTCTCTTGAAACAATGCGTATTGAGAGATTATCCAAAGCAGGATGAGTTCAGCTTGTGAATAGAGTTGATAAATACAACACAGCAGTTTCAATCGTGCGCGCTTTCCAGTCATTTAAACCCTTACAAAATCTTTGAATGACGCCTCACAAGCCACTGTTTTTCTACTACAGTATTGAGAACAATATGAACACAAAATGTGATGCTGAAGGCAAAACAAGCACCCGCTAGTACTGTGTGTAAATGTATAGTACTTACGCAGAGATTAGAGATAAATCGAGATTGTCGAAATCTCTAAAGATCTCACTGTATCGCTTGGTTTCAGATTTTGAATGCCTCTTCTTTACATCTGAAACGACTAAAGGAAAAGACACGTGAAATAATGATATGGTCTAATACACAGTGTGTCAGATAGAGGACCAATGTAGATCTGAGATCCAGAAATATCTTCACCACCAAACACAGATCAATCAATCAATCAATCAATCAATATCAATATTTTTTTCCCCTTAGTTAAATTTGTCTTGGACTCAAGCTGTGTACATAAAAGCCCTCAAAATAACACACTGTGACCACCATGACATGCCAACACACATATAAGGGTTAAGGCCAAACCAGAGACTGGTAGCATTGTGGGAGCATTAAGATCAACAGATGAACAGGACACAGATTACTTTCTACAATCCCTAAGGTCTTTTCTTTAATATACTGTACAAGTTTGCATGGTGATGAAAGGATGAAGCTCTGTCCTGCTTTACTTTACATGTGTTTACAACAGCTCTATTTCTTAGCTGCTCAACAAAAGGCATCAGATGCCCAACTAACAACATAAAACAAGAGAAAGATCAGTGGGGATAAATATCAGTGGTAACAAAGCGGTAAAAAAGACAAATCAAAGTTATTTCTTATTTATTGCTTATTTCTAACACATGCATTTCTGAGAGAAATTGTTTTTTGCCTGAATGTGAACTAAAATGGAGGAATACATTTGGATAATGCAATGCTTTAACATTCATGCATTACCGTTTGATTTCCAGACACACTTAAAAACCTTAAAACCTGCTGATTTACAACAGACACACAAAATGAAAAGGCAATCTCTCTCTCTCTCTCTCTCTCTCTCAGATGCATCTCCATTTTGGTCAACCACATCCTGCTCGCAGTTCGTGTCACGTCTCATTATGAACATTAAGCCCTTGTTTTTCACACCAGCAGTGTTTCAGAGTACGAATAAGAACTAAGAAGCAAATGTAATGCCCTAAATACAAAAAGAATTATCTAATTTTTATCAGATAGACGCGATATTTTAATGACCACATACAATTATACTTTAATGAAGTTATATATTCTTGGCAGTTTCCAACGGATTACAGTCCGTCGCATACAGAAGTCGCACAGAAAGGACAGAAGAAGACTGTGTCAAAGCAAAGCAAGAGTTCAGGAAGTTCACAATCCTTCTTTGACTGTCCAGGCACACGCAACCACATGTATCACTCATGTCCAAAGTCAGTACAGCAAGCCATTTTTTAAATAGTAAGATTATAATCCAATTCAAACCAATTAAAGACATTTTCAGGTAAGAGGCAGCATTTTAAATGGTTTGAAAACAAATCAAATCAGAATATAAAACCAATGTGGGCAACACAATATATGAAGTGAAAGACAACACTTACTGAAAGAAAAAACTTAAAAAAAAGAAAAAAGAAATCTAATTGTTTGTGCTCACCTGTGGCTTGTAAGGAATCCTGGTTTGATACTTGATCTTCTTCCATTTCTGCTCTACGGTCACAGCAGCAAGAACCTACCGACTACACTCACACATAATCCACTGTACATACTATTGTGTCGAGAGAGTATTGTTGAGGAGGCAGGAAATCTGCAGTGCAGTACGTACATGCACTGACACACTTATCGGTAGCATGCTGCCATTTCAGCTCTGACAATTATCTTCCTCTGGCAGAGTGGAGGTTAGCCAATATTTTCACCACCACGGGAAGAGGAAGTGTAGCTTTCTGACACTGCAGACCCCGCCCATGCAGTGAGAAGGTGCAACTGTGTTTCAAGATTGTATTTGTTGTGAAAAAGAGTTCTGATTTTGACATCGGTACAAGGCATAGCTGATATTTGAAGCAAAGTGTCAAGTTAAAGTGATACCAGATCAAATGTGAGAAGATGCCAGGTTGCTGGAAGACTCAGTTTCTCTCTGTGACAGAGCTCACCACTGTTTGAGGAAGACGTGGACTTAAAACCGTACACAGGTGTAACAGAGGCCCGGTTGGAACAAGGGCCTTTCTGCATGGAGTTTGCATGGTCTCCCTGTGTGTATGTGGCTTTTCTCTCTGCCATAATAATGCACCGAACTCCCTGCCATATATTGCAAATGTGTTACAGTGTGTTAAGTGAAGTGAAGTGAGCTTTTTCTGTTCACACTACTTTGTTACTGGCTGCTGAGCCGACACAGCAAAATGGAAAGTACAGCAATATGCATCCTATATGCTGTAGCAATAAACCATTGAACCTTTTTCAAAAATTCTGCATTTTATTTTTTGTTGGCACAATGCACCAATAACATTCCCGTACAAAATCAGATGGCGAACATCTCCCATCAGTACCTCACAGATATCACATTCTTGAGACATCTATTGCAGCCATGAAAGGCAGAATCCAGGATGGAATAAATTATTTCAAAGCAAGACTGACATATTTGCTTTCAAACTGTTGCTTGTTTGTGTCTTTTGTTTCTTTGGCAAAGATCTGCTGCAAACATCTCAAGTGTTGGCTTATGTACAGTTGACCGGTAAGAGTTAAAATACTAACGATGAAAGCCAAAGACATGCAGATGTTTCTTTAAAATGATACTGTCGATTTCAGTTTTGCTTTTGCTCAGTGACACACAGTACGGTTGATCCCTAATTCATTTGTAAAAGCATTTCACAGTGTAACGTCAAACTAGGACAAACATAATTGCCCAGTGACTGAAATGTAACAGTCCAATTGCATCCTTGACTAATATATACTGTATATATTCAATTCTGTATGACAGACAGAAGCTGGGTACTGCAAATGCCATCCCAAATGGCAAGTCTAGTGCATTTATATTCGATACAAACAGCATGATGGAAAGCATAAGACACACCTGATCCCCTTTTAATCTGTCACATCTACATAAATTAAATCTTTCTCCAAACTCTGATGTCACATCCCCGTGGTGATACAAAATACAAAGTATCACAGATGACACCTTGTTAAAAAAAAAAAAAAAAAAACAAGTTCATTTGCCCTGTGCACCTGTGAGTTTCTACAAGGGTCTCATAGCTCGTCTCGTGCTGTACTGTCCAGAGGGGACTGTAGCACATCTGAGTTCTGGGCCTCGGTGCTGATCTCAGCTTGCTCCCCAGTTTTTCCTGAGCGGGCTCTGTCCCAGTCTGTACGGACCTTGTCGTTGTCCCACACCGTGGAGGTTTCAGTGTCGCTGATGTAGCCCGGGTCGCCAGTGTAGTGTGTTGGATACACTAGAAGAGGCTCTGCGGAAAACGCCTTCAAGT
Source organism: Solea solea (assembly GCF_958295425.1). Lineage (NCBI taxonomy): Eukaryota > Metazoa > Chordata > Actinopteri > Pleuronectiformes > Soleidae > Solea > Solea solea. The sequence goes on from NC_081149.1 coordinate 12,531,348, forward strand.
CCCTGGTTTCAAACTGCTCCATATAATCAGTCCTGTGGAGGAGAGGGTAATGTCAAGCACCACAAAAACAGGAACATCTCCTAAGCAGAAGTGCAGTATACGTTATGTGTGCTCACTTACATAGGGTGTTTATTGAACATGATAGGAAGAAACTCATCCACTGGTAAAATCCTCTTCAGAGGTTCAGCTTTCAGAAGCTTCTCAGCACCTTGTAATGATATCATATAACCTAGTGTCCAATATGAATAGTCTGCTTCCACTAAGTTGTGTATATTAGGCACCGCTTTCTCTGGATGATCCACTTGCATTCTCTTACGACCAATATAACTACAAGGAAGAAAAAGGAAAATACAAGTGAGTAACAACCTCGGGAATCAAAGAAGGACGTAAGTAAGTAAGTAGGTAAGTAAGGAAGAAAAAACTCACATGAGATCCCAGTCCAGTCCTTCTTCCTGTATTTCACTCATCAAGTTCATTAAGCGACGTTTGAAAAAGACTTCAAAGCGCAGGTCATCTTCAATCACCAGAGAGGTGGTCAGGCGTCGCTCCTCTATCTAGAGCAAGACATAGTTGTAATGATAAGTAACTTGGTCTACGTGCTTCACAAATGTGACTTCTGAGGTTCACCTCTTTCCAGATTTTATAGTGGGAAAGGAAACATCCCAGTTCTCCTTTTGTCAGTGGTCGACCATGATAGGGGTCACTGTATCCCGGGAGCATATGGATGCCCAGAGATTGAACTTCACTGGCATTCATTGCTCTGAAATAGGGAGAGCATAACAAATATCACGAAATGAGAAAGAGTAGACGTGTATTTCAATCAGTAGACAGCAATTTTAAAAAAGAATAAACTTACTTTCCATCTACGGCTGCAATGACCTTACAAGCAATCTCCTGCTGGTACAATGCCCCCAGCATACGATCTCGGCGGTCAGTCCGTCTCTGTAGGTTAATCATGAAAACCTGCACATGGGTAAACAGGAGAACCATTTACTGTAATGACACATTTCTAACAGGAGGGGGAGGGGGGGGCATTAAGGACAGACGTGGACAAAGGGCCATTTTGCAGATTCCATCTTCACATCACTCTGTACTCACCTCATCAAATCCCATTTTATCTGCTTTTTTTCTAGGAGCACGTATGTATTTGGAAGGCATCACTGGGGAATTTCGCACTACACAGTGAGAGGGAAGATGGACGCAGAAATGGTATAAATGTCACATAGAAACTAATCCTAAGCTAACATCTGTCATGAGATGAAACAGCAGCAAATGGAATATCACATTTAAAGCCAACGGAAAAAAGAAGTGGTGTGGAAAAAAAGAAATCCTACAGTGGGACTGCAAGCTACTCACCGTTAACTTCCAGCACGGTATGCAAGAAGCTGTCAGCTTCATCTTGCAAAGTATTATGCGATCGGAGGGGCACAGGGAAGTATCCATAGGTCTCTTTGTTACATACAAACATTTGAACATCTGTGGAGAGAAATGTTTTACACCAGTTAGTTCACAGTGTTAAATGTTTGGGGAAAATGTTTGACATATTTTAATTAAGTCTATACCTGCCATCCTAGCAGAGTATGCAAACACAATAATATCATCAAACGCCCAGTTGTATTCAGGGTGTGGTGGATGAAAGGCCAGCTGTTTGGATGCCTCTTTCCTCAGGTCAATCAGGAAGGTGGAGTGGACCATGGGTACAGCAAAACAGCCCTTACGCAGCTGCTTCCTAATGGGTATGTAGGCAGGGGTGCGCTTATAGTAACCCTGAATGAGCAGAGTTGATTAACAGTTGAGGATTTGAGAGCATTCATTAAAGCAACATTAACAAATGTGTGCACCCAAGTACCTGCGCAGTCATTCCACACCAGAAGTTTGAATAGGCCGCACGGGAGTCAAGCATTGGGGCGATGATGGTCTTATTCTCTCTCATAAGCTTCCACATCACATCGGGATTGGTGAGCAAATTATCACAGTCCACCAACTACACAAGGAAGAGACAATACACAAAAAACAAACAAGTATTTGCAAGTAGTTTCATACTATAAACTGACTCTGACAGCAAACGAAATGTTTATGGTTATGAAAAAGGCAATAAAACTGAGATGGTAAAAAAAATCACCAACTTCTGCTTTTGATGAAAAAGCTATGGGAGTTTCTAAAAAGAAAAAATCTATCTTAAAATTATTGCAGTTCTGCACATATTGTGCTTCAAAATTATACCCCAGGGAAGCTCAACAAGATGTGCTGGCCAGGGGAATACAAATCAAAATGCGCACAGACAGGCATTTTAATATACGGTTCATGTTGAGTCAAGATTTGTGTGAGTGTATGGATCCAGATGAATCAGACTGGATAAACTGCAGCCACAAAAAACTGAAAAAAAAGGCACAATTCCAAGCGCTTAAATTGTCCTGGAGATGTGGACACAACTCTGTACTTATCCTTCTGCTGCTATTATTGAACAATAAAGATAGTCTGGGTAGAAATTCTTCCTCAGTTCTTAAAATAGAAACACTCCCAATGTTACTGGTTACTGTGCTTTTCAGAGCCAAGACAAAACTGTTCCGTTACCCTACCATAAAGAAGTCCGCCCACATCTCACGAGCTGACTCCAGTGCGACCTGCCGAAGCTTCATAACATGCTCATAACGGAGGTCAGTCCACTGCTTTGGACCATCTTCGTCTGTGTAACGTCTGCAAGAGACATTTGGATACTTGAGACTGATTTCATTGGATCTGTGAACCATTCTCAGCGACACAAACGTTTAACATGAAGTGACCAACCTGGGTTCCTCTTTTGGCCTCCATTCCACATAATGGTAAAGTTTCTGCACTTTGACGAGCCAGTCACGCAGGATGACAGTGGTGTTGTCCTCGTTATGATCAGTCGCTACCCTGTTAATATACAACAGATGTGACTGATTAGAAGGAGAACATTCAACAACAACTAAGACCAGGAAAAGTAAAACAGTGACAATGGATGAAAAGTAGCACAAGTGTCAAACTGGATCCATGAGTGGAAAGGGGATACCAAGACTAAAATGACAATAGGTCTTTTGTATTTTATGTAAACTCATTGTCTGCAGCTGTGGGAACCAACACCAGTGATAAGGACAAATCACAAAAGAAAAACACTGTACTTTTCTTTGATTTTAGAGCAGATTATCACATTTAAGGGATGTGAATTAAGGTAATAACTTGTGAATTTAATCTAATTCTGAAAAAGAAAAAAGAATCAGGCCACTTAACGATAATCCTGTCCATTGGGAAAACTGAGAATTCATGCTACAACATACAGTCGCCCACAGTATTCATGTCCTTTGCATTTTTTACTGCATAAAGAACATCTGCACCAATGTCAGCCAAGCTTGTGTTTTGACCATGTGGGTGACAGCCACGATGGATCCACTTGAAAGGCTTCACATGGATCTGTGAGAACACTGCAGCTCCACGCTAAACAAATCACTCCAGCGGTCCGTCCTTCTAAATCCTCACACAAGAATTACACTGAATCATGCTCAACCTTGATGGCATCACATTTATTCCACTGTTGCTCCAATGAAGGGCAAATTGCGTACACTCTAAACTTGGGGCTTGTGCGTGTTTACAAGCAGCTGCAAAAAGCTTCAGCAAAAAGTTACAGTTGTTTAGATTTTCCAGATGCTGGTTAATGTGTTTGCAGAACGTGTCAAAACACAACTGCCCTTACCTCCAACACATTCACACAGGATTACTTTGACTGACAAAATTAAAGGGGTAAATTAACAAGATCACTTACATTAAGTTCCTTAACACAGTGAAACTTGATCACTGGGTGAGAAGCATATCTCTTTAAAACCTCCACGCAGTCGTGGAGAACGCTCAGAACTCCAAGTAGTATAAACATGGGTGGGCTGTCGGAGCATGTTGCTTAGTTATTACAGCACCTCCCTTTCACTTCGCCTGGCTCTTGCCTGAGCTTTAGACATATGTTTAAAAGGGTTTATAACATCAATTTGCACGTTCTAACTGCTTGAAAGTTTGTCGCAAATAACAGTTTGCACTGCAGTCGTGTTAAGTCTAGAAAACAGACTGTGGAACCATGGCACACTTATCCGAAATGTTTTAGAATTCATATTGAAATGTAAAACAACTAGTCAAAGACAAATCCCTTCTTAAAACCAATTGTTTTGGCCTTTTATCTTTTGGTGTTTTATTGCTTTATTTTACTTTACTTGCTTTTGGTCTGATTTTCATTTCTTTTTAATTAAATAACCTTTAAATTTTGTGTTCTGAATGTTGAAAAACTATTTCCTTCATGTTAAAAGTGTTAGATAAGTCAAATAATATATTATTGGTAGAAGTAGGAGTCCTGTCCCACTCTCTTTCCAAGCAAAGTATCCTGTGCCAAGGCTTCAATGGAACAGATGAACATGAATGGAAACAATATACTACAAACTACATAATGCAGTTAATGCAGCTGTTTGCACACCATGGTAAACACTGCCAATAAAGCTCTGCAGAAGTGGTCTTGCCAGATGTACATCACTAACATGATCATACAAAGTGAAACACACACTCTCCATGTCACATTACACATTTATCATGTGTCTAAATACTAATCAGAGGTGATGTGGGCTGGGGAAGAAGAGTCAGAGTGGCTGTGTGTGTGTGTGGTGATGATGGATTGCTCAGACAGCACTAATGTATCCTTTAGTATTGCCGTGTTAAATCATAAGCTCCCCCTGTGGCCGTATCAGTCGTGTCCCCTCCCCTCCACGTATACAGATCAATGCATGGCTCCTCTGATGAACAGTAACCAGATGGCCTCACCTCTGTTAAACAGACAGCTCGCTGTAATATCATCAGAGGCGTTGATTCTTCTTTTTGATACAATTTGTGCAATTTTTCTTTGAAACATGAAGTGAAGCCTGCGTAGCGAAACTTGGCTACAATGTTACCAATATAACCCAGCCATTTTCTGTGGGACCACCCCCTTTTTTTTCTCCAACTCTTCCACATAACTCAGCAAGTTCATTCAGTATAGTCATATCGTGTCATGCGACATATACATATTTTAATGTTTCTATTTTTGCAGAAAAGTGAATGTTCTAGCAGGAGAAAAAACATTACCGTGAAGAAACTCACCACAGAGCCATGCGGTCCTTGGGATAGTTGAGTCGATCAAAGGCCCCGAGAAAATACGGCAGGGAGTGTTCGGAGTTTCTGCAGATGAGGGCGACGAGGTACCGCGGAGCCAGGAGCGGAGACTCGGGGCACCAGCGCTCCTCCGCAAAGTATCCCTGGGCAGGGGAGCAGCAGCAGGACAGAAGGCAGAGGAGCAGCGCGGCGCAGAGGCAGGCCAAGTTTGCACAGGACATTGTGACATTAAATGAAGAAATACTTTGTTTCAAAATTCTAGGTGGGTGGGTGGTGGTTGTGGCTCGTGATGGGGCAATGTTTAAAAGTTGCCTCTTTACTTTTCGCGGTCATCACAAAAAGGCAAAATGAGTGCAGCAGCTCCTGATGTGACAACACTGCAAAGTTGAGCTTTAAAGGGGCGGGATGTGCTGTGATCTTAAAGGGGATGGACTACTGAACATGCATACACAGACAGTAAAGGCACAAAGAATAATGTTTCATTGGCATTTTATTACCTTTAATTGCTTATAACAAAGTTTATTGTATGTTTGAGGGACGGAAACACGCCTCTAATGAGCTAAGCATAATACCATACCTTACAGTACAGTAACAACATGGTAATACCTGAAAAGGACTATCCAATGATATAGCTTGGTAATGAGAATTACAATCACTGCAATGCAATCACATGAAAAGGTGTGCGGATCAAAATGAATAATTGACATATTAACTTGGTGATTCCTATAGAAATAAGGTGGAATTACCATATTACTTCCCTTTTACAAGACTATGAGCATATTGTTACTTTACTGTAATGTTAATGACGGTGTCATGTGAATGGATAAATGTGTTATGAATATCCAGTTTACTAAAATCGTACCTGCGTGCCTGACATCGTCTGACAAGACTTCTGCTTTAAATAATAGTTTTATCTGATGTTGTTTTTCCAGCTGTCTTTTTATTTAAAATGCTTGATGGTTGCAAGACAGGTCCCACTGAAACGTTTATTGTGCACACTGCAAATGTCTACAGCATTCTTGTTGTACTAAGACTAGTTACAATACCGATAGTAAGCAATACGTGTTGTGTAAGGTGACTTTAAAACTTAAATAGTGCTTAACCTCTGATGTACCTCCTCACATGAACAATGAACACACATGCACACACATTTAGATGGAAATTTCAACCATGTTGTGAATTGTTTGGTCCCCGTACCCTCTCTCAACTGATGTGTAAACTAATTAAACACTTTGTTGGGATGTGAGAGTGGGATTGTTCTGCACCATTTCAAGTCAATTCATTTATATTCACATCATTGTTGGAAAGGCTCTACAGTTTGGCTCCTGAGCCTGGCCTCTCTACTGGAATAGTTAAGGAGGCAGCTGCAGGGTCATCAACAAGCCAGAACAGCTCACCATTGGTTGGGACAACACGGGCTGCTGGAAAGGCTGGACCCTCTCTGCCCTCTAGCACTTCCTGCAAGAAGGTGGACACCGTGTTACAATACAATAGCAAAGTAAATATGATAGAATGAAACATATTTCTCCTAAACCAGTGGGGGAGTGGTTAACAAAACTTTTTCCCTTAATTAACTTGTAGTCCTTTTTAATTTTTCCACTCAATCTCTCAGTGGTAACTATAACCTTTTAATTTAACCTGCATGGACATAATGTAAGCTGATCTATTGTGTCCTCACTGGCCTTTAGATTCTGTTTTTGAGATGCGCATGTTCAAGTCTCTAAATATTACCTTCAAAATGGGTGCTTTACTTCCTCCTGTTGATACAAAAGTCACACAGCGTGCAGAGTTCACCACTGGAAAAGTCATAGTTACACGCTGTGGTGGTGGTTTGGGAGAGTCACTGATTGGGGCCACAATCTTCTTGGTTTCCTGAGTATGAAGTTCAACCAAACCCAATCATGTATCATGAGTAAAATGTGCAATTGTCACAATGTGCCATTGTGAAAACCATGAGAAAAATGACACAAACAGACATGTAAACAAATAGGCACAACAATGAAGACCAAAAAAATAAAAAAAATTAAGCCCTATCAATGATTTGCAGGCAGAAAGATCAAAGTCATTGGAAAATGGTCCTCACCTCCAAGAGAGGGTGGTCTGGGAAGAGAGAACAGGTGTGTCCATCAGGCCCCATGCCCAGCAGTAACAAGTCAAACACAGGGAAGTCGTCATCTGGGAAGGCCTGTGTTTGAAAGTAGCAAAAACAATACCATAAAAATTCAGATGCAAAATTATTGAAGGCTGAAAGAACATGCCTATGTAATCATAGAAATAGAATAGAAACATTTTCATTCTGCAGCATGAGAACAGACCCCAACATACAGCCAGAGTCACAAAGATCCCTTCTTAGCAGGAAGAACAAAACAACCATGCAACAGATGGTATAGCCCCCATAACTTGATCTGTGAGACACCAGATTGTAGCAGCAACCATTGTTTTAACTATTCTCAATTCAATTCAATACAAGTTTTTAATATCACTTAGACATAAATGTGCATGTCCGTTTAGCTGTAGGTCAATGTATTATTTGTAAAAGTACTGTACATTTGTAGTTGGACATATGTAACATACTGATAAATGTATGGTTTTTGATTGTGCAGAAAGAAAATACGCTTTCTTCTTATTGGTATTACCTTGATCATGAACAACCTAACTATAAAGTACCCTGAACATCTGCACACGTGTTCCTACAAATGTTATTCATAGTAAATTCTCCCAAATGCCTAAAGCTTGTTTACTGTGCTCTACTGTGCGTGATGTGCATACCTCCTTCAGTTTGTGGGTATAGTCCTCTGCACACTCACTGACAGGCAGAGTTGAATCAATGGTTAAAATCCGACTGTCAGGGATGTTGACCTTGGAAAATAATTTACTCTAGAAAAGGAAAAAAAAGATACATATTTCACTCTCCTGTGATTGCAACATTGTTAATTGTAAAAACTGTCCTCAGCTACCTTGTATAAACCATATGTGCTCTCGGGATCATCAAAGGGAACCAATCTCTCATCACAAAAACCAACCACCCACTTGCTGCAGTCCAGCTCTGGCAGGGCAAGCAGCTCTTTGCCGAGCATGGAGACTAAGCTTCCGCCAGACAGTCCCAGAGTGAACCTGCCACGGGAGGTGATGGCCTTCTCAGCTCGAGAGGTCACCAAATGGGCCAGCACCGGGCCGAGCTCCACAGAGGAGGGGAAGACCACAATTCTCCTGGCAGCCATGAGAGCACTGTCCGAACCAGAGGGGTGAGATGGAAAAAACTTTGAGCTACACATGAGGAAGTTTTCCCTTTTGAAATTTATCAAAGTGTGTCTGTAAATATTCTATCATTGAGTCATATAAAAAAAAATTATGTAATGTGCTGGTGTTGTTATGTTAAGGTCTTTTTTCCAGCGTATTTATACTTAAGTTATTTTTATACTGTACTGTAGCAAAGGCTATGCAGACTGTGGACTACAGAATAAAACCAAGAACCACAAGGGCATACTGCATACTGGTGAGTGGCTCACCACTTCAATGAAACACACTGAGAACAAGAGTGAGTAAACTACATTCTGGGCAATATATAATTAAGTTGTCCAAGTCCTACATCACAATGAGTCAGCAAATATTCTACACTGAATTCCACTGATACCGTCATTCCTATGGACTACGTAGGGAACCACCTTCGAAGATTTGGTTGGCCTTTTACATAAGATTTATTTATATCCTGTTTTAACTACCACGCATAAGATTAATTTGTGATTCGTCAAACATATACAGGATCCAGAACGAGGGTTAGGGTTAGTGGTATGTGGTTCCCCGTATTAAAAAACGACCTACATATAATGTTGGTAAACTAAAGCCATTCTTTCAGACCATTTGTACTGAAGTTGACTACTACTGTGGCTAAATATGTGCAGTGCAGTGTAGATTTAAGCTAATAACAACAACGGCATATTGCATTAATCAATCACTACCCGAAATATCAGGAGGCGAAACTAATTTTTAACTGAATTCATATCACAGTCTCTCTTGTTTCTCATGAGAGGAAGTTTCCTTACCTAGATAGAAGTTCAGGTGCCGACATCATGTGGATTTTCGGTCGGCGAATCTATTTCAACGAACTACTTCCTTAAATGACTTTTCAAGAGCCAATCAGCGTCGGATTTTAGACCGCACTGCCTTCTGGGCATTTGATTTCTAAATAGCTCGCCCTCAAAGGCGGTTAAAAAAGACTTTTCCAGACACAAACAGAGAAGTGCAAGTTACAAAAACATATTTAATTATATTTAGATGAATGTCGCTCAAAACGGGCTAAGCTTAATTCACCGAAGATTCAGATAAACCATTTTATGATTAGCGGTTGCTATGCATCCTCCTGACCGGCAGATGGAAACAATGCACCACGTCACCAACAGTATGAGCGTGTAGCCTCGATCGCGCGTGCATTGGGGGAATGCACACGCAGTTTATATTCTGCATTACATTGTAACTACATCTTAACAGTGAACATTAAGGGTCTTCTCCCTGTGCGTTTTGAACGCGTACATTTCTCGCGCGTCACAGAAACTCTCAACAATGTCGACAGTCTTCTCTTTCCAGACACAGCTCGTCTCCATCATGGACGCGTTATCCAAAACAGCTGTAATGGAAATAGGCAAACTGGTGGAGATTGAGTCGAAGATGCTGAAAATAGAGATAAACCGAGGGCGGAACGAAATCGTCTCGCTCACAGAGAAACTGCAGCTAATGGAGAAACTGCTTTACATGGCACAGGGGAGCAGACAGGACGCAGCAGCATGCTCACTGGTTAGGGACGCTTCAGCAAACAGAGTATTGGAGTCTGACAGGACAAGACCTGCCATAAAAAGGTAGGCTGGCAGATTCCTGTCGCCATCATGACTTTTCCTCCCAGCTCCACCCTGCCTGCATGGTTGATATTAATCATTGTTTATTACGTCCTAGTGAGATCCTAAGGGAAAACATAAGTTCCTCCACTGAAAGTAGCACGTTGCATCATGGAGAAGAGCAAGCTCTACCTGAGGTAACTATACATACATAACATACCATAACATGTTCGATTGCACTGTGTCCTTCGCTTGTAACAGGTGCAGGTGATTTAATTGTGTTCTCAACAGGTTAGAAACACACCGAAAGAGCAGCCCGATCTTATTGTGGTAAAGGAAGAGTTGCTGGAGGTGGACACTGGAGACACTGAACAAGACAGGAGAAGTGAAAACGGTGAGTCCTGTATCAAAACTGGTTGCACAGCAATGTGTAATATGTAATTCTGACTCATTTCAACACATTGGGGGACCACAATTGAATTTTGGATTTAGATATTACAACTGATTAAAGGTCCAGTGTGTATAGGAGGGTTTTCTGCACTAAATGAATAAACTATCCATAAATGTGTTCACTCACTCCTTGACGACCGCTTTATCCTCCGTATGAGGGTCACTGGGACACTGGTGCCAATCCCACAGACATAGGGCGAAAGGCGGGGTACACCCCGGACAGGTCGTCAACCATCACAGAGTCAAAATATAGAGACAAACAATTCACACGGTCAATTTAGAGTGACTGCATGTTTTTGGCCTGTGGGAGAAAACCCATGTTCAGATGGGGGCAACATGCAAACTCCATGTAAAATCCTTTACCCAGGTCTTTTTGCCGCTATTGTTAAATGCACCACATTTCTACAGCAAACCAAATGGACAAAGTAGCTAGGCGTGCATTTTGGGATGCAAGTAAATTTACTATGCAAATGAAGAGGTACATCTTTTGTGGAATGCGAAGGCCACCTTACTCCGCTGTCTTACAATCTGTATTCTCACCATTAGATATCACAATTTTTTATGTGTTACTGTGTCTATTGCGTCTGTCATGAGAGTGATGCAATTTCTGGAAGCCTGTGTAGTTTCTGTAAGAGAAGAGAGGAGGAATTTGTTGTGAACACACCGTTTGAAATAATGTTTTTAAAAGGGTCTATAAATCCACTGTGTATGACCTTCATTGAGGACTTTAAGATCAGTCATATTCCAAATGTTAACTTACTTTTATAATGTCTACAGGAAGGGAAGCAGTCGCAGAAGCTCAGCGGAGTTCAGATGTAATGCAGCATCCCAAACCAATCGCAGAACATCAGTCGCCCATGTTCACGGATAGCTTTGCGAGCATAAGCTCCCACTCATCTCTTGCTGGACCAGGAAGGAGGGAAACACAATGGAATCCACAGTTTGCACTTGCAAGCACGAATCTGGAGGTTGGGAAAAGCATTGCTCAAAATGTCGCATCCCAAAGCTTAAGTGTGCTCAGAAATATGAAGATCCACAACTTAAGGAACTCAGCTGCAAAGAGGTTTGGCTGCTTGCAGTGTGGCAAGAGCTTCAGGTGCTACAGTCAACTTGAAATACACCAGAGAAGTCACACAGGAGAGAAACCCTTCAGGTGCACGCTATGTGGAAAGAGATATGCACAGAAAGGACATCTGTATACACACCAGCGCACACACACCGGGGAGAAGCCTTACCGCTGTCCTATTTGTGGAAAGGGCTTCATTCAGAAATGCACTCTTGATATGCACCAGCGAACACACACTGGAGAAAAACCTTTTGTTTGCATCAAATGTGGCAAGGGTTTTACAAAGAACTGTAATCTGAAAAAACACCTTGCAGTACATTTAGATCCTAGTTTGAACATGTATGGTCATGAATCTGATGCACCAACATTCAGTGCATCATTAATTAATGGAACCATTTAAAACAGTCTGTCAAGTGTCACTTCTACAGTGGATTGACTGAAATAAAGTATTTTAATTAAGTTATCTTTGCTCCACACTTCGTCGCCTGCTGTGTCATAAATATGTGTCACTGACTATGTTTTCTGTGGCTTACATTTTATTTTTACGATATTTTGCTACAGTATAGTCATCCTAATATTCTATCCTGTCTTTATTGATGCTGGTTTTACCATATCTAGCAGGATTCAACGTTTCTTTTGTTTGTCATTTTTATGCTCCACTTAAAAATTTAATTGAGTGCAAGGCAGAAGACTGTAAAAATATAAATTAATATAAAACAGCACTAATAAACTAAAAAAATATGGTAAAAATAGAATAAGCCATTTTAATAAAATATTATTAGAGGAACAGTTTTTATATGCAGTTCACATTCTCCGATTGTTGTTGTTTAACAGCTGAGTATTCATTGATCTGACACTTATTCCATGGGAGGGATGAGTGGTGTCCTAATGATGTGGAGTTTTCACTACCCTGTTCAATTTGTGTCTCTCCTCTGCTGCACTGTTGCCAAAGCAGGAGGGGATGCAGTGTGTGAGAATGCAGAATGAAGGTGGATCAAGTCCCTAAAATTAATCTGCAAAGTCATGAATTAGAATGCCTGTCATCTGGCCTACATAGCACCTGGCCCTCATGCCTTGTGTTGAGCCCAAGTGTTAGCAACACCATTTTGCTATTTTGAGCTCTAGAACAAGCCACCACACAGTTGCTGGTGAGCTTCACTCCCAGATCTGGTCATAGTTTCATCAGGGCACCAAGAGCTGGGCCAGGTCGATGGACCCAGTCAAGTAGAGTAGTAGAACCTTTGCAAGGAGCCAAATGATTGGTGGAACAGACAGTTGGTTGGAACATACATGTCCTCTGGTCTGGGAATGCTGGAGGATCCACAAGATAGAGCTGGAAAGTGTTGATTTTCAGACAACAATACAAACCCAAACCACGGAGAAGCAAATTAAAATAGACGATAGACGGATGGTGGGATAAATCTGTCTCCACCCACTGACGCACTATTATTATCATCATTACATTCATACAGTAATACATACAATTAGCACGTTGTTAGTAGCTGTTGCATTTAATCATTGTGTCCACTGAGGGACAGTGAGCGCCGTCTCTGTGGACCTGGGCTGTGTCCCAGTTTGTGTACTTTCATACACACACACTTGCTATTTTAAGTGCACAAGTGTATTCACACTGACAAATATGGCATCATGCAGTGCTCTTTAGTACCCGGATGGTACAGTAAAAACACTCTGGGTGTAAAATTTCAAACAAAACATTTTTTAAATCACCTAACCCACTGTCTAATACATCCGTATTAGCTAATCCGTACAATAAACCCTAAACGGTTACTGTGATAAGGTTTGGATTATGTAAAATTTGTGTTTTCATTTGATAACCATAGTTTCCAGTTACTTGGCAAGTTCATATTAAATGAGAATTCATTGATTTAATTGACTGCTTCAGTCACCGAGTTTTACAAGCTGCATACGTGCTATATTCATCAATCATTTAACTTCAACAACACAATACTATTCATTATTATTTGTTATTTAGTTGAAGAACAACACGATAAACAATATTAAATGTTTATATTAACAACGGTCCGTTTCCACTGTGCTGCCTTCACTGGCTCCTCGTAAATGTTGAAGACCAGTTTAGAAATTTCCCACAATCCTTTGCGATACAGTTATACATATTTTACCGAGGAACAGCGTTGCAACGCTGCTAAATTTGGCCATAATTCCACAATATTTAGCCTCCCAGCCGAGATGATGTGCGATACCACAAACCGGAGTTTTCGGACGCAGTTGACCGACGTCCTGGACAAACTAACGAAGGCGGCTTTGGTTGAAATAGGCAACCTCGCTGACGAGTGCTCCTCCGTCCTTCACACCGAGATTTCGCTTCATAAAACGGAGAATGAGGTGCTGAAGAAGAGATGTTACTCACTGGAGGTCCAGCTGAGAGCAGCGAGGGAAGCACAGACCTATACCAGCCACGTTAACAGCGTCAGCCGGCGGCACCCTGCAGGTCAGGACGGTCAGTGAGTCAGCGGTGGAGGCTTTAACCATCAAATCAACGACCGTTTGTATTTGTCAGGCTAGCCAGCAGAAGTGTAGACTACATTACCCCTGAAGTTACCTCAGTCTAACGTACAGCTTTACAATAAAACACCAACTGTATCCATTGTAATGTTCAGTTTTAATTGATTAAGCTTTTAGTAGTGACGTTCGTGGAGCTGCATTGCGTTTTAACAGCGGTTAGACGCTGCAAGGGGGCGTAGGTGAGAGGCCCGGTGTCCACGACAGTCCCGTCACCCTCATCCAAGCATCCTTCCCCCACGCTCCAGCTGCTAGAGCAGGGCTATTCAATTTAAAAAGCTAGGGGCCACAAAGGAGAATAACTGGCATTGTATGGACCACAAATCATGTCTAAAAACAACAATAGATAATCAAAATAACAGTATAATTATAGTAAATATGTTGCTACAATGAATAAAATTACCCAATCACATACCTTATCTTTACTTTAATCTGGCATTATAATCAAATCCAGACATCGGTGTATGGACCACAAATAATGTATAAAAACAACAATAAATAATCAAAATAACAGTATAATTATAGTAAATATGTTGCTACAAGGAATACAATTACCCAAACACATACCTTATCGTTACTTTAATCTGGCATTATAATCAAATCCAGACAGCAGTCAGTCCAAATTTTTAAGTAGGAAAGAGGTGGACATCCAAGGGAGGTGCAAAAGTTAAAGCCCACACCAACAGACTAGAACCAGACCAGTGTTTCCTAATCTTGGTCCTCAGGGACCCCTGCCCTGTATGTTTAGATGTTGCCCTGCTACAACACACCTGACTCAAATGAATGGTTCATTGTCAAGCTTTTGCAGAGATGATGATTAGTTGATCATTTCAATCAGGTGTGTTGGAGTGGGGCAACAGCTAAAACATGCAGGACAGGGGTCCCTGAGGACCAAGATAGGGAAACACTGGACTAGAACATAAGGGAGGCATTTTAACTGTTCCATATTTTTTAAAAATATGAATATAGTAAAAAAGTGTCCATCAGAAACAATAATCAGACCTGTTTATCATATCCTCAACAACAAGTGAAGCTTTTAAAACAGGGCCATACATGCTAAATGTGAAGTCAAATGGTGTCATGGAGGCCGAAAATAGACAGGCCTGTTCACAATGCTACCAAAACTATTTCGAAGTACTTACAGTTAAAGACATTTGAATCATCAAAAACAGACCAATACTCTTTGCATTTTAAGATAGCAATACAAGCCCACATCAAGAAAATTGACCGTTTTGACAGGCCAGTGTCAACAACTGTAGACAATAAGATGAATAAAGTAAAACAGAAATAATCAGAACCAGGTAGGTCTGTTATATAAATATCAACATAAATGCCAAACTAGCGTTCAGACTGTCTTTTCATAACACAATCTATCAAAAACAATTGGAAACAGACATAAAATGCTTACAATGAGGGCATAAACTGTAATATGTTGATCATCACTAAGTGAACATTACATGTTTTCTAAACTTCAGCTATTTTGAGCCTATGAAGCTCAGTGAGAGAAATTACACAGTGATTTACATGAGGATTTATCACTTGACTGTGTTGATGCTGAGATGATGCTTATAGTACCTGGACTTTCCTCCTCCACTCCTCTGTGCCTTCGGGGGAACTGGCAGAACGAGCCATGATATGCGGGCCAGAGGAAAATTAAAATTAAAGCTAGAGGTTTGAGATCCACAGTGTTAAACAGAACACACAGTTGCATTTCTGTTATTTAGCAGAGACGCACGTTGCCAAACTAGCAGAAACAATTAGTACAGTTAAATTCAAAAAGACTTGAGAAATGATTGTAGAGCCTTTCACATTCTGTCCTTTCAAAAACAACCAGGCTGTTCTGAAAGTTTATTTGATCTTGAAATACCTACATTTATTTACACTATGATAACCAGCTGTAGTACCCCACAATTTCATATCTGCTTCTTTTTTTAGAACAGCAGCAACCCGCTCCAGCAATCGATGGAGTTTTTGGAAAGGACTGGTGTATGGACTTTTGGAGAGAAGAGAAACTGCCCTCTCACAGAAAAGAAACAATGGAGCCAACTGCTATGACAAGCATGGGAGTGCAGGTCAGTGAATCATTTTAAAGCTTTTTTTAATTGGTAAATATGTCAAACAATTATGTTTAAAGTTGTCTGCACCTGTCTTGTTGGTAGGCAATAGACTTGACGGAGAGAGAACCTGATCTCATCTTTGTCAAGGAGGAGATGTTTGATGATCACCCTATTGGCCAGCAGATGAGTTTCACAGAGAACAGGAAAAGTAAGTTCAGTTTAAAAACAAACAAACAAAATGTACTCTCACCTAGCATCTGTGATATAACTTCATGTTTTCTCATTTTACAGTTGTTGGAATGTTTGAGGAGGACAGCATGCTTCCTAGATCTGTTGATGAGCTACAGCTTCACTCAGGGGAATTAAACAACTTTCCTGTGGTGACTGACAATCAAACACAACAACGCATACAACCAACAATTATGGACAAGTTAATAGAAGATGCAACAATGAGCACTCTGGCTGACAACACAAATCCTTCTTCAGCCATGGCTGAATACTCTGACTATACAGATGACATCCACATGAATACAACTAAAGCACCCGCTATTCAGCCAAAACCTGCGAAGCCAATGAGACATTTTGAGTGCTTATTCTGTGGGAAAATGTTCAACTACTTGAGCAGTTTAAAAGTCCACATCAGGCGACACTCTGGTGAGAAGCCGTTCAGCTGCTCAGTTTGCGGGAAGCGGTTCGCTCAGAAAACGTATCTGAAACTGCACCAGCGCGTGCACTCGGGGGAGAAGCCATATAGCTGTCCAAGCTGTGGCAAAAGTTTTTCCCAGAAAAGCTCTCTGAACATACATCTTCGGACACACACTGGTGAAAAGCCCTATAGTTGTGTGGATTGTGGAAAGTGTTATGCATACAAGTATGGTTTAAATCATCACCAGTGTTTCACTTGACCAATCAACCAACCACAGAAGTTGATGTAGTGTTCAGAGTAGGTCTACTTGAGCCAGTGTGTAGTGTGTATATAGGAAGATTTGAAATACCCCTTTTAGATAAAACAAGCTAATTTTAATAGCTGCTTAGAGTGCAGCTATGAAATCTTAGTTTGGTGTGTTTTCAGTTTTATTGATATAAAAAGTGCTGATTGGGTGGGATTTTGTTTACTTGACTGGGAGGATTGTAGGATTCCCCTCCTCAGTCCTTTTAAGTAGATTTAAAATGAAATTGTCGACCACCATCAAATATATTAAACACTATAAGGATACTGTTGTAGCTCTTTGGAGCCAAACTATTTTGAAAAAAATATATATATGCTAAATAATTTTATTCTTGCATGTTGTCACATTCACACAGCTGGCATAACATGTTACATATACCTCAGTGTAATACTATATTGTTGAAGAATGCCGTAAATTCTTGCACATTTGTAGCACAAACATTCAAAACTACCTCTTCAAAAGAAACAACAACTAAACAACTCTTTTGTCAGTCTCACCTCTCCTTTGTATCTACTACATGCCACACCTCAACTGGCATGTAAATGGACAGAAAGCAGGTAGACTCATCACTTCGAATAAAATGACTGTTTAAAAGAAATGTTGATGTGTGTTGATCACGTAAAGCTTAAAAACGATTTTCAGTGACTGTTTCATTCTGAATGACATAGCTGTTCTAGAACATAATTCTGCTGTCAACAAGTAGTCAAGCCAATAGCTCAATTGTTTAAGATAATTTCCTTTAAAGACATTTCTTGTATAAATCTTCACCATTAATATCACCTTAGATATGATAAAGCATACAAGTTCCTTGAACACACCACACTGATCTGTTTTTATTTTCACTCATGCACACATGCATGCCCCTAACAAAGCCCAGTTGAATATCCAAGGCAAAGAAAATAAAACCAACAGCACCTTTAAAAAAAAAAAAAAAATCCATCAATAAAACCGTCATTTAAAAGGTGAAAATCTATGACTTTTCTTTATTGCAAACCCAGAATCAACTATTACAACACTGAACTGGTAACTGCTTAAATGTCATACAACAGAACATGTATGGAAGTGCAGCATAATGACAGTTACTACACACTACGGGTTATTACTCACATGACATTAACTAAACTTACATCAATGTGAGGAGTACTGTATTATCCACTCAAATTAATAAAGCTACTTTTCATGTACTACAATCAGATCAGTCATTTACCGAAGGCCATTAAGTTCTTGGATTCATTTGAAGTATGGGCTTACCCGATTCCACCTCACGATTTCTGTGTGCCATTAAATGATGGTTGAGGTTTACCTTTTGTGTGAAGGTCTTTCCACATTTACCACAGATAAATGGTCTCTCCCCAGTATGGATGCGTAGGTGACATTTCAGATTGCCTTTCTGGGTGAACCCTTTTCCACACAAGCTGCAGCTGTAGGGTTTCTCTCCTGTGTGGACCACATAGTGTATTCTCAGAGCCGATGGATTTGCAAAAGACTTCCCACACAGCTTACATGACTTGGTGTCTCTCTGTGACCGAACAGGAGGTATGCAGGTGTGCATGTTTAACTTGCGCCTGTGTGGGAAATGCTGCTTACAAATGCTACAGAAGTTTGACTTGTGAAACTTCATGTGGTGTGTCAGAGTGCCCTTGTGGTAAAATGTTCTGCTACATATTTTGCATGTGAATATGTCTTTGTTTAGATCTCTGACAGTTTCTTCATTGAGCATATTAAAGTTATCATGTGAATATTTCTCCAAAGCAGTGCTGTTTTCAATGGTGTCGGCCAATAACGTTTGCTGCTTGTTGTTGCCAGGCACCCATGCAGTGTCCATAGCAGGCTCCTGGTGACTTTCTTGAACAAACTGTACATCATCGTCGTCGTCATCGTCGCCCTCATTGATTGGAATAATATGAGCGCTGAAGGTCTCCTCTGTATCGTTGATAGACAGCTCCTCTGACGGTTCTTCAATATCAACTGCAGACTCAACCAGGTCTTCTTCTTGATCAAATGACAGGCTGTAAGCGCTGCCATCAGCAGAGTAGCTGACTGACAGCGGCTCTAGCTCCACAACTGAACTTTCTTCATGGTCATCTGCATACAAACACACAAAACAAACACAGACTTAATGTAAACCTGTTAAATCTGCTGTATGTCCTCTGCAGTCTTACACTCTTACCCTCTGTACTAAATGTCTCCTGCTGGCGGATTCCGGCAGCTTCCTCATAATCCTCCTCTTTGATCTCAGTCACAGTAATATGATCAGGCACCAACTACAAAGTAGAAAGATTTCAGATGTTGGGCTGTTGTTCAATACAACAACATTTCCTATGATGAAAGCTTAAGTAATTAGAAAAGAAATGTTGTTTTAGTCAATAATGACTTTTGTCTGAGGGATGGAAAATAATTGGTTTGAATGAGAATTCTATAAAATAATAACAAGTGCTGTGATTTATGTTTCTTAAATGAATATATATTCTGGTTAAATAGTGTTGGTTTCTGGACAAAACAACTGATTAAGTAATAGTAAGAAAAGAAATAAACAAGTTAAACCAATATACATCCTGGTATATCAGGGCATCTAAACAGTATTATACATACATCTGCTTTTCCATGGAAAGGACGTGTTTTTGTTGTTGAAGTATTGTTAATATCATTGTCTATTTTAGCCTGTGTAGTATTTATTGGCACACAGATCCTCTCACCTTATCACAACACTGTGGTGAGTTAGTGACTGTCTCCAGACGATATGGGTCTCTGTCTTTCCACAGATTCATACACCAGTCCTTACCAAAGATCCCCTCTATAACAGGAGACCCGGACACTGAGAAGTTAAATGAGTGACAAAACAGTTACACACCGATGCGGTTCGTGTTTATCTCCAGGGCAGATGCTATTACTGTGTTAATCTGACAGAAAGTTACCGTGAGGGTCTCCGTCTTTGTAGCAGACAGTTTGAACGCCCACGCTGCTATAAGTTTTGCATAAAACGGGCACGTCGCTTTTCACAATGGTCAGCTCACACTCAAGACTGTTTACTTTTTCTGCCAGGGCTGAATTAGCAAACAAAAGCCGAGACAACTCGAGTCGGAGCTCGGCAGAGTCTTCATCCACCAGTTTGCTGATATGACTGAAGGCAGACTTGGCCATCGTCTCCATGATGGAGGAGAGCTGAGAGTGGAAAGAAACGCGGCTGTCCATCGCTGCTGCAGACTGCTAAACCCCTCTTCATCAGCGAAATATACCCTAATAAAACTTCGGATTACAAACTGTAGTAAAACCGAAAACGCGTTAATCGAAACGAAAACGGACGGTCAAAACGTACACGGACCCTAACGGTTCTTCTTCTTTGCCGTTTAATGGCGGGTGGCAGCCCACTTTAAGGTGCTTTACCGCCACTCTTTGTTAGAATGTGGACCAGAGTTGTTAAACTCTTTACAAAATAATAATAATACATATCACAACACATTTAATTATTTAGATTAACCCAGTTTTGGTTGGAATAGACCCCCTTATCCAGCAAATACATTTTTATTAGACTCCGTTTTCTATTCAAAGCTTTTTTGCTTCGTTTTCAGTGCTTCTCGTTCACGACAGTGTATTTAGCAGTAAACAATGACATGCTCATCTGATTCCCCCTGTTTGACAACAGGCACACACTCGTGAGTGATGTTTATTAACTACACGCATTGCGAGCGTGACAGTAGGACCCAAATACTTGTAACACCCGTGGCGTATTTCCGGCGGATGCAACTGGTCAGCTGCGCTGTATTACAAGGCTTCCTGGTTCGCCAATGAAACATATGCTGTTTCTCTGCTGTGTTATTCAGCATTATCATCATCATAGGTTTCATTAGACACGATCCGGTGTGACCGCAGCCACGAACATGAACACGGAAAAGGACTTCTCGCCTCTGACACCCAACATTGTCCGGGCTCTGAATGACAAACTGTACGAGAAAAGGAAAGTAGCCGCGTTAGAGATCGAGAAACTGGTGCGGGAGTTTGTGGCTCAAAACAACTCTACACAAATCAGGCATGTGATCCAGATCCTGGCGTCGGAATTCGCCCTTTCCCAGCACCCCCACAGTCGCAAGGGGGGTCTCATTGGTTTGGCAGCCTGCTCTATCGCACTTGGTAAGGACTCTGGTCTGTATCTGAAGGAACTTATTGAGCCAGTGCTCACGTGTTTTAATGACTCAGACAGTCGTCTGCGCTACTATGCCTGCGAGGCCCTCTATAATATAGTCAAAGTAGCAAGAGGAGCTGTGCTGCCTCACTTTAACCTGCTCTTTGATGGTCTCAGCAAGCTTGCTGCAGATCCAGATCCCAATGTGAAAAGTGGCTCTGAACTCCTGGACAGACTGCTGAAGGACATAGTGACAGAGAGTAACAAGTTTGACTTGGTGGCATTTGTTCCCTTGCTCAGAGAGAGAATTTATTCCAATAATCAGTATGCCAGGCAGTTCATCATATCCTGGATCCACGTTCTGGAGTCAGTGCCGGATATTAACCTGTTGGACTATCTCCCTGAGATCCTGGATGGGCTCTTCCAAATCTTGGGAGACAACAGCAAGGAGATCCGCAGGACGTGCGAGGTGGTGCTGGGGGAGTTTCTGAAGGAGATTAAAAAGACTCCATCCAGTGTGAAATTTGCCGAGATGGCCAACATCTTGGTCATCCACTGCCAGGTTGCAGATGAGACCAAACTAACTAATGACCTGATCCAGCTGACTGCTATGACCTGGATGCGAGAGTTTATTCAGCTTGCAGGCAGAGTCGTGCTCCCTTACTCCTCTGGAATTTTAACTGCAGTGCTGCCTTGTCTTTCTTATGATGACAGAAAGAAAAATACTAAAGATGTGGCCAGTGCCTGTAACTACAGTCTGATGAAACTGGTGACCCCTGAGGATGATGAGGATGAGGAGGAGGAGAAAAGTGGAAGTACAGGCTCACCATCAAGGGAAGATGGCCAGCCCAAGACGGAAGCAGACAGCAATGATATGCTGAATGCATCACAAGAATCTGTTGGTTTCAGTAACATCAGCTTCTTCACTCCAGCAAGCTCTGACAGGCCGCATGTAACTTTGGACCTGGATGGCATTGTTCAGGTGCTGGACCGCCATCTCCACGACTCCTCAACTGGCATGATGACTCGTATAGCTGTGCTCAAATGGCTCTACCACCTCTACATCAAAACACCACGTAAAATGTTCCGCCACACTGACAGTTTATTTCCCATGCTGTTGAAAACACTGTCTGATGAATCTGATGAGGTGATACTGAAAGATTTGGAGGTGCTAGCTGAGATAACATCGTCTCCTGCTGGCCAGACAGACCAAACTGGGTTCTGCGATGGCACCGACAGCAAACTGGAGCTCAAGGTCCCAGAGGGTGCAAAGCCAGGACAGCAGCTTAGCACAGGTTCCAAAGCAGTGGACTCCTCTCCCTCCACTCCGAGTATGAACTCCTATTTTTACAAGTTCATGATCAACCTGTTGAAACGCTTGAGTCAGGAGAGAAAGCTTCTGGAGAACAGAGGAGCTTTCATCATCAGGCAGCTGTGTTTGTTGCTTCATGCAGAGAATATCTTCCACTCCATGGCTGACATCTTGTTGAAGGAGGAAGACCTCAAATTTGCCTCCACTATGGTTCAAACACTTAACACCATTCTGCTTACTTCTGCTGAGCTCTTCCAATTACGCAACCAGTTGAAAGACCTGCGCACCCAGGAGAGCTGTGCTTTGTTTTGCTGCCTCTATCGCTCCTGGTGCCACAACCCTGTGGCCACTGTGTCACTCTGTTTTCTCACACAGAACTATAAACACGCCTATGACCTCATCCAGAAGTTTGGAGATTTAGAAGTAACAGTGGACTTCCTGATGGAGGTAGACAAACTGGTACAGCTCATAGAAAGCCCCATTTTCACCTACTTGCGCCTGCAGCTCCTAGATGTGGAGAACAACCCTTATCTGATTAAAGCACTGTATGGTCTGCTGATGCTGCTGCCACAGAGCCAGGCCTTCCAGCTGCTCTCCCACCGCTTGCGGTGCGTCCCTAACCCAGAGCTCATGAGGACTCTTGATGAGTCCAAGTATATGGACTCCAAACAACACGTGGCCTCCAAACGGGCCTCCCACATGCAGATGGATTTCAATGAGCTGCTCCAGCATTTTGACCATGTCCAGAGTAAACATCTAGAAGTCCGACACCAGCGCTCTGGACGTGCCTCAGATTATCCTGACAGGAAGCTGATGTGAAATCATTGTCCCAGAGTGACCTGAGATTGGTAAAAGCAGCAGAAGGATGAAGGAAATTGTAAAAGTTATACTATAAGAGTCTATTAAGATGCTGTTAGCCAAAAAGTATTAAGAGATTTTGATTTGAAAACTCTCTCCTGAGAGAAGCACTGTATATACAGAACATAAATAACAGTAAATAACTAGCTGCAAATGTTTGTGCTGGTTTAATTATGCTGGAAACTGGTTTAATTCACCAAACTGTTCTTGATTGAAGAAGAATTGGAGAGTGTACATATAATTCCTTGTATAACATGACACGTGGTGGCGATGACATGGCCATATCCTCCGTTTAAGTGATGCCCTCTCATCAGCTGAGTTTCCTTTCCAGCTAAATGAAATGTTCACAGTATTTCACATGTAGCTGACATGCGTCTCAGTATTAAATGTCACACTTCTGTCATTTAATCCTCATGTGAACCACAGTATTTTCACAGCGTATCCTTCTGAGCACTATGAATAGGGCATACACTCCTTGTTGACTTGATCACATGTCGGTCAGAAAATACATTTTTGTGTGTAAAATTTTGACACTGCTGAACTGAGATTTTAAACTTTGCAAACTGTAGTTGACCGATCAATGTCTGGATAGACACATATTGTTAATGCTATTTCTTTGTTATTAGCTCCTCCAAGCTGTCTTATATTTACTGCAACTAATACGTAATTCTATTTGTTTGTGCACTGTTGTGTCTTGCATTCCAAAAAAATAAATAAATCACACTTTTGTTGTTCCTGTGTGAAAATTAATGTTAAAACCAAGAATAAATTTTTTTTTCATGTTAATACATTGCACAAAATCTAGTAGAAATATTGGATGTTTGTGAGGAGAAGAAAGCAGCATATACATTGGAGTTACAAGTATGAGCTTAGTTTTACTGCATAACATTAATTTTAAAATAGTCCAGTCATAATCTTTTGCTCTTGATTTATGACTGTAATTAGTCTCATTATACATCCAGCTTGACATGAAGGCTGCTCATTCAATTTGATTCAGTTTCTTTTTTTTAAACAGGCTTTGTTGTAGTTGTTATAAACTGCATTGAAGCAAATGCATCATTGCATTTTTGCAGTGGTCTTCAAGAATTTGGCTTGACATCTCAGCTAAAGTTTCCTCAAACTAAAAACCAATAAAAATGAACACTCTTTTCTGTACGAGGTAAGACATTTAACTTAAGTTTCAAATGTAAATAACACAAGGTGTACCTACAGTACTACTACTGTATAGGAATGAACGATGTAGAGCTTCTTTCTGCTAATTAAAGTAGCTAACTCACTTTTTTTTTGGCATTATCTGAACCTGAGTGAGCTATAAACTGAGTCTATCTCTCATCTACTTAAGGCCCATACATAGTTGACCCTTAGTACACATACTGTCTAATTTTTTGGTAGAGACATAGAAGTGCTGTATTCATTATGTATTTTATTTTACTGACAGACTGAGATCTGATATCAGCGTGTGGACGAGTCCTGCTGTGCTGTGTGAGGAGAATTGTTTTTCATTGTCCATTTATCCTCAGCAGCTTTGCCTTGAACAACATCAATGGAAGGATTGTTTCCCCTCTTTGTTGCTGATACAGAATCTGCTGCTCGCAGATCATGACTTCATTTGTTTTGCTGATACACCGTAGAGATAGCATTTAACTAAGATACGCTGAATAGAAATAGCAACACGTTTTTGTTTCTTCCTTGGAAAATGTGAGGAGCATGTACAGTATATGTCTGTGTAGATTTTTGCAAATTACCCCACAATATGCAGTGTGCAGTACAAATACAGAAGACATACTTGCACAGTGTTTTAGATAAGGGTGTATTTAGTTGTTCCCAATTTTTTTACGTGTTGAAAATTAATAATTAGCTTCATAAAATGTACAAATGTGCAACAGCCATATTGAAAACATCTGTTTCTAAGGACTCGCTGCTCTTCCCCCATGAGCTCAGAAATGTCTGCACTGCAGAAATGTGACTGTCAGTTCCTCATTATCTCTGTCTTTGCTGCTGTATCTCATTGAGAAGCCTGTCTACACACACATGCACAGATGTGTGTAAACATAAATCAACTGGGCAAAATCCATCTGTCTTTTCCCAATTAATTTCATTGCAGCATTGTTTCAGTTACCTACGTGAACCGCAACCGTTTCTTTTCAAAAGAACATGAATCTATCCATGGTGAACTCATGTGATAAAATATTAAAAAATAGAATTGTAATCCAAGAAATATCTGTTCTCTGTTTCATGCAAGTTGCCAGTGGCTCTATAGACAAAAAAAACCCAACATACTTCAATGTGGCCTTTGTCTAAAACATTTTCTTAAGTTTTAGATGAAACTATGTACTGTGAAAGGCAAACACTGGTCTACATAGAGATTCTTGTGGTGGGATCATGTTTCTCAAGGCATTTTTAATTTTTTTCCAAACTATTTTGGGTGCTGCATTGATTTAAGTAATCAAACTCCCATTGTACTGGATTGCAGTGCAAATAAGGTAAGCAAACTGTTGAATGCAGTATAAATACTAAAATCACAACATGTCATGTTTGTACATATGTTTGGAATAACCTCTTTAGCTTTTAAATTAAGTCAGTGGCGTGCTGGTTGAGGAATGCGAGTTTCCTCGGACTAGTATTTTTAAAAACATCCATGTTGTCCAACCATGCTGGAAAAACTAAACGTGATGGTGAAAAACACTCTCCTCAGGAAAACCTTTCCTTGCTCACAAAACGTCAGTCCAAATTGGTCACTTCTGTTTATTTTTATCTCCACCCTGACTCTTATTTTAGATGCGGTTCCTCCATAAACCTCTCATTACACTGACAGATTGTTTCAACGGTCGTCTCAAATAACTTGGTTGGTGGTCAAAGTATTGCTCCAAAGCAAAGGCTGTCCTAAGTGCAAATATTTCACTATCACTTCACTCTTCTGTCCGGCTTGTGTTACTCAGGATTCTCGTGATATCAGAGAGACAGTCTCTTACATGTGAAACCAATTTGTCATATTCAGAGAGGCGCAGTGTTAATTTGAGAATACACAGCGTGCATGCTCCACACAGCACTGTAAAATGGGATATGCCTTTAGGAGCTAAGGCATTAACACTTATTTCTGAGGGTAGGATGAGGTAGCCATCCAGAGCCATGGGAGGGGCCTGGGATCCTGCATTGCCATCAAAGTCCAGTGAAGAATAATGGCTACCAGACGTGCTCATACTGAAGATGACCTTTCCTGTCCAATTTGTGGACATATTCTCAGCCAGCCAGTTGTGCTCACTTGCAAACATAGATTCTGTAAAGCGTGTCTGAGAGACAGCTGGGACACACAAGGCAGTGGGGATTCACACTTCTGTCCTTTGTGTTGGCGCCGTTCCTCCATGGATCAAATAGTGGTGAGCACTCTGCTGGAGAAGACCTGTGAATCCTTCAAGTTAGAAAGAAGCAAGAATGATCCGGAAGCTTGTAAAGAACATGGAGAAAAGCTTACACTGTTCTGTTTGGAGGAACTGGAACCGATCTGTGAGGTTTGTGGGAAAGCAGCTGCACACAGAGGACACAGACTTTATCCCATAGGAGAAGGTGTTCATGACTGTAAGGTAAGCATGTTGATCAACCTTATATGTACAGCACATTGTTAGGAAATCTTGCCTTGCCATAATCCCCATCCCTCCATAATCCTAAATTGGACAATAATTGTGAAATTGAGGCTTCCTCTAAAAATGGGGTATTCCATAATTTGACAATCATAATAGTCTGATTTCGATTTTTTATTTTCTTTCTACCTCTGTGATTCTCCAAACCTCATACAGACATGTGTCTGTGTTTGGCAGAGTTTATCAAACTTCTAAAAATAGATTTATATTTTTGGTTTGTCTTGCTGTTGAGGTCCTGAAACCTGACTCCCACAGGGTTTCTGTGATGCTGCATTCATATTACTCCTGTCCTCCTCTGCCCTCTCCTGACATCTTAATTGAACCTTGCTCTACTGTGTCCTCACCTGCACTATCAAGATGCATATGCCCGTTTTTGCTTCTTTTGCTAAGGCATTCAAACATTTACCCCCGGCCACTGACGCCACTTTACAGTATTGTATTTGCACGGAATGCTTCCATGGTAGAGTATGTGGCAGCTGAAAGCCCCACATTATACTGACAGCTTGGCCACCTGCCAGGCTGACCTTTTTTTGAAATGTTGATGCCATGTCAATGTCATTGTAGGAGGAACTGAAGAGTGCTCTACTGCCTTTGAAAGACAAGTTGCAGCTGTACAAGAAGGCAAGAGTGGTCTGTGAGGAAATGGTAGAACATGTTAAGGTACCGTTACTCCCACCACTACCAAAACGTTTTGTTGAGCCCTCCAGAGTGCAATGATTACCCATCAATCATTTCTCTTTCCAGAGTCAGGCTGAACATACTGAAGCCCAGATCAAAGAAGAATTTGAAGCCCTCCATCAAATCCTAAAAGAACAGGAGGCTGCAAGACTTTCCTCTTTAAAGGCAGAGGAGGAGCAGAAGAAACTGATGATTAACCAGAGAATTGAGGAGATGAATGATGAAATGACATCTCTCTCCAACACCATTCGATTAGTAGAACAGGAGATGAGTTCAAATGACATCCCATTTCTTAAGGTAGATAAGACAGATGCTTCAGACAAGTGTATGACAAATCCTAACCCAATTGCTTTGAAATTCATATGCGCATCAATTTATTAAGGCTGTTTTCATATTTTCAGAACTACCAGGAAACAATAAAGAGGTAAATGTTATGGATACAAACTAATTCGGCTTTACCGACACAATTCTCATCAGCTAACTCTTTGAGTTTATTTTCAGGACCTGGCAGACTTCTCTTGATCCGCAAATTATTTCAGATGCTCTGATTGATGTATCCAAACACTTGGGCTCATTAAAATATAAAATATGGGAGAAGATGAAGAGTATCATCAAATATAGTGAGTTCATCTAACAATAAGATTCCGTGTCTTGTTGTTCGGTTATCTGTCATATTACTGACTTGCTCCCTTTCCCCTCTTTGTTGAGATCCTGTGGTTCTGGATCCAAACACAGCAGCAAGCTGCTTTGTCCTCTCACCAGATCTCACAATGGTGCAGAACTCTACCCAGATTTTCAAACTGCCGGACAACCCAGAACGCTTTGACGTCAGTGCAGAGATGCTGGCTGCTGAGGGCTATTCCTCTGGACGTCACAGTTGGGATGTGGAAGTGAAGGACAACACCTACTGGGTGGTGGGAGTCGCCAGCGGCTCCATTAACAGGAAAGGAAAGCATGTGCTGACGCCGGCAGAGGGGTTCTGGACTATTCGGTTCAGGAATGGAGAGCACAAGGCCTGCACAGCACCATGGGAGCCACTAAACATGAGTAAGAAGCCAGAAGTGGTTAGAGTGTCTTTAGACATAGACCGAGGCAAGGTGTCCTTTTATGACCCCAGAGAAAGAGCGCCTCTCTATACCTTCATGGATGTCATCACACCCAAAGCCTTTCCTTACTTTTGCTCTGCCTGCAAAGAGCATCCACTTAGAATTCTTCCCACAAGGATATCCTTGTCAACAGACAATTAATTCACCTTAAACAAAGATCACCACAATGAACAAGTTATAACACTACTTTAATAAGAAACTTCTAAAGGCACTTTTTAAGAATAACTGATGCAAAGATGTTTTAAAATATTTAATCTGAGTTAAAACAAACATAGTCTGGAAGATCTGATACTGTAAAATGTTTTACAATCTTGAACAGCCATATTACTACCATGATAAGATTTTTACAGAAAACAAATGGGACCTCAGGCTTGCATGGCAAAGAAAAGCATATGAATGAAACACTGGTGCAACGTTTCATACAAGGCACATATTATATGCGTCTTTGCAAACCCATACCACTGTTCTTCAAAAGTTTAAATAGTTCATGGGAGATTAGTTTTCCATTGCAATCAAAAATAATCTACAGTTAGTGTTTGTTTTAGTAGCCAAGTGCACAGCATGCTGCAGTCCGGTCTTTGAGTTTCATCCAAACACATGGCAGTAACTCCATATCACGCAAGTATTGCCTAAACTTAAACAGAACTAAACTTGCAGCATGATTCATATGTGGGTAAAATACCCTGTAACAACATATACTTTGAAACTACCTGTGTTGTCCTAACCACCTTTATTACAACATACTCCTATGTCAAGTTGGTTGTGGGAGATGCCAGTGTGTGTGGTGAGGCTTTATGGCTTTGTGAGGTGTTTAATAAGTAAAAAGAAACGATTAAAGGGAAAAAAATGCCCTCACATTGTCTCCTGGTGTGTTACTTTTACAGTGTTAAAGATCGTCGGTAACAGTACTCCATTTATGTAACTTGTTCTCTCAAATTTGATCTTTAAGATGGTTAAAATCCAGGCAGTTAGTGCCAAGACTGACTGAATCCAGCACCAGAATAAGCCTGGTATGTGTCTTACCAAGGCAACTTGACCCTCTTTCTATGGTCTCCATGTCATAGAGACATTCTTCCCTCCACTATGGCAGTGTATAGCTCCTCATCTATAACCTCATAACGTGCAGCACGGGAGTTCAAAAAGTAGATCGTGTCAGATGTGAGACGTGGGTCACATCCCTCCCTCTGCAGCCTGGTTTTCTGAATTTTAAATGTACCTATGCAGGAATGTAGGGACACAGAAAATATATTAGATTTTTAAAATTGTATTTGAAATTACTGGTGATGATCAGTATCTTTATGAACTTTATGAACTCAGTCAGGATAATGGGACAGTTTACCTGTGGTGTCCACTTGTGGGGAGATTCGCAGGAACACAGGGCGAGCATATGGAGGAAGAGCTCGCTGGACTTTCTGCAAGAAGTCATTGCAGTCAAAACTTCCCGTCACGTCTGCAATGGCAGCCATGCCTGCCTTACCTTCCACACCTGATAAATGTCATGGAGAGAAACGGTTATCATGTGTCAAAACACACAGTTCAAGTAATGGAACATTTATGTTCACAATATGATGCTAAAAGCAATACGTTAAGAGTCACCTGGCACTGCCACACCATACACTGCCACATCAGTCTGACTTAGAAGACTGCTGAGTATGCCCTCCACTTCAGTGGTGGAGACATTTTCCCCTCTCCAGCGGAATGTGTCTCCGCCACGGTCCCGAAAATACATGTATCCCAGCTCATCCATCACTAGCACGTCACCTGTAGTAGACACACAAACACAACTCCATGTCTAAAGCAATTACCCCTATCACTGACTAAGGAAGCTTTGCACTCAAACATGTGGAAATTTGTTTCAAAACATTAAACATTCACTGCATTTTCTTACAAACAAATACTGCAAGCTAGGTTACTAATGCGATATTACTAATATACAACTGCAAAAATAAATGTTAACCTGATAAATATGCTGAGTCATTTAGCTTGAAGACACTGTGAGCTATCTTCTCCCTTGTAGCATCCTGATTAGCATAGCCATCGAAACGTCGTAGTGGGTCCTGCTGGTTGATGCGACCCACTAGAAGCCCTGGCTCCCCTGCAAAACAAGGAATCGGCTAAAACAGTGCTTTCAGACCATCAACTCAGTTAACAAACAAATGATATGTCAAGCAAAGTCACTGTTGTATTAGTCACCAGGTTGGCAAGGCACACAGAGTCCCCGGCTGTCGCGAATTAGCTCCATGTTGTCCTCATCCACCCTCACCAGGCGAATGGGGTACACATAGGGGACAATACGACTGTTGAATCCACAGGCTCCCACCTGACGTAACAAAATGAATTAAAAATCACATGATTCACATCCAATGCACATCATCAGTGACGGCAAAGGGGATCTTTTTCCTTGCTGACCTTGCCATCAATGTTGGCAATGCTGCAATTGCACTCAGTGGCTCCATAGAACTCGCCAATCTGTGCCACGGCAAAACGCTCTGTGAAGGCCTCCCACACACTGGGGCGCAATCCATTTCCCACTGCCAGCCGAACTTTGTGGCCCTTTTCTGACGGCCGCACTGGCTGAGACAGGAGGTAGCGGCAGATTTCCCCAATATACTGCACCACCTGTGAGGGGAAAATGTGTTTCGTTTTGGTTTTCTTTTTAAATAAATTTTGGCTTTACAAATTTGAAATCATCATTTTAAATTGTGATAAAGTGATATTTTCCACATAAGCTCTTACAGTGCAGTTGTATTTAATGCAATCTTCCCAGAAACGGCTAGCAGAAAATTTCTTCTTCACAACCACTGTGAGGCCATGGATCAGACTCTGTCCAACTCCCATGATATTACCTGGAAAGAAGGGTGATCTCATATTTCAGTTTTGCAAAACTAAGGCAGAAAACTGTAGTCTCTGGAAGCTTGAAGCTATGTCGCATACCTGCCGAGTGATAGAGTGGGAGGCAGTCGTAGATGATGTCATCAGGACTCATGCGAAAGGCAAGATATCCAAAAGCAGCAATTCTGTAGTAACTGTCATTGTAAGACAGGAGAGATCCTCAAGCATGTATCATTACAAACCTGAAAGATGTTGCTTTGTTGTGTAAGAGTTGTGCAAGAAAACATACCGACTGTGCACCACAATGGCAGCCTTGGGCAATCCAGTGGTGCCAGAGGTGTATATATAAAACAGGCGGTCTGCAGAAGAGAAAGAAGCAGAGCATTACATTTGTTAAGGTGTACTCACAGCATTTCGTTCACCACAAAAATGCCATTGGTGAACCAAAAAAAAGGCAGACAAAATCCATCCCTGAGTTAATTTGATTATTTTTCCTGGGCACTACAGAAATGTAAGTTCCTATGAAGTGTATATCTCAGACTCACTTATTGATTTCGTCTTTGTATGACATTGTTATTAAGACAAACCAGTCCTTAATTTTTTACACCAGAAAAATGTCAGTATCTGTCTTGAATTCAAAATGATTCATATGTGTCAGAGTTTTGTGCAGCCAAAAATGCACGTCTCTACGTCTGAGTTAGATAAGCAATAAGCAAATAGACAGCAGATTGAGAACAATGAATTGCTATGAGCATATCCTTGGAATTTAGAACAGTGCAAAAAAACAAAACATGATTACAGAAAATAGTCAGGCGAGAGGGTAATGAGTAATGTATAAGTGAAATGAAACTACTCATTACCATACTGGTTAAGTGTCAAAAAGAGTAAGGTGATAAGGTACTCACCGTTCATGCCTTTGGGCGGAACACAAGGGGAAGGGGGGTGTCTCGATGCAGAGGCCAAAGCTGGGTCCAGAGGTTGAGCACCCAACGAGGTCATATGTTCTGCACTGAGGTCTCCTGTACAGAACCGTACCATAGACTGGGTGATGGAAGAGTTGACTTCCAACATGGCTGACAGAGAGACAGAGAGAACATCAGACAGGTCAGATTAAGCGCTGCAGTGTGCTACATCAAACTAAACATAGGACATTAATGTTTGTAAGATAAAATATGCAGTGGAAGGAATTTGTTCATTGATATGAAGGACAATCTAAAAGGCATGTCATTTCTGAAGCCATGCTATGTGGAAGCGGAAAATAAAGAAAGGACAGAAGGAGAAATCAATCAACTCACATGATGTCACAGATAACACAGATCTTTGAGGAAGTTGATTCTATTTCTATTTCACTCTATTTCACTTTAACTTGAAACAGTGATAAAATAAATTAAATTTTGGTTCATTTGAAGTGGTAAGATATTTTATTTCGTAAAGTATTTCATGAATGAACCCTACGACTGACAAAGAATAAAAAATCAGCAGCTTTTCCCATATTACAGATTCTTACCA
This sequence comes from Solea solea, assembly GCF_958295425.1. Lineage (NCBI taxonomy): Eukaryota > Metazoa > Chordata > Actinopteri > Pleuronectiformes > Soleidae > Solea > Solea solea. Next base: position 12,564,436 of record NC_081149.1, read on the forward strand.
TTAGCAAGCTCAGCTCCGAATACAATAGCCCGAGACCCTGACACCCCGACGCAGTGCAGGAGGGAGTCATGGCGCAGGTTGAAATTAATGAGGGCAGCTTCCACCCCAACCTTGGCCAAGCCTAGCCAAAGTGCCACCAGTAAGGGTCTGCTTTCCATGAAGAGGGCCACCACATCCCCAGAGACCCATCCCTGACCTCTGGCCCAGTGGGCCACTGCATTCGACAGCTCGTCCAGCTGGGTGAAGGTCCATGTTTCCCCTGTTGCCTCATAGATCAGTGCTGGTTTGTTTGGGTGACGTTTCACCGTCCGAGCGAAGATGGAAGGAATGTTGGATCCATTTCGCACATAACGCCATAACGCTAGCTTCACTCTCAACAGTACATACAACCCACTGATGAGGAAATGAGAAAAAGGAGAAATTAGGTTGTACAGTAAAGTGCACCAGGAGCATCAAAACATAATTCTATCATATTAAGCTTACTTGAGGTCTCTCTTGGCAGTGCGAGCTGCAATATAGAAGTATTTCCAGCTACTGGTGCCCAGATACACCCCAATTCCTGCTGCTAGACTCCAGGACCAGGACACCCCAAAGAGACGAAACAGTCCAACCGACCCCAGAGAGGCTGAGACACTTGCTGCATTGTGCATTCTTGTCATACCATAAGGTAAAAACATAAAAAAAACATCAGGAAAGAATGGGTGTAGTTGTAAGTCACGTAGGAAGCTGCACTACTGTAGTACAGGCTGGTGCAGTACAGTATATAAGAAAGTATGTTTTATGTGTAGCTTAAGGCCTTCAGATTAGAGGTGAAAAGATAAGGGTTTTTGATGGCCAATGCTGAAATCAGGGCAGCCAATAAACAATACGATGCTGAGTTTTTATCTTGCCAACACGTTTAGCTTGTTTTCTTTTTTCCACCTTCTTCCCAGAGCGGTAACTGGATAAATGATTATGGGTGGAACTTCCGCAGCACAACAGTTAGTTAATTCTTTCCAGTGGCAAAACATGGTGGCTGCAGCTGTGTGGCTGCACCTGCAATGCATGAGGATCTTGATGCTGAAACTAAAACCCATGCTTGGTGTTGTGGACACTAAGGCTTTCACTTGTCTCTGTCTGACTATAGATACATAAGACTGTGTGCCATCTGCTTTGACAAAACACAACTGAGCTTATTGCTGTGTACATACTGATATTACTGCATTCAGTTTAACATAAAATGTATGTTGTCCTAATCATAATTTGGGTGAAATTGACACTTTATATTGCAAATTTAACCATCAAGGGCAGGAATTCAGAGTCTTTATTCTAAAAAAAAATGACCTCATTCAAATAGATTCTGTTGCTAGAACTGACCATTTACTGACATACGTTTGGTTTGAAAATGAAAATAAAACACTGCGGTAGAAATCGATTGCCAAGTTTGGAGAGTAAAATGTCAATTTTTGACCTTTTATTCTTGGTATAGCACAATTTGTGTCTTTGTAACAACTTGGTGATTGAAGACAATGTCCACATTATCACCAGGCAAATAGTGTGCAGCACACAAATGTCTCTCTTTTTTATTTCTGACTAAAGAAGTTTTAAGACACTAGCAGAAGTACTTAAAAAAAAAAGATACAGTTTCTAAATTAGTATTTTTAGTACAAGATCGAATAGATGAACAGAAAAAAAATGATGAAGAAGCAGTGATTTGGCCCGATATTTAATTGCATAGAAATGATTTGCTAAAATGACTTCATTCCTTTTCAAGTGTAACAGGTGATATTCCCACATGTCCCCACTTGAATTTCACAATCGCTGTTATCATGGGCGATAGGAATATGTTGGGTAAACGAAATATTACATTCACAAAATATTAAATCCAAAATCAGGTAAATGAAAAGCTTAACTTTGTTGAACAAACTTTTGAATAAAAACACAATATGTTGCAGTGCACTTAGCAGCATGTACCAAGTTTCAGAGAGCAAAATCAGTCGATATAATGATATGTGGGGGGAAAATACCGAGGTGATTATCACCACGAAGCAATAACATGTGTCTGAACTCACATTTAAGCAGTGCACACAATCTGACGCCATGCCGGGTTACATAAACGAGCTTCATTAACTTTCACAGCAAACCCCCAACAACTTACCTACGAGTCAATAGACAGCAGCGGCGTCACCTTTCACCCACTAACCCCGCCGGTTGTCACGACTTGTGACTTGAGCGGAAAATGACGAAGTGAAATTACGCACTCATAGACGGTGTACAACGACGTCAGGCCAGCCGGTAGTTTGTAAGAGTTACAGCAGTTTTGCAGTTCAGCGCGCGATTGCAGTTGTGGAGTACGAACATTTACATACACGCTATGCACGGAAATATGTCGGATCTATGTGAGAGACTCTTATGGACAGACAGCTACGGAGGATAGCTCGTAATTTGGGCAAGATTGACGGGGCTAACGGAAATTAGAATGGGCGCAAGCTTGAGCTGAAAGATTCGGGGCTATTTTCTGTTCTCCATGTTGAATCCAGTCCCTGCCAAGGAAGCACCGCCCAACCCGGCAGCCAGCCTCACACAGCAGCGCTACCATTCGTCAACCATGGTGCTCGTCAAGCCTTTCTCGGTTTTAATTGGACAATATTAACCCCGCCCAATTGCGAAGCCTTCTGATTGGCTTGTGGCTGCAAATGAGATACCCCCCACCCGAACTTTTTGGAGACCGATGGATTGTAGCTACTCACACCCTTAAACTGTGGCAAAACATTTGTACTTTTGTTGTGGATAATATCATCTGTGACTTTTTGTTTTCCTAAATGATAATAATAATAATAATAATGATGATGTAACAATAATAATAATAATAATAATAATAATTCACAAATTCATATTTATGAAGAGAAATAACCTTTTTTTGTGTTTTCTTGAAAGGTGTAATGACTATAGATTTGTGCTCCCATTTCAAAATGTATTTATAAATACATATTTTGTTTTCTTATGTCCCCTCGCTTCTTCTTTCATCTGCTTAATAGGGTTTAACTTATTTTATTTGTATTTTGTATACATGTTATCTATTTGTTAATTTCACACTGTTTAACATTTGTCAATATTTAATAATAATAAAAAAATGTTACAGCAGCATGTCATCAGGTACTTTCATGTCTAGTGGATACGATTATGGTAAAGATATTTCCATTTGGCAGAGATGCAATCTGAAATAATTTTACTGATATTTTCTGTGTACAATCACATGAATGTATGAATTGTTGTTGAGCCATTTATATTTAAATCATTAGTGGGTCCATATATTTAATGGACAAACAAAACGCCATTTGAGTTTTAATGATAACTGACCGCTGCTGCCACAGGTTCTCCTACATGCTTGATACCAAAAGCAACAGGGTCATTCTACACTGAATATCTGCACTCTTTGCAGCTAGTGTAGAAAGCACAACAGACTGAAAAGTGAGCAAGTAAATAATAGTAAATACAGCTTTATTTATTTATATAATTTTTAAACCCACAATTAGAAAGTGTTGCAGAGTTCATAAAAACAAATAATGTTAAGGTTAATGTGTGCTCTTACAAGGAGTGGGAGTCCGTTCCAAAGCAACTGAGCTTTGACACTGAGTGTCACTTTTCGATTTTAGGAGTGTATGGAACGGTAAGAAGGCTTATGGGTGATGATCTAAGTTGTCTGAAGGTCGAGTATGGTTGGAGGAGTTCTCTGATGAGATGAGAGGAGCATGGAGGGCCTTATCCGTTATGAGTACTAATTTGAAGTCAATTCTGAATTTGATGGGGAGCCAGTGGAGGGAGGCAAGGATGTGAGAGATATGCAATCTAGACAGGGCTTATGAGGAGCCTGGCTGCTGCATTTTGTTGAGTTTAGTGACAGTAGGGCTGCTTGCTGTCATATGAGAAGAGGGAACTACAGTGAGATGAAAGTGCGCAGTTGAATGAGGGAAAGCATGAGCTTCGTTTTTGCCAGCTTTTGTGGTTGGATTAAACAGTTTTGCACAATTGAAAAGCACAGCTCTCCTAAGTAAGATATAAACCCAAGGGTCCAGGATTTGATTCCAGGATGCCATACGTAAGCTCAGAAGAGTAAACCCATCTTGCGAATCACTTGAGGGGCTTTGGTTGATCTGCATCACAAGAATGTGGATCTATAATGCAAGATAGACACAGCACCAGTCATGATGATGATGAGGTTTATAGTCAGCTGTAATTTTTTATATTATGTTTTTGAAATACCTGACTAAAGGTATGATACTCACAAGAAAGGGACTCCAGCACACACAGGAAACCACAGTGATAACTGCCAGTTGGGCCATCATCTCCAGATCCAACGAGCAAAACAAAGAGGAAGTTGATGTGGACGGTGAACGACTGGTGCAGTGAGTTTTATTTACACCGTGGGAGCAAAATCTGGCTTGCAGTAATACCAGGCCACTCAGGATATTGCACAACAGGGAAAGAGTCAGTGCAGTGAGACCAAGACATGAAAAGGCCAAGATCAGAAAGGTATCCGCTGCAGACTGTGGTCTATGGATATTTAGGAAACACCATGTTCTGGGAAACTGGATTGTATAGGTGCCCAAGGAAAATAAAGGCAGAATTGCCAGGATGAATGCAACTGAAGAAAGAATTAACACAACACGCTGCACATGAGTCACTGTGAACATAGCAGCATGTGAAAAGGGCTGGGTGATGGCCACACAGCGCTCCACTGCCATCGCACAGCCCAACAGCAAAGGGCACAAGCCAAAAAACACCATACTCATCCCAAAGATCTGACAGAATGTGGTGGGCTTGTCAGCTTGCAGTGTATACCTCTGATCCCTGTGCAAATACAGAGCAAAAGCACCGAGGATCACATGACCTCCCAGGTCAGAAGATAGCAAAGCCACTATTAACAGCAGAAATGGTGCTTTTGATTGGTGGCGAAATCTGACATGGGACTTAGCCAAGATGCCCAGAGCCGTGAGGCTGGAGATGGCACCAAATGTCATAATGAAGCAGGACATCCCTATACCTGAAGGTCTGAGGGTCAGAGAGCTGCCATTGTTCAGCCAGGGATTTGGTTGTTCTGAAGAGTTGATATTCATGTTCTGGTGGAGAGAACATGGATAGAAAAAGTTAAAAGATAAATTAATAGACACATTGAAACAGCCTTACATTTCAGGACCCAGCATATGTGATGATTGCAGTAAAATAAAACAGTCCCTCTCTCACAATATATGCATTCTGGTCTAGGAATTAGTCACAAAAAACGTTATTTAAAATGTCTCTATATGGTGAGCATGGCATTTTGAACCGTAATGTTTATTTTAACTAAAATGTAACAACATTTATTGGTGAAATTGCACATTGCAGCTGAATATTTCCTACCTTCCAGGTGTTTGGGTGAACCTATGTAGCTTTCAGTTAGCATCAAAACTCATGATGTTTAGTTTGTCCATTGTAAGCTATTGTAAAAACATGATGGTCTGAAATGGCGGCCTCTGTAGACCTGAGCTGACTTGGGATAATAACAACCAACAATTCATTAAATTAGGTGAATATACACTTCTAATAAATTAAGTAAAAAGTAAAAAGCTTTGAATGGTTCAAAGGCACTGATGTTTTAGTGTCATTAGTGGCTAAATCATGGACAGAAGGACAACAGAGAAGTCCCAAATGCAAACGTATGTACCAGTGCGACACTGGACATTCTTGACTGGCCAGCTTAGAGACTGATTGCGACAGGTTGTCTGGCAATTCACATAGGATTTAGATCTTAATTAGAGAAAACGTTGCAAGTAATAATGCCAAGGAGAGTGTTAAGCCCTGCTGAGCCCAGAGAGTTATTTGTTTCTGCCTATTACAAAAGTACATCCACACAGAAGTGTTTCCTTCAAAAATAAGACTGGTTGTCAGTGTCCAGCGATGTGTTTCATGAAGTGTGTCTCTTAGGGCGGACTGTCTCAGTAAAATTTGGATACATCTACAGAAACATTCTTCACCTTAGTAGAGTTCATTGTTTCACAAAGCCATTTCTTCTTAGGTGTGTGGATGGACATCTGGTTTAAAGTGCTGCCCTGTTGCTAAATGTGTTTTATTACTCTGTTAAGATAAGTTAGATAGCATGACAAAGATAATTCTTTTAAGATCACTTATCTTCCCAAAAATGGACATGCTCCACTGCTCCTCCTAGTGTCTACTCTGTTAACTATTAGGTCATAGTAGTAGAAGTTAGCAGTATACAAATTAAAAGTGTAGCTCCAAAAAGAGATAAAATGCCCTTGATGGAGAGTGTGGGTTAATGAGCTGTATATTGAGGACAATATCAGTAACAAAAGTACATTTTCAAAACATCAAGGCTGTTTCTCAACATCTGTTGGTTTGCCTTCTGCTGAACACAAACAGAAGATGTTCAAGATATAATGAGGAATGCCTTGCTCATGTCAGGGCAGCACTATATAAGTATCTCTGGATCACATTTTCCATGCTGGATCACTCCAATCCCAGTTTTCCCAGATAATCATTGTCCTATATGTTTCATTTTTTACATATGCATCCCTTCAGTGCTAAATGATAGTTATGTGTTTGTTCTATGAAGAGTAAATTAGACTTACCGTCAGCTGCCTCTGCATGAACACAGGATATTTTGAGGTGGCTCAGAATAAACGAAAACGACAAATGTCTCTCTCTCTTGTCTGACGAGCTGCCTGATTTGCCAGAATTACTCATCAGTGCTATCCACATTTGCTCTCACTCCCCTCCCCTGGTTTCCCCGTGACTCCCTAACTATTTTTTTTCTCCCGGGTCTGGTTTTTCTCTCTTTCTCCAAAGGCTCTGCAGTTAATTTATCCCACCATGCTGTTGATGTGTTCCTTTCATCTCCTGTGTTGATATAATCTCTACTGTAATTTGCCTCTAAAAACAGACGGACAACAGGGATCATGATACATTTGTGTCTATATCCCAGTCACAAACAACACATCAGAGTAGTTTGGAAGATCAGGATGATTATTAGATGCTTAAAGAGTTTCTGGTTTACTTGTGGGATACTGTTCCCAACTTTGCTCTGACAGATACAGTTAGGCCCAGAAATATTTGGACAGTGACACAATCTTCATGATTTGGGCTCTGCATGCCACCACATTGGATTTGAAATGAAACAACTACAACGGTTGCAGACTTTAAGATTTAATTCAAGGGGTTGAACAAAAATATATGATTAAACATGTAGGAATTGTAGCTATTTTTATACAAACGCTCCTCATTTCAGGGGCTCAAAGGTAATTGGACAAATAAACATAACCCTAAGTAAAATGTTACTTTTCAATATTTTGTTGAGAATCCTTTGCAGGCAATGACTGCCTGAAGTCTGGAACCCATGGACATCACCAAACGCTGGGTTTCCTCCTTTGTGATGCTTTGCCAGGCCTTTACTGCAGCTGTCTTCAGTTGTTGCTTGTTTGTGGGTCTTTCTGCCTTAAGTTTTGTCTTGCGCAAGTGAAATGCATGCCCGATTGGGTTGAGATCTGGTGATTGACTCGGCCATTGCAGAATATTCCACTTCTTTGCTTTAAAAACTCCTGGGTTGCTCTTGTAGTATGTTTTGGATCATTGTCCATCTGTACTGTGAAGCGCCGTCCAATCAACTTTGCTGCATTTGGCTGAAACTGAGCAGAAAGTATATCTTTTATATTTTGATACACTTCAGAATTCATACGGCTGCTTCTGTCTTTTGTCACATCATCAATAAACACAAGTGACCCAGTGCCATTGGAAGCCATGCATGCCCATGCCATCACACTGCCTCCACCATGTTTTACAGAAGATGTGGTGTGCTTTGGATCATGAGCTGTTCCAATTCTTCTCCAAACTTTCTTCTTCCCATCATTCTAGTACAGGTTGATCTTAGTCTCATCTGTCCAAAGAATGCTGTTCCAGAACTGGGCTGGCTTCTTCAGGTGTTTTTTGGCAAAGTCAATTCTGGCTTTTCTATTTTTGAGGCTGATTAATTGATTTGGCCACTCCTAACATTTCTGCTATCTCTCTGATGGATTTCTTCTTTTTTTCAGCCTCAGGATGGTCTGTTTCACCTCCATTGAGAGCTCCTTTGACCGCATGTTGTGTGTTCACAGCAACAGCTTCCAAATGCAAATGCCACACCTGGAATCAACTCCAGACCTTTTAACTGCTTAATTGATGACAGGTTAACGAAGGAAGAGCCCATGCAGCCTTGTTTTTTGTTTTTTGCAGCCTTCTGAGTCAATTGTCCAATTACTTTTGGTCCCTTGAAAAAGAGGTGGCTACGTATTAAAGAGCTGTAATTCCTAAACCCTTGCTCCAATTTGGATGTGAATACTCTCAAATTACAGCTGAAAAGTCTGCACTTTAAGCCCATATTGATTATATAATTGTATCCTGAATATGTTTTCGTAAACAGCTAAAATAAAAAAACGTGTGTCACTGTCCAGATATTTCTGGGCCTAACTGTACATTTAAATATTTTAGATATTAAAATACTTAACATTTTAATTAATATCAAAATGTTTCCAGGATTTGGCTACAAAGCAGAAGATGCATTAACACTGTTTGTAAATGTTAGACTATTCATTAATCTGCACTGATAACAGTAAATACATGTTTCCCAGGCTACTTAAGTTTTTGTTTGCTTTTTGAGGCCATCATGCCTGTGATCTGACATAAACAGGAAGGAAGAGAGATTTCCATTTCCTCTGTATGTTTATCTGTTTCGATCTTTTATCAAAACAAGACGTATGTGTTCAAGAAGGAGGCAAAGCGCTATGAAACAGGGTGTCAAACATGTAGAAAGTATTGCATAGGGTTTACTTTTTCTTTGTCTCATTTGTTGCCATTTCAACTGAATACTGACTATGACAATACAAGTAAAAAAGAAAAGGAATCATCCATTCATTGTCCTTTTCTTATACAAAGGCACTTTCTTCTATAGGTTCAACTATTCAAAAAAGTACATCAGAGAAGTTATTTTATAGTCTCAAAGCTTAAATTAGAGGCATGGAAAAAGGTGCACACATACACACATTAGAAATGACACCATTAATCATCAAAAAATATAAAAAAGTAAGGCCAGCTGTAAAAAAAATATTACAACCAAACAGCATCAAACTAGTGCTTACAACATTACTTGTATTCAAAGAAAAAAATAATGAACAAATATTAAAAATTCAAGTTTAGGAACTTATTTGAGTTTGGTAAATAAAAAAAACTCAAAAATGATACAACAATGTCACAATATGCTTACCAAAGACGGAATGCAGGCAAATTAAAAATACATACATTTATGGAAAAACTTTAATATTAATATTGTGGATAAAAGTGCTTGCCTTTAGATAAGATAAGATGAGATAGTCTTTATTGTCATTGCCACTTATGGTCTCTTTCAGATTGTCTCTGTTGATTGATTAAAGTACCTGGATGACACAACAAACCTGCAAAACAGGTCACATATAGTTTTTGACATTTTGGGGCTAAATCAATTTTTTAAAAATGAAAAATGTTAACATTTGGAGATATTCATATGATGGCACAATGATCAGTGATATAGTAAAACCTTTCTCATCATTTAACAGTACTCCATATAACGATCAACACGTTTCATAGCTTTGAATATAAAGGCCAGCTCATGGTAAACAAACAAACAAACAAACAAATAAAAAACAACTATATACAACCTATTGCAGTAAAGCGAACTTGTGGACTGGCCACAAATGAGAGTGCAGAAATGAGACCTTTGTCCCGAGTGAACGATTAAATCTTCAGATGTGAGACTCTCCTGTATCCTGCGTGCTCTTAGATGGCTGAGGATGACAGAGGGTGAAAGAGACGATCATTCACAAAGCATTTTTTAATGCATTATCATTTTAATTTGCTTTTGTTATCATAAATGAACAAACTTCTTCTCTAATACCGTGAACTCTTCACATTCTGTAATAAAAACATGTGCTTAACACTGAACTTACAACCTTGTTAAATCTCTACAGCAACTGAGCATTTAATTCAACATATTTTGCAGTTATTTAATAATGTCTAATAATATCATTCAGAGCCAGCTGTTAAAATATAAATAGCTGCTTACATTTGCTTTTTTGGTGTTGGAATATCCAAAGTCTGAGTAGCTTTTCCTCTGAGGCACACATAACCTGGAGAGGATGTTTCCATATTCTCCTCTTACCTAAAATTGCAACAGAAATTAGGCTATGAGTTTTGACACAAAAAAAAGCAGCAGAGCTTGTTTATATATTTCTGAACCCCCCCCCCCCCCATGACTTACCTGTTTAGAAAACAGACAGTGCATGACGAAGAGCATAACTCCCTGAAGACTGCCAAAGATGGTGAACAGGTAAGACATGGCGACAGTGCCTTCATCAAACTGGAAGCATCCAAAGATCCACATGGTGCCCAACAAACACAGCTGAGCAACTGCAGTAACAGTGAATGTCCTGCAGGAGGCAACAAAGACACAAAGATCGTGTGAAACCCTGTGGTCACATTTGAGCCACATTAAAATGACAGCCAAAGGAAATGTCCTGCTTTTAGGGAGGTGTTGTGTTTTTATTTGTATTTTAATAGAATTTACTTTGAAATAAGATCACAAAACAGCACACAAGCACAACACACATGCCTGACTGCAGAAGTTAGCCTGTGGTCATTTTCACGAGCTTACTTTATCTTCTGCAAACTGTCCATATCAGGATTTAAACTTGAAAACTTCTGTGCCAACTTCCAGACGGTGATGAGAAAGAAGAAGACATTCACCTGAGGAGAAACAGAGATGAGCTTATAGAAAAGCCCTGGAAATCTATTTTAGGGTTACTGCTCAACTCGATGATGATCTTCATACTTACAATGATGATGAAACTGACGGGGCCAAAGAAACTCCAGATGAATTCCAGGTTTAACCAACAACTGCAACACATTATGAGAGTTTGATTTAGCAAACACAACATCAACAACAGCTTTTGTTGATTGTCTTCCACTTCATTTTGTCAACCTGGTGTCAACTTGATGACCCCAGGTTACATTCGTACTTATGGTCAATTCAGAGTGTCCAATTAACCTCTGCATATTTTAGACTGTGGGAGGAAACACACACACACACGGAGAGAACATGTAAACCTGGGACTTTTTTGCTGAAAGGCAACAGTGCTACTTATCAGAGGGAACTTACTATCGCTCAGTGCCATATCCCTTGGCATTAATTATGGCCGAGATAGTGACGATTACAGCTGGGACTCCATAGCCTCCCGCCATCATGTATAACGTTTTGACATTGGCATTAAAGACCAGAACCACCATTCTGAAAAGTTGGATGCCCTCCAGACACATCCAGCAAAATGCTGCCAGGTAGAAAAAATGCAGCAGCCCTGCAACCACTGCACAGCCAACCTAATGCAGTAAGAAGAGAGATGACAACAGTGAAAAAATGACAAGGGCTGCTGAGAAATTGGGAGAAAGAGAAAGGAGGAAATTACTTGCTGAACTGTTGTTTATACTGTAAATCTTCTGCACCCCACATAAATCATTCAGTAGTTGTGCTGTTACTTGGTACTTTATTCTTGTGTCACAAACTTTAACTGCACTCATTTGGACAGTGCACGGGTTTTGTCTACACAAGCTGAATTTGGAGTATTTACCTGGTTCTCTGTACGAGCGATGCCAGCGAGAAAGATAAGCCCGGCAGTGAAGAGGCTGATGCAGAGGTGCAGGTGGATGGTGGTCCTTGGGCTTTGGATGGCGCTAATCAACGAGAATGTCAGGATGCAGAAGAACAGGCAAATTAAGGAAAGGGACAGACCCACCCAGGTGATCAGCTGCAATTCAAACTTGTTCTGTTGACACAGAGAGAGAGAGTGTGGATTTTTACGCTCCACAGAACATGACGTTTTGACTGTAAACTCTTAACAGTAAGAACTATGGGAAACGAGGCATAACTCCCATTTTGGGGCAGGGTATCATTGTAGCAAAAACTCAAATATTTGGCATAGTTTCATGGGGAAATCACATTTGGCAGAAGTAGCCAAATGTGGCCTTGAACTGTGACACCATTCACCGCCTGGCACCACCTGACTTCTGCCCGTTGAGTAATGATGAAGTCATTAGTGCTGTTAGGGAGTATCTGGTTGACAAGAACAATCTTTCTCCTGTAACATTTTCCGGGTGAGGCTGAGAACATTTTGAAGAATGTGTATGATTTGCTAATATTTCATTGTGTAGGTTATGTATCTTTGATTAGTTCTTACCTCCATCTCATAGAGAGCCATGAGCACAGCAAAGCTGCTCATGTGGGTGCAGGAACACACGGTGTATTCCGGGTTGGTCTTCACCACAGTGCAGCCACGAGCAGACCACGCCCCTCCGTCCTCTGAGGAATCCCAGAACACACAGTGGCTCGTTTTATTGGTCTGTAAAATAAATGAATACACCAGATCAATCAGGGAGAACCTGAACAGATGTTAATTGAAATCTTGCAAGAAAAATAAGATTTTTCTTTTCAGTTTACCCGCGTCATATGGTAGAAAGTGAGTTTAATGGGCTCTTTGAGATGGCTCGTGTTACTGTTAGTGACGGTGACAGTCACCACTTTGGAGTTGATCTTAAACTTTTGTTTCTCTGGTGGTTTCATCTTTCCGAAGAATCCATCTGCAAAGTCTTCCAGGTTTGCATAGCTCAGCAATGAAAGTGTTGTAAAGCCTATTACAGTCATGACAGGAAAATAAGTGACTTAAGTGGACATTCATTACTTGAGGGAATCATCTGTGCATTAAATGAAAGACGTTAAATGTGTTAATTAGATATTGTCATCACCAGGGTAATAAGAGCGATCTCCTGCAGCTGTCTCCAAGAGCATGTCCAACTGAGCTTGCTTTGATGACACAGTCACAGCCCCTCGGGGTAAGTCAGCCCCCTTATGAACCAGCACCTCCAGCTCTGAACCAAATACAAACATGATTTTTTAAATAAACATACATGTCCTCTCTGTGAATCTCTGTTAATACTGTATAACCTGCAGAGTTTTTTTGAATAGAACAATAAAAAGCAAAAAAAGGAAATAGCAGAGACAAATTCAGCTGCTTCAGTATAAATTCTGATTTAACCTGTGTGACTGGAGGACATATTTTCCCCTGGGGTCTCCATGAAGGGTCCAATGAGCCTCAGGGCATTCTCGACCAGGTTCAGAAAGATGGAGACTTTCCTGTTATCATTCAAGGCTCCACTGGACAAGAGCTGGTCAATCATAGACAACAGTCTCTGGAGCCACATCAGAGGAGGGAGAAACCGGAGACAGAGTCAGACTGAGGCAGACATTCAGGCTGCATAGCCACCTCAGGTCAACATAAACAAGGTGTGCACAGACATGACTGTGTGAAAACAATGTGACAGAACTTCATGTTTCTGAGGTTATGAGGCTCTGGAAACATTTCATTTAATGAAATGATATGTTTCATTAATGCTTCTTATTCTTATTCTTGATTAATGTTGTCTGTTTGCCCTGCAATGGTCTGGCGACCTGTCAACAGGGGGGCTCCCTGTGACCCTCAAGTGGAAGACACTGCAGTATAAAATGGATGAATAATAATGATAATAATAGAAATAATAATAATACAGACATACCGCTAATAGATCTTCTTTATGAGGCACTGTTGGATTCTCACTCACTGTCATCGCTACACAACTTTTGTTGAGCAGCACCACAACATCATTCGCAGCGTGAAAATTCTAGGAGAGTGATTTGGAGAGAATGTGACCTTAGTACGAGACATTTTGAACAACATGTTTGAATAATAGCTAAAACAGTTCGTGGTGTGGCTTTACCTCGGTCAAAATGTTTAGATCTTTGAAATCATCACAGTTTAACGCTGAGGAAACAGGAAATTTGATTCATTAAATCTACCTTCTGCTGGCATACATACACAAGGATGCATGGAAATGTTCTGTTTTTACAGGTACTGACAAAACACATGGAGCAGTGATGGATGGTGGAAAAAGTTGAATGCTATTGTGTTCTTACCAGTGCAGCGAAAACTACTGTTGCCATAGTTAGTGAACCCTGCGTGGCATGCACAGTAATGGCCACTGGCTCCACGGTGGCAGGTTCCATTTCCACAGATTGTCTTATGGAGCATACAAATGTCTGAAAAGAGACATTTTTTTGAGAACATAGCCATGGTCAATCAGCTCTGAAAGCAATCTTTTCAAGGCTCCTTAAAAAAAAGGCAGAATTAAAATAATATTTCCACTGTTCATTTTGATTCACTTTGTTCTACTTTGGTAAAACAGGGATCTTGAAACAACTATTTTGCAAGCATCCAAAACCTAATTACCACAGCAGTGACGGCAATACAAACAATTTACGGAAATGAATGAACTTGCAGTGTGTGCAGCATCATGTTATACCTCTTACCTTCACACTGTTCCTGAGTCCCGGAGAAATGAGATTCCCCAGATTTGAGTCCAAAGCCAGGATTGCAGACACAGTGATAACTTCCTGGGGTGTTGATGCATGTGGCATATGGACCACAAACCTCATCCTCCTGACATTCATCAATGTCTAATAAGGACAAAGAAGACATTTATGAATAATAGTTGTTTCTTACCTTCTAACAAGTACAATAACATCACATCACTGTAGTAGTATACTGTATATATAGTGAGTACTTTTCATGGTAAGTAAGGGCAATAATAAATATCTTACCTATGCACGTAACATTGTCACCATGACGAAACTTTTCTAATCTATTGGTTGAGATGAATCCATCCAAACAGATGCAGGAATAATATGGACTTGTGTTAAAACAGTTGGCACTGGGTCCACAGACGTCTTGGACCTCCAAACACTCATTGATATCTTAAAGGAAAAGAATGTGAAAAAGACAGAATGTGACTGCAGGAGTCAAAAAGCACTTTTGAAATGCAAATCACACTTGACTCAAGATCAGTTACCCTTGCACGTTGCAGATGATGCGGCTGAAAAATTCACTGTGAGTGATGATGATCTGAACCCGTCTTTACACACACAGTAAAAGGTGCCTTTCGTGTTGATGCAATCAGCGTCCTCTCCACATGGTCCGATATCTTCCGGATAATCATCATCAACAGCACATTCGTCAATATCTTCATTAAAGATAAAGATAAACATAAACGTGTCACATGAAGTGTTCGACATTGGAATAAACACTAAACATCACATGCTCGATTTTTAGTTTCCAGCTTCTTAATGCAAATCAGTAATTTGTGACAAATAAAGAAGCACACGTGGCACAACATGAGAGTTTTTCCATGAGGCATTATGTGTGGAAAATTGTCTGGTTTTTCATACCAATGCATCCTTGTGGCAAATGATTAAATCCGTTGGGACAGGATTGTGTTGACAGAACCGTGAAGACAGAGAGGCACAGAGCTGAAAAAAAAAGCAAGAAGACAACTGTCATTCTGGAGTTTTATCATCTGCAACACTAGCACCCATACTTTATCCACACTATCCACTTTAGATTCATGTAAATACAATATAATTTATTCCTATTTTTGTCCTGAAATTCATTGTCACAATCTGTACAGTCATATGGACACTGAGCACTGATACCCTGACCCGCACCCACCATAAAATACACAAGTTTTAAAAAAGGCTCTGCAACAAAATAGGCAAATACCCTCATTCTTTCCTCTGAGATGATCTCTTCCTGAGATTGTTCCAACAGCATCTGCGCTGCACAATTTAAAATTAACAACAAATCTGCTTCCTTTAAGTAAGGAAATATCAGATGGCATGGTTCAAGCGCAGAACATCCTCTGCTGAGAGCGTTACTGACACCTAAATAACGCCAGATGGATGCATTTATTTAAAAAGCAGGCAAATTCAATCCTTTGCTTTATTGCTGTATTTATTGATGTTTTGAGACACTTATTGCTAAGTGTCAAACAGGTGCAGTGGAACTGATGTGTGAACTGTAATATTTTCCCTTTTGAAAAACACATTTTTACCCTGATTTGATGTCAGAGGTAAGGCGGTAAGTACACAACATTTATGATAATGAGGAATATGAACTATTTTGTGACTACCCTGACAACGCTTAGCACTTAAAGTGGTGACTTAATCACCACAAGGAGATTTTCACCGCAGGACAGCAAAACCTGTGAAATAAAAAAAAAAAGTTTCTTGTTGGCTGTTGGTGTGTTGCATGGCAACACATTGTTTTCTTCTCTTATATTTGGTGACAAGTATGTGTAGAGCGTGATGAGTTCATAGTATATAAATATCACAAGGGGAAGAACAGATGTCTTCTGTGCAGTGGAGCCAGAGTGTGGGGAGTTTGAGGCAAATCTGCTGCGCTCAGCATCACTCTGCTTCCTTTTCTCTTAATTTATTTGGACTCTTTCACACACTACAGGAAAACCTCATGTCATTTTGTAATGTACAACTTTACATCCAGTGTAAAGTTGTGATAAAACATGAAATTTAAAATGGACTGTTAGGAAATGTATACATGTTTATAGAATGTGTCAAACAGCATCTTAAATAAAATGCAGAATATTTTGCTGTGTACTGCAACTAGTAGGTCTTCTTTCTAAAAGCACACACAATTATTTAATGCTCATTAGTTGTGACTCACCCAGCATCAGGAGATTCCACCTGCAGGTCATGGTCAACGGTGAACTGCTGTCCAGATCAGTGTACGGAGAGTTCAGACAATCAAAACATAAAGATGGGAACTCTTTTCAGTCAAATGATCCAAATGTCTTCTGTTCTCTTCCCTTCACTTCAAGAAAATTAAAATAAAAGAAAAACAAATCATGCAGTCAAGGATCAGCATCTCACACAATGACCTCTGTCTCTGACTTCTTCTCCTCTTTGAATCTTATCTGCCCTCACTGCTGAGGTGATACATTGGCTGTGATGACTATATTTTCTGGGAGGGGTTTTTCTCTCCCTCCCTCTCTCTCTCTCTCTCTCTCTCTCTGAATCACGCCTATAGACTTAACACATGCACAGGTTGCCAGAGAGTACAGCCAGGGGAAGTAACTATTTTCACAAGAGCAATACTTGACTAAAAAATAGTATGTCATATTTTTCTGTTTCTGCTTCTTTTTTTAAATTTTGCTTTCTGTTCTGTTCTGTCACTGTTGGACTCAGTGATATGTTCAGAGGAAAGGGGTCAAGAGGAGTTTAGACTGTGAGAATGGTCATTGTTTGTCAATGTCCTGCCGGCCCGGCTTACCCACCCAGAGTCAGAGTGTTAGCACACAGCATGTTAACTATGATGATGACATATATATGGCTTTTGCCTCTGACTGAATCAGCCAGAGACAATGGTAACAGTTTTAACCTTTTTTGTTTTGGAAAGAAGAGAACAAAGAAGAGCAGATATATATGTGTGTGTGTGTGTGTGTGTGTGTGTACATAATTCCCCATTTGTATTTCTATTCAGTAAAAGCACAAAGGAGGCAAATTTAGGTCATGGATTGATGCTTATTGAGGAGAGAACAATTTGTAATTCTTTTTAATCTTTAATTTTTTTTTATTCTACATGTGGTTGTAGGACACGATGTTCTTTTATAGTTTCATTGCCTCAGTGTCTGTGTCACAAGGTCCCGTCCCTGTTCCGCACGCGTTAAAGTCAAAACAGGTGAAACCACCAACACACTATATACATTCATAAGAGCAGCTTCCTGGAACAAAGCAAACTGTTAAATCTTCAACAATCTTTCCTGTGTCCAGCTCAAAGTGACAAGGTCATATTTAGTTCTGAACGGACAGTGCTCCCTGGTCGTTGCACTCATTTCAGCTTTGAAACAATTTCCCAACCTTTGGCCTCTGAAAGCATGGGACTATGAGGGGGACAGAACACGGGTCTCCTGGGACTGACAGCGTACAGCTGCAGTGCAGAGCATGCTTACTAAACAGAGAATGCTTATTAACATTCAATCAGTCAGTCAATTAAAAACCCTCCCTGTAAAAAGGTCTGTCTGTGTTACTGTACATTAATTAATGTATTTTCTCTTACAAATCAAACTTGAGCATACATTTAACAGAAATCCACAGTACTTATAATAGCTATAGAAGAGTCTTACACATGGACAAGCTCAAATTCTAATAATCTATTATTCTATGACATATATATATATATATACTTTTTTATGTGAAATCATGTGTGTACAGTGGCAATGTACAGTATAGATAAGGAGAGGGAGGATGAATGGGGTTAACAATGTCTGTTCACAAATTTGCCTCTGAACAATAATAAAACCATCTGGTTACAAATGACAATTTTGATAATCTGAACAAACTTTGATCTACGTTTCTGTCACAGCAGCCTTTGTTTATTGCCGTCTGTAGCTGTAAGGATACTGGAGGATATGTCTTTGCATGAGATGAAAACCAAGTTGAAGACTGACTGGATTAAAAAACAAACAGCCGATCACATGTTGACAGGAAGCCAAGGGTTGCTATGCATAACAACACGAAACACCTCCATATAAAGGCAGTACTGAAAAAACCCCACAGAATTTCACACCTTGAATCCACAACACATTGTAAACAGTGCCGTTGAGATGAAAGTGCTCACTGATAACCTTATTTGTTTCCTGCAGTTAGTCATCTTTCAGCCATATAGTGTCCACTGATCCAGACACAGAATGCACATTAAAACACTCTCGGACAGTGTGATGATTTTCTATGTGGGCAGGATGTTGTGGTCACTGCCACGCTGAGCCTGGCAGATCATTGAGATGAGATCAGAACCCAGATGCCAAAAACATAACTACACACACTCACAAATATGTTTCATCTGGAGTTGTCTGACTGGAAGGCTGGCCTGTCTTTGAAGAGTGAGTTCCACTCACAATGATCATGGCAAGCATCCAGAGCTCATCCTGTTTTGGACATTTTGCGTTGGTTGTGCTTGTTTACTTTTCGCTTCTATCTGAATTCTCAAACAATGAATGGCTGACTGCGATGTGGCCCTACGACTTCCTGACAAATGCAGCAACAGAAAGGTCAGGAGTGGAGACCGAGAGGATTTGTCAGTCTGCTGTGTCGTTATAGTAATGACTCACGACTCATTTGAACAGTTTTAGCATTCAAAGAAATGTGCAGTCATCACTGCATGAATAAATGTTCAAAAGCTACTACACTGAGACTATTGTGTCTTGTGCAAAATAATGTAGCTGACTGATAAAGTCCTTCCTCACGCTAGTTTACTTGGCCAGTAAAAGCGATAATCCAGTAGCTATTATATTTTATATTTACTTACTCCTTTTTCATATCATACATATAATTGCTATGAATGGTTATAAAAATATATTTTTTAAGAGCTTTGGATATTGGTAGCACACGCTGGAAAGTGTTGCTCTATCCACACCATGTGTTTAACCCACAGTATGTGGGCTGTGGTTATGAATAGTGCTCACCTTTAAGTTTTTCAACCACATAAGTATGTCGCTGGAGCACCCACCCAAATTTGACATACATGCACATAAAACAAAATTGAGACAGAATGTCATTCTTCATTTCTGTTTTTGCCTGTGTGCCTTTTCGGTCTTTAAGAATCTTTATTACTGTCAATTTTCCATTTCCCCTTTGTGAGTTTAGCTTCCTCTGAAAGGGGCCCAGTCCTGAAAGAGGGTGTTTTATTTCATTCCCCTTAACTAAAAGTGTGTTCTGTGACAACCACCATTCTCTAGAGAAGAGGAGCAGACGAGTGCATTTGACCCCAGTTGATTTTGAGATTGTTATCACTTTTATTATAACAATCTTAAACTTAAACATTATTTCACTCCTGAGTGCACACTGACATCCTCTGCTGGGTCCGTGTTATTGTTACACTGTAAATCGGAGCACTAAACCTGGCTGGGTTTTTGTGAGCAGGGCCTGTAAAATGGACCTGCATGGAGACATCAGGGAGCTTTCTCTTTTTACCCTTTGCATGGTTTTAGAAGCATTTTGCTGAAATGTACCTTATTTTATTTGTCTTTAGTATTAGTATTCATATGCTGATAAATATACTACATACTCAGACCTAACACCATACTTGTGAAATAAGAATGAAATCATGTATCAGTACAGATAATGTGTTTGAGATTGCACATGAAACAGAAGGACTTACATTTTTAAATGAACTGGACTGAGGTGTGTGTTGGTACATTTTCCATCCTTACATTATTACAAATCAACAAGGACACCAAAGTGTCTACATTTCAAATATTCTCATGTGAATTGATACTGAGTGTCATCAAAATGAGTTCATTAACTACAAACCTGCTAGTGAATTCAATGAAAAGCACCCTGCCCCTCAACAATGTGTGCAAAATGACATTTCCTTTCTTTCTAACAGTGAACAAAAAAAGATTCACAATGCCTACAGGGAAACTGTGTTCATGTTGTCGTCACTCTTTCACACCCTGACTCATTGTTGAGTGTTGATCTGAGAAGCTGCATTCTGTTGACAGCTCTAACAGCTCCCATATTTCCTTTTAAAAAGAGCTGTTCCCATGTTAGGGTGTAAAAAAAATGACAGAAAAATGTCATCAGCCCATCCTGTTACTGTATTGTATTAGACATTTAAGCAAAAGTAAGCATTGATTAAAGTTAAAAAAAACAACCTCGTTTTTGAGGCCACATTGACATGGTTTTATCTTTGAGACCATGTCAAAATGTCCAAAGTGTCTCTGACCACAGCTGTCGCCAGCTCACAGACACAAAGAGGAAATAATAACAAGGGTGGGGCAGAAGTGTGAAAAGTTGATATGTAATTTAATGACTTTTCATTACAAACACAGTGATAGGAGCTTGTTTGTTATGGCGTTTAGATATTTGTTTGATAGTGTTATTATTGATTCGACTAGATCATGTTTTGTTTTCAGTAAAATCAGATTTTTGATTTTCAGTATTTATAAACTCCTTTGTTCTTCTGGTTTTTTAGCGTGATTTTTGAACAATAAAACCGTACAAAATCGCAAAAACCTGGACTGAAAGTTTTTTTTGGTCTGCGTAAGATTCATACCCATGATGGAATAGTGGTCTTTTTTTATAAAGTTTAGTTTGACTTTGATTTGGATTTATTATTTTTTGACAAACAGCCACAGCACCTCTTTCCTTGTCATTACTGCTACAGTACTTAACACATTTATTAAACCATCTGTCAAAAAAACAGGAAAACATAAACATTTAACATCCTGAATTCACCTTTCTATACCCAAATTTTAGCCCGGCTCACTGTGCGTTTACTCAGAGAAGTCAGATATGAATCAAGCATAACTAAAACAAATGCAACCAGATAACTATAATTTGACATCTTAATCAAGGAATAATAATGTTCTTCACTATTTTTTTTGTAAAACAGTACATTTGAATATTTATGGTTAACATTAATCAATTTTAGCATTACAAATATCATTTCGGTTAAAGAGCGTCTACATACTGGTGTATTAACCATTACAGAAACATACACAATGATTTTGATAATTACCAATGCTGTTAATTTAGGGCAGCGGTGGCATAAACCTTACATTGGGTGGTCTAATACATTTGTTAAGCTCTGTATATAAATGATTATCTTTGTGTGTACACACAACCTTTTTTTTTTTTTACACATATAAACGGAAAATAAAATTCCAAGCAGTGTTTTCTAGTTTTCAGTTTTTTTGGGGGTTCTTTTTTTTTTTTTTGAGACTCAAAGCTACTCAACCTGATCCCATGTTAGTGCTGAAACAAAATGGAGTTCTGCTGTTCACTGTGAATTATCTGTCCTGGTGAAATAGCATGTCCTAGTGGAAAAGTAAGAGCATTACACCAGCATTTAACAGTATCCAACTACAATTAAGAAATCACTGGTGACACTAAAAATCCACTGTTTTTCATGATCTCACCTCATTAATTTAATGCTCTAGTGCACAGAAACACCTTGTTTAAAAAAACCAAAAAAAACCCCAAACCCTCACTGTGGCTGTGGATGCAATACTGCACCTACTGTGCCTCAGGCAATTTTCCTGTTTGTTTACCTTGGGAAAAGTTTTATTTGTAAAAATCCTCGGTGGCAGTACAGATTAGGGCAGGCGGTTCCAGAGCTGAGACGGTACCACATTAAGTGGAAGATAATTTTCAGTTTTGAGAATTACTCTTATCGTGTTCAGTGTGGAACAACAATTTACCTCCTGTTATTGCGTAGGAAATTGAGGCAGATCCGTGAAGTCAGCAAATTCTGCAAGTTTTAGGCAAACTCTTAAAGACGCTGACTTATGCATTTTTGAACAGGACGCTGGTTTACATGTACAGTACTAAAGCTAGAGGGCAGCTGCAGGGCAAATGATCAAACCATGTTTTATGTCAACATAGAAATACTGGCAATGAAATACACTCTCTAACCTCCCAGGTCCAAAACTGAACCTATAGTCTAGTTTTCATCATACTAGACTCAATATGAGTGCTTTTATTACTTTTTGTTAGGACAGTGTTTTTGGATTAATGCTGCACTGATGTGGACACATTGAAAAATTGCAGATTAATTAAATGACATCTTTCTTTGTCACATGTTCATTGATTTAAAAATCTCATTTTGGTGATGCAGGTGTCACAAGCTGGCACCACAGATACAGTCTTTGACAGATGCAACATTAAGCGCGTACATTCAGTCATAACAACATCAACAGCAGGAAGTGGCTGGAACACTGGACTCTGATTGTTGATCATCATAACAATCACAGGCTGTGCAAACATCGGTGTTCATCAGACAGTGCTTTCTTTATCTGCTCATATTTTTTCCTTTCTGTGAAGAGATTGGACATTGATTCCTGGAATATGAACAACCACTCACATCAATGCGGTGACAAATCTCATCTTAACAACTTCAAATCACCAACCAAACATTCTAAATCAGGGTGTCTCGAAATCAGATGACCTGGGAGCAACACAAATGAATCTCAAGTCGGGTCAGAAGGGGGCAACTGTTCAGTTGGGGTGGTATGATTTAGTATGATGCTAAATGAATCAATAAATATCAAAACACACACACGCCTGTGCAGTTTTGTTATACATAGTAGATATTTTTACATGTTTTGGCAAACATGTAAAAGAAAAACAGGTGATTCTGAAAAAAAAAAAAAAGAAAATGGAACTCAGCCATGACCTATAAAACTGAAAGAGACATATACTGCATCCAGATCCAGGTGCAAATCTTAAGCTGACCTGTTTTTAAGTAAGTACATAAGTAAGTAAATAAAATAAATAAATAAATAAATAACTAAAATGGAATCAACGTTATCAGACACAAACTGCAAGTGTCTCTGCCGCCACACGAGGGCAGATGTCCTCGCATGTGTCACATGGTTACTTCAGGAGGTGCGGACCAAACATTTTGTCAACATAAAGGGGAACAAATAAAAAAACATTTCTGTAACTCGGTGAGGGAAAGTATAAGGTTGCATCAGGTATTTTTTATAAGTTGCGTTTACTCTGCAGTCATATTGACCTCACGATCATGATCAAAAGCAAGTGACAGAAAAGTTGAGCGGACTAACTGGGAGCGTGAGTGAGCAGCGAAGTTAAACCTGGCGCAGGCTGCGGACCAGTTTACAGCATGTTTTCACTCAGGTGAGTCAACCAACAAACACAGTCACTGAGCCACAACACAAACAACACCGACACCATCATTTGGAGTGAATGAACAGTTGAGACTAATAAAACATGGATTTAGTGTGTGACGTGCACGAGGCCTTTGAATGTGACACTGCTAATGCTACAAACAAAACAAACACAGACACCTGAGGGACAGCTGTGTATCACAGGCATTACCTGATGCTGATGAACAGACGAATAATGTTCATCATAATGTTTCATCCTCATGAAAGTGGCCAAGTACATTTATTAGAACAGCCAACCTTGCCTCATTATTCCCCTCTTTTTAGTATTATTTCTCCACCTAATATCAATTTAATCTGGAGCTGCTGTAAAACCTATTTGACCCATAAAATGAAGATAACATCATGTACTTTTAAAACACATCTTAAACTCATTTTTACTCTTTGGCGTTTGATCCAGTATGAGACGTTGCTTTTTATAGTTTTATTGTATGACTTTTTCATTTGTGTTGTATTTATACATTCTACAGCATTTTATTGTGTGGTCTATTGTTTGTTCTTAGTTCCATTAGGTCACACATTTTTGTATTTGATTTGTTTTATTTATCTCTTATGTACAGCACTTTGTTTCAGCTGTTGTTTTTCTTTTAAAGTGCTTTATAAATAAAGTTGGATTGGATTAAGTTTTGTATATAGATATGCAATACATTACACAACTACAGTTTGCTGCATTTATGAAGTTTAGGAGACCTGTTAACAAAGGACAAACTCTTAGAAGTGATGAAAGAACACTGGCACATGTAAGCCTACTTTGAAACACAACAACTACTGTATGTAGATTAATTTGAGATTACCCATGCTTGAGGATTTGCCTGAATAATTATTTTATTTTGGGAGGTTTGACGTAGACCTAGGATGTGACGCATATTTTAGTGGATGCAAATATTAAACCACTCGCCTTGATCTCTTAAAGAAAGTGAACGCTAACTTTAAAAGAAACTATGAAAACAAAATAAAAATAAACAGTGTTTATTTTCAAAGCTACAGGGAGCCACTGCGTGGGACTGAAGAGCCACATGCGCCTGTGCTACTGTACAACATTGTGCCAGAGCAGATCTTTAATAATCATTTTTTAGGGAAATGAATAATTCAGAAAAGGTAAAGTCACATACGGCCAACTATCTGACAATCACGTGTATCACGTAAAATTGATTACAGAATCCTGTTTTTAAATTTTAATTATTCGAACTTGAATCTGACGAAAACCTTTCTTTTTGTTTGCAAAACAAAATAAATCAACAGAACTGTTGGTGCTGATAAAATGTCAGTGAATAGCATTAATTCTTAATTGCATCATGTTTGGATACATTAGTAATCATGAAAATGGGCAGTGATTTTATACTCCATTAAAGCTGTCACATCCCACTGCCACAGCCAAGGCTTGATAGTAGAATGCTGTTTTTTTTTTATTACATTGCATTACATTTGTGAAATCATTGCAGAAAATATGCTGTTTGCTCGCCTCTAGATATTTATATTTTGCTGAATTGATTTGATGCTATTGGTTAAGACATAATTTGCTTAATGGCTAATAATCTGGAATTCTTCGTTGTTACTGAGCCAACATCATGAGCACTCAGTTAGCAGAGGAGGGCTGAATCATCATTAAAAAAAAATATATATATATGTATAATTGAGAGTTGCAATATTCTGTGGAATATATGGAGTAAATGACCACAAATGAATTACCTAAATGAGATTATTCTATTATTATGGTCTTATTACTGGGGGTGCCGTGTTCACTGCCAGACCGAACCAATGACAGCTCAGCAGTTGCATAGCACAGAGTGCTTATGTCTGAGTCTAATGTGGGATGTGAACGTTCACCGTCGTCAGCAACCAGCCTGAGATAGCCCATTTTTCTTAAAGTGAGCCCCTTTAGACCCATTTGGCACCACTAAGTTAATAATCATAGACGGATGTACTTCATATTGTACGAAACACATTTGAACTTGATTACGCCGTCATTAGATTGCAAGCGTTTACAGAACAAATGTAAATGTGTTATCATTTTTTGAAGAGCATGAATAAACAAAAACGCTGCAGGGCTGCTCAGGGGATGAATGATCACACCCTTATAACAAAAACATTAGGATAATTGCGTTGCATGATTCTCAATAGTGTTCATAATTTCATACCATTAGTTGTGTCCAGGCATGCGTGCAGAAAAGGGAATATCACGCAGTTGTACCCACAGGTCTTTTAGGAGCCATGAGTGCAGAAGTGTGTGGATCCACCAGAGTGCTTAAGCTCAGGTTTTCTGCTTACACGATGAAAACTGGAGTGCAATGGAAATACGTTTAAGAGAGGAAAAGTCTGAGTCAAAAATAGTGCTGAGAAGTGGAATCATGTTAAACTCAATCCCAAAGATTTATAAACTGCTTTATTTTGGGACTGCACTACTTTAATGATTACGAACCAAGGTGTGTGTGCAGTGTTTTAAAATTCTTCTGAACTCACACGAAGATTTCTAATGTTCTCTTGCTTTGCGGTGCGAGCACCACATATATATATAATCATTTGTAGGTGAAATTCAGAGTAATTCATTTTGATATCAACACTTGTCAGACAAATTGCTTCAGGAGTTGCGTCAATAAAAACAACAGCGTAGTTATAAATCTGAGCAGTGTGTTTTATCTGTAATCAGTTTAGGGTCGTATCTGCTGTGCACTGGAGAGTTCTAACAGCCAACAATATTCAAAGTCTATGAACTCAAAGTTATAGATCCAATTTAGTCTCAGAGTTTGTTCATTCCTCTTTAAAATCACACTGCGCTCTCTAGTTCACCTTAAATCGGGGCTGAGTTTGTAAATAGTTTCTGCTCTAAATGACTGTAGATCATAAAAGAGAGGAGATGTGTGATACTTGTTGTGCATGTCCTCAGCCAGCAGGATGCACTGCAGCCTCATTGCCCACCAACTTTAATGTCAGGGAAAATTATCAAGCTGAAAATCACCATTTCAGCTCATCTGAGATGAATATTTATGTATGTGGGGAGAATGAATACCATTTTTCACATAAATGAATATCTGCATGCAAATTAGAGGTTGAGATTATCTTGTTGCTTAATGCTTAATTGAAGCCTGCCTCTAATTAGCTTGGCTATTATCATTCAACTTGGGAACAATTCCACATTTCTAGAACTTTTCAACATGGTGAGAATAGAATTTGGCCCATAGAAATAAATTTAAAGCTCCTGCATTATGAAGAATCGCAATCTGTGTCCTTTTGTCGCAGCGTCACCCACCGTGACCTCTTTTTAATTCTCATCCTGCTCAACGTTAATTTGGCTGCGAGCAAAATATCCGAATTAATGTGCCTTCATTCCTTTTTTTTTTTTTACCACGTCAACCTCATTTCATGCTGTGAAAGTGCTGATTGTCTTGCCTCTCCACAAAGCAAATGGAAGTTCACTACACTGTATCTGCAGCAAATTTCCTTCACTTTCATTCAGAACACTTGGCTGGGTGAGACAAATGACACAGTATTTGCAATACAGAGTGGAGATGTGCATTGAGCACTCGGGCCCTGAATGGACTCTCTGTGGCTTTCATACGAGTATAATTCCTCTGCTTATGCTGGTGGCAGTTGTGAGTGTGGCCACACTGAGTGCCTGCCAGTGTGAATGAATTGTTCCAAAGTGATGTCCTACACAAAGAGCTTACCTAGGAAAAAAGCAGGACGGATTTCGTTGCGCTGTAAATGTGCCAGGAATTCTCCCTCTGCGCCACAACCATGAGCGCACCTGCAAGGTGCTTTCTGGCACATCTGACGTGCAGCACGCAGCGGGACTTGTGCGGCTGTTGATTAATAATTTCTGACCCGCGCGTGGTCAACATTTGCCCTCCATCCCTCTGTATTATAAATGTTGTTCAAACAGCCGTTGCCGTTCTGTTGCCTCCTTCTACTCTGCTCGGTCGTTTCCTACCTCCTTTTGAATTATTGAGCTGCTCCTTTCAAAGGGACCAGTGCCTCTCATCAGATGTGTAGGCCATCAAGCTTGCCTCACCACTCCTTCAACCACGCCTGCAACTGCCCCCATGTTGCCTCATGACATTGAGGAAATCACTGACATGTACTTCACTTGCTTGTCGCTCACTCCACCACTTGCTCCCTCTCAATCTTTTTTCAAGCTTCTGCCCTCCTAACCCCTTTTTAAATCCCCCCTCTCTCTCTTGCCTCCACAATCACTCTGCCTTTTTTTTTTTTCCAGCAATGTCCCTCTTTCAATTCCCTCCTTCTCTCCTTCCCCTGCTCTGTTTTTCTGTAATGTCACGGCCCACTGCTGGGTGTCACTGAGTTGATGGAGGGAAAAAAAAAATGGAAGGACTGAGTCAGAGGAGGGGCTTGACAGGAGTGTGTGTGGAAGTGTTGGTATAAGATTCAGAGAGACTGAGAGACAGACAGGGAGGCCAAGCGGCAACAGACATTATGCCAGCGGGTGTGTCTTGTGTAAATGCTCCATTCTGGTGAAAACACACTTGGCAATTTGTGCACCAGCCCTTGCGATAAAGCCATACAGCCTGGTGCTTGTGACTCCTAATGGTGTTCCATTACAGCTTCCCAAAGGAGCTGTTTCTGTACATAAACATAGACTGGCATCGGTTTGCACCATCTTATTATGCAGTCTTGTACAATGTGAAGCCAAGTGCATTGTCTGACACACCATCTGCATGGAAAAATGGATCATTGAACCTTTTAAAAATACTGCGTCTCATGTTCACAAATCAACGCCACATCTGGCTGTGGAAGAAGAGCTCATTGTCCTTTTGTAGTTAAGGAAGAAACCAATGAAAGCGTTATTCCCTATTCCCTATGTTCACGGGTTCTTTTTGCTCCACTGTGGCGAAGCTTAAAGATCTCTTTTAAAAGCTATGGTAGGTACACGTGTGATCTAAAACCTAATCAGGTAGACGTCTCAGGGACATTGCTTGCTGCAATTGCAACATTATGAGAGTCGATAAGACCTTGCTGTTTAATACAATGATGTTCACGTGTCATCTCTCTTTATCGTTCAGGTCAGTCAATAGAATTGATTCAATCAACAGCACAGCACAAAACAAACTGAAAATAAAAAAAAAGAAATCACCCATTCAGTGGTAAACACGTATGCATTCTCACACAATTAGTAAACAGGGGGATGGGAGGTTTGGGGGTGTTTATGTGCTGAGGACTGGAGTGTGAATCTGGGTGTGAATTCTGTTTGAGGATAAGACAGATGTGTGCTCAGCCACCAAGACAGTAAATTCAGCAGGAAGTGCTTTCGGGAAAAGCCCTCACAGCTATTCAAACAGATTAATGGCAACAAACAGCCAGGTAACAAAGAACAATAAAACACTGACAGTGGACGGTCACCAGCTGACCGATGGCAACAACTGATTTATGTTTTATGGGATGTTTTGCAGTGTACGTGAGGTTAGGAAAACAAAGAAGACTAGTGTGTTGTATGTATGTGGGTTTCTGTGTGTAGGTTTAGGGTTGACAGAGGTCTCTGCCATGAGTAGGTGGTGAAATGCCCCAACTCCTGTGATACGTGATGATCTGAGAGAGAGAGAGAGAGAGAAGTGGGAAGTGCCTGATCCGGTCCATGTTATTAGTCGAGCTCTGTTAGACCATGTTATAGCTTCATAGCGCAACAGGGAGTCGCTGTTCCGAGAGCCGACTCTGCCCAGTATGACATCCTGATATGGAAGATATTTGTAACAGTGTTACAGCAGAACTTGCTGGATGGCTGTGTACAGGTGTGTGTGTGTGTGGCTAGCTACTCAGAGTGTTTGCATAAGTGCTGATTCTGCTCTTTCAAACCCTTCAACTGTGCATTTTTCACAGACTTTCCGCTGTCTGCTTTGCCCCCATCTCCTCTCTTTGTTGCCACACAGCTTGCTGGCTCACCCTTTGCCTCTATTCGTCACACAAACCTTTTCATTACCCTGTCTAACCCTGCCTAAAACAGGGGGGGGGAGCCTCCTCTTCTCTCAGAGAGTTACAGGCAACACAAGGTAGCGGGCATCAAGCAATATCCTATTCTGGAAAAAATAAGAGCTTGACATTTATGAGGCAGCTATGAACGTTGGTGATGGTAAAAGATATGCTGTGTGGATGTGGAGTGGAGTCTGAGAGTGGAGGCAGGTGATAAGAGAGGGAGACATCACCTGCAAGCCAAGTGGAAGGCAATAATTCTGGATGGGCAAAAAAAACTAGTTAAGAGGGAATACAGATTCACCTGGCAAATGAAGAAAAGTCATCCAGTTCCGGTCTACGTGATCAAGTATACCTTGAGGGGAAAATGGTTTCATATTAGTCAGGAAGGAAAAAACAAACGGACAGGATGTTTTTGAGCCATTCTGGGTCTGATGAGGTTCAAGAGAATGTCGATTATTTTTTGTTTTTCTTGTCTCTGGAGGGCACCTCACCTGCTTGTGGTACTTCACATAAAATGGGTTGCCCAATAGCGGAGCAGCGTTATCGTTTTACACATTACACTGGGAAATATCTATGTACTGATCTTAAAAAGAAACTTTGTCTACTTTAATCACAGATACTTAAAACTAGCAACTTAGCTGTTGCACTCAAGGGACAATTTCAAAAACTGTTGCCTGTGTGTACACAAAGAAACTCACACACACACGCACACACACACACACACACACTTGTCTGCATGCTCACACAACCATACAGCATATTTATGCCATGAAGCAGCATTGTTTAAAGAGAGGAAATACAGAAAATGAATCAATACACAGCCTCCATGCCAGGGCATTTAATGTGGCATCTGTTTTCTTTGCTCGGCACAAAGAGCTGGCCGGGTGCCTCGGCACTGTGGCCAGTCTCTCTCAGTCAGGGTTGAGGTATACAATCAGCATTGGTCTTTATCTCATTCATGCTCACAGCACTGTGGCTGAGCATCCGTTTGTCTTTGCGCACAAGTTTGCACGTACTGTATGTATCTTTCAGAACAGGTGCATAACAAAGAGAAAATTCAACTGTTGAGCTTTACAGCAGAGCTGTAACCCAGTTTACAGGGAGTGGTGCATTGTGATATTATTTCTCTTGTCCTCTTCTGCCAACATTACACTTGTTCTGATCCATAGCCCTTATTCCCCCTATTTCTTTTATTCCTTGCTTCCCTTCCTCCCTCTCTCTTGTCTCTCTCTTTCTCAGTCTGTTGTAGTACCACTGGGATCTCATTAAGCCACTAACTTCAAATAAATAAAACAAACTGCCGAGACAAATGAGGGATCTATATATTATAAAAAATGGCTTGTAATAAGTTTTCCTTTTCCCTGTTCTGACACCTTTCTCCCCTCTATTCCCTCTTTCCCTCTTTTTATTTGGTTCCATCAATTCAATTAATTTCAAGCAGAATTTATTGGCATAACTGAAGCATTTCCATGGTGCCAAATATTGCAAAACAAGGGAAAAAAAAACCCAGCCAATGCTGCATTATATTTGCCACTCCATGTCTTCCTCACCTTCCAGCTGTAGCATATCACACCGTTTCATTGCCATCATGCAATCACTGTGACCAGCAGAAATATCCCCTTTATCCATGTCCAGCTTCCTCGGCTCATCCTCTGAGTATTTTCTCTATATTGTCCATTTGTGTGAGACGTGAAACTAAGATACTGTTTTTGGTCTGTTTCAGAAATGAAAGGATGCAAGTGTGAATGGATTGGAGGCTATGATGCCCAAGGTGTGTGTATGTGTAACATAGCAGGTGTGGGTGTTTCACCGTCTTCTGCAAGCTTCATTCCCAGCAGCAGGTCGTTCGTCTCTGGATTCTTTGTTCTGGGAAATACAAGAATTGAAGCTGATCAGTTGGCTCGTTTCAACGTGTAGTGGTTGGACGAGGGAAGCTCGATCGAGGTGTTGTCATGGTCCCTGATAAACTGGGAATAGTCTGGGCCAAAGCTGAGGTGGAGATCACAGACACGAGACGAGCATCATGAGAAAATATCTCATTTCAATCAGCCAACCTCGAAGGAGGAGTAGAACCAAATGAAGTGACTAGTGCCTGCTGCGCCACGGACTTTCACGAACAGATCGGGGGGAGGTGGGGTGTCAGAGAGAGAGAGAGAGAGAGAGAGAGAGATGTGAGGAACGGAGTGCTGGAAGATCGCAAAAGAGAAAAAAATAGTAGGATAAAAGAAATCTTGATTTTTGTCTGAGAGAGTATTGATTTTTTTCCTCTGGGTTGGCCATGTGCGTACTGCCTGTTATTAGTTTAGAAACAAAAAACGTGGGATGTGGACAGAGCTGTGTGTGTGTGTGTGTGTGTGTGTGTGTGTGCTGCCTGGCTGCACTGTTTGCATCTGTTTTTGTTGTGTGTGACAGCTTATGTTGCCCCAGTGGCATGATCACATGTGCATGAGGTGTGTGTGGCTTTGTGCACTGTGTGTGCACAGGGGCCTGTTTGTTGGACTGGAGTACGAGCCCACATGTTTTGGAGCCCCTGGCTGGCGGGAGATGTTGGGATTAGAGGGAGATTAGAGCAGTGATTGCACAATGTCTTCGCTCTAATGATCCCAACTGTTTGTTCATCTTATCAGCCACTCCGCACTGGATTCCATGACTGCAGCTGATATGAGATAACGCACGGATTACCCCCGTAAACCCCACCCTTCAATCTCGCCAACTGTGACCACCCTGCCACCACCAGTCAGGATGAGGAGTGACCCAAGTGGGTTGGCCAAACAAACAAGAGACAGACAGAGAGAGAGCGAGGGAGAGAGAGAGAGAGAGAGAGAGAGAGAGATTGACAAGTGCTGAAGGAAAATCATAGAGGGAGAGGGTGACTTACAGGGCTGACCCCTCGAGTACACAGAAGCATTAGCCAGAGTGCTCATTGTTCATTGAGACAATACATTGACCCCTGGAGAGCCCTCGGTGTGCAGTGCAATGTACCCGCACAGCCACAGCATATTAGAGAGTGAGCAGTAGGTGGAAGCAGCAAAAAGGTAAACTATGTGGTGTGAGTGTACCTTTTCTTGCGATGTTATTAGTTGTGTGTGTGTGTGTGTGCATGTCTTTATTCAGCTGTGAGGACACATTTTTGGTTCAAACCCGTCATTGTGGGGACATTTTGGTGTGTGTGTGTGTGTTTTGTGTACATATTTTGTGTAAAAGAAAAGCGTTGTAGTTTGTTTCAGTGTGGTGGCCTGCGAAATAAAGGAGATCGACAGATGTTGCATGGGTGTTTTTAATAAAGTAAGGATACGCAGATTTGTGTGCTTACGTGTTTGCCTAAGTATGTGTGTGTGTGTGTGTGTCTATATGTGTGTATATGTGTTTGCACTTCTCTCCATGCCTGCATGCCACCCTGATCTCCCCATTACAAGGTCGATTAAGCCACTAATCCCCAAAATACACGCATCCAACAGCACGACACTGGGAAAAAAATTCTCTCCCAAGGAAAAAGGGCTGAATCTTTCCTTCCCTGATGCTCAGAGCTTGAGCCACACACCAGTGCAACGTGCTACAGAGCATGAGCACTGAAATGTGTTTTGCCTCCATAACTACACAGACAAGGGATTACCATCATGTACCCTAAACCCTGGAAAAGCAGCTATTTTTGCACTTCTTGGCCTTGGGAGGAAAAAAGTTAATACAGAGTCACAGTGACACAGCAGGACAGAATTGTGTTTAGCGGATATCATTCATGCAAACTGAGATCCAATACCTGATGGCAATAACACAAATGCAAAGTGATAAAATGGTGAACACAAGGAAAAGTGTAAAAGAAATCTGATCTTCTCTTCAACAAGCTAACATGTGCACCTAATGCCTTTCATTCCTCTTCAGGATGATTGTATGACTGCATATTTAAAAACCAGAAATTACTGCGGCTCTTTACTTGCATATCCCTGTTGTCTTGCCCTGTTCTCTGGCTGCCACACAGAGGAATCTGCATAACCATTAATTAGATTGCTGAGGCTCTGTCTGGAAGATGACCAGGGGCAAAGGATCAAGGGCCCTTGAAGCCACTCTGATTTCTACGTCTACTGCCTAAATTTGCCTGATTGACCTGGAGCTATGGTTTAGCTCTAAAGTCCAGGGTGGTCTAACACTCATCATGCTTCATTTTCTCCTGTCCTCCTCAGACAGTGAAGTTGGCTTTATATGTGGTGCATTGTTTTGTTGTCATGCATCATTTTGGTTCTTCTGGATTCTGGAAGTTATGTGACTTCACATAAAATAAAATAAAATAAAACTTCTACCAGTATGGTGTATATAGAAAAAGGGATTTAACTTAAATCTAGTCAAATGTTAGCAATAATTATCTAAAAAATAAAATAAAAATGAAATTTAACTGCAAACAAACTCAATTCAAACTCCCCTGGCTGTCTGCAGAGTAGAATCATATCATTTCACTGGATGCATCCTTGCATTGAGTGTAGATTACGCTAAAACAAGTCAGTCATTAAGCTGTTTCGACTGTACATACAAGAAATACACAATAACCAATACACACTTAACAAAGTCCCTGTGTGCAGTAGTGGCACACAGTGCTCCTGTGGTGTCTGCTACAATATTCTGGTCCTGTTGCAGCTGGTGGTCTTTCTACTCACCGGTGGGATATAGATCTGTTTTGCTCTCCAAGGATTGAGTTAACATGGCCGACCTCTATCTTTGCAGGTTGTGAGTCCTCAGAGATCTCTGTCTAAGAGCCCGTTACTCGCTGACATTTATTGCGTGGTGCTACCCAGGAGATCTTCTGTTGTGACCCCATTCTAATTTAATTGTTTCTGGCGTCTAACATGTGCACATCTGTTTCCAACAACTGTTTAACACTTGATATATATATATATATATCGTCTGATGTTGATACACAATATTTTATTAATGGTGATTGGTGATGGTGATGATGGTGAAAGACATTGTGATTAAGCTGTAAAGACTGACGAGGTGATGAGGAGTCCACGCCTTTTACTTAAACAGTTTTACCAACTCTGTGTAAAAGTTGTCAATCAGATGTATTTGTGTGTTAATAATTCATAACACCGTTTTGCCAATTTTGTTATAAATGAAAACCAAACATATGGATGGTAATGAGGAAATTAGTAAGATGCAATGCAAGCGTGGACAGTTAATGTGTCCTACTTGTGGCCTATGGACATGTGATTAGCCATGTCAAGGGCACAGGTGTTGTGCAGGTCAATCATTAATAATACATATATGTCACCTCTTCTAAAAATCTCATGAACTGGAAATTTAGAAAATCCACCAGAGGTTTAGACACATTAAAATGAAATTACTTGTAAATTATCCAATTAATCTCTCAATGTACACTTCAGAATCCTTCTTATTTGAATCCTCCCGTATTTCACAATTGAAATCTGATGTGACTTTGCTAAAAACAAAACTGCTCCCTTATAAGGATAATGTTAAGAGTGCTCGATTTAAGCTAAATACTTTGTTTAT
This sequence comes from Solea solea, assembly GCF_958295425.1. NCBI lineage: Eukaryota > Metazoa > Chordata > Actinopteri > Pleuronectiformes > Soleidae > Solea > Solea solea. The sequence continues at coordinate 12,599,512 of NC_081149.1, forward strand.
CCTCCTAATGAGGAAATAATTAGTGCTTCTCAAAGACGTAACACAGGGTCCCTTAATTATAATCTGCTCGTCACTTGTGACAGCCACAAAAACATTCTCAAGACAAAATGTCTCCATTGTCTAACCCAAAAAGAACCTACATTGCACCACACTAAATATGTTTGTTTTTTTTCAAAGTAAGAAACTAAATAATTCCCCAAAGGAGAAGCATTGTACTCACTCTGACAGATAAGCACAGGATTTATATTCAAATACTTTTCTTCTTTGTGCTCTCTCATGAAATCTGCAGAGGTCCAGTTGTTGCCTGTGGGTGTATGAGTATGATTCGGTGTTCGCTGAAAGTATTATTTTTTTTCCGTGTAATTATATAGTGTACTTTGCAGAATGGCGCTGCGGCTCCAGGTGACCAATCAATGAGTAATGAGCGGCTGAGAGACCTGCAAGAGATTGACTACAAACCACGGCCCGTTCATCTCATTCAGGTCTTAATCACAGTGGTCCCGCAGGATCCCATGATGCATGCCTGGAAATGTTTGGGCCTCTTTGACTCAACAGGGGCATGAACTCCCCAGACCTCATCTGTCTTTCCCCTCCTTGCTGTCCCTTCCGTCCTCCCCCTCCATCGCTGATGGAAGTGGAAGGATGGAATTGAAGCCAAGAGCTGGACTGTAGTATACCTCAGGGGGCAAAGTGGTTCTATAAATGGAGAGGTGAAATAGCTCATGAATAGCATTTTAACTTGTGGACAAAGTCTGCAGGTTAAAATGGTCACTTTCAAATAGTCGGAGTCAAACTGACAATGGGAGAACGATTCAATGAAACATTTAATGAAAACCACTGGTATCTACAAGCTTCCTAATTAAGTCAGGGCCAGGGCTTAATTGCATTTTCAAAGGCTTTTCATTTGCTTGGTGTATTTTCATTTTCTTGAAGCAGTATGGGGGTAGACTGTAAATGCTATTCCATCTGTGTCATTTCCTATGTATGATTAATATTCAGCACTGGTTCTCCTCTGCATTTAATCATTCCAGTCATTATGAATGTTTGGCCTTGGCACACCCACACATAGAAATCCTCAATGGTCCAGTCAAGTCACTGTGGAATTTCCATTTGACTATTTAATAACCTCATTGTAGATTTGAAATACAGTGATAAAGTATGTTACTGTCACTACTGTCACTGCTGTCAGAGCGGTCGTCCAAACTGATGCTGTTCATTTAGAAGAATGAGGTTTTTTTTTCAGCTTGCATTATTCAGTGTAAAATGTTAGAATTTATTTATTATTTATTAATTATAATGTAGGGTACATCGGCGCAAACATTTTACCCCAGTAATAAGCAATATTTGTTGCGTGCCAAGAAGAATTGTGGGAGAGAGCGATTTCTCAACTAACCTTAAACACCCACGGAAAATCACAAGCCATGAAATATTCAACAGTTGATAATGACAGGCTGTTTTTAATACACAGAATAAGACACACGCACCCTTAAGAGAGTCAAACACAACAGTGACAGAGAGAGTGTGAGAAGAAAGGGAGATGATTGAACGGTAGAGAGGGGATGGATGAATAGAGTGTGCTGCAGTGAGCCAGTCCCTCAGGAGCACATTAAGTGATCAGTTCTTTAGTGTGTAGGTGTGTAATGTCCCTTTGTAAAACCTGCCCTTGCTTCTATAGCAACACGCCTCTGTGGCTCCATGCACCAATGTGTTAACTCAGCTCTGCATGCCTCCGATAGCTCCCATCCTCAAGTGTTCCCATACTCCTTCACTTGACTGACATAATAACGCTGAAGTCCATTGGACTTGAGCTAGTGTTTTCATTTCAATCTAACAGTCAAAGTATGTGCACAAGAGCTAATTTACAAGGTATGTTATTTTCTCAAGTCCACTCACTGGTGCATTTACAGGTGCAACAGTTGAGGAGGGAAAAAAAGAGAAGATCGCTCTGCATTCACTCTGTATTATGATAAATCTTCTCGCCTCAGGCAGTAGTAGGCTGATTTAAAGGTCCGTTAAGTAATCTATGACCTCTATCGACCTCTATTGGCAACCATCAGGAATTGCAACAACATTAATAGAGCTCATCTCCTCCCACGCAGCCAACACCTCCCCGCCCCATCTCAGCTGCTCCTGCTCCCTCCCCGGTGATCTGTAACTGAAACAAACAGTGAAGTCATACTCTATTTTCACAAGTGAGATGAATAAGGTGGCTAATTAGACCAGATATCCAACAGAAATAGCCTGTAAACAGGTAATTTATCACCATGTTAAATAGGAAACGCTGCAATAATCATACTGTTGTGTCATTTGCTTCTTTGGCTCGGGCAAAAGACTTTTCAGCCTCTGTGGCTGAAATGGTAAAACAAACGATAAAACACTGCTTGGTAACTTAGCACTGCCCTCCATAATTTAGCAAGAGTAAGCATAAGGCTACTGCTTCAGTGATGTTTAAAAGCCAGAGATCATAACACCAGAGGAAATGATCATAGGGTCATTTGTATTGATCATAAACACTAAAACCACTTCTATATTCATCCTCAGCACGGTGTAAGATGCTGGCTGCAACAACCAAGTGGCTGGAATGGTGTACAGATGCATCTGTGCCGAGTATGGACTGGATGTCCCAGTATCAAGGCGGAAGAGACCTACAAAGGTGGTTGAGACAACAGGTCTAAGATCCTATGGGACTTCCAGATCCAGAGAGACAAACTGGTGGTTTGTGGTGGGCATAGTGGTTGTCGATAAGCAGCGGAAGTCGGTGTGGCAATCCCAAGCGACATCAAAATCAAAAAAAAAAGAATACGAGTAGCTTGAGAAATACGTGATAGGAGCACTTGGGGCTCTAACCCCCAAACTGGGAGAGTGGCTCCAACAGAATCCAGGAACAACTACTGAGATCTCCTGAGGTTCACACATTAGACAGCTTTCACATTTACCTGCTGCAAACTATTGGCTTTGAATGTGGAATATGAATATTTTAAGAAATGCATTGTCTCTTTGTGGCAGATACAAATTCCCTCTTTATAGGCATACACAAACATTTATTAATGTTACTTTTGCTCCTGTGCATACTGGAATTTTCTGAGCTTCAGGCAAGGAGAGTGTGGTTTTTGTGTGCAGGGGTGTGGGATGCCAAGTCACCCTCAAGTTTTGCAGTTTGGCCGTCACCATGTTGGTTTTAAACTTGCTACAGATATTTGAAACAAGTCAAAAATTTGTGATGGGGAAGAATTGATGGTGAACGTTCTGATAGCCACTAATAATCTTCCGAAGCTTCATGTTTACTCTAAAATATATCATCTGGGATTAATTTATAAGCACTAGTAGTTAAAAACCCATTACGCTCAGGATAACTCCCACATTTAAATGCTCATGTTGGTTGAAGATGACAAATAAAGTTGGATGATTCAGTAAACAGCTGTGAAGGGACTCGTATGTACGAAGTCCCATTTGGGCACTCAACACCTGTTTGTCCTCCCAAAGTAAAAGAGAAAATCTTCTGCACAATGTTGTCTCTCAGAATTAAGAAAAGGTCTCAGAAGAACAACTCAAGTTTACTTTGAATCTGTGCTTCCACGGAAACTAAAACAGTCTGTGGCATCTGTTATGAGCACACTCGCCAGCATTGTATCACTAATGTCCATATGGCCACTGCCACCCAGAATCGGCACCATCATAACTTAGTTTCCCTAATTGAAAGAAATATTTGTGTGCCCCTTACCGCAGTTGTAAATGCAGTTTCGGATAAACATTAGTGGTGAGACGGAGCGAAAGGCAAAAAAGCAAAGAAAAGGCTGGTGATAAAGGAAAAGTGTAAAAAGCTGAGCGAGTGCTTACTGAGTGAAGTGTGTGTGAAAATTGAGTCTGAAAGCTTTGTCTGTGGCTGGCAGAAGTGTTGAAACAGAGCCTGTTCGCCATACAAAATAGACTAGTCTGAGTTTTGGGGGCCATGCCACAGAGTACATTTCTAACCTCAGTGATGACTCACACCACTGATAATGGAGTCGTGCTGATTTGGGCGCCACCTGAGCCAAAAAGGTCCACGTCAGGTGTTCGGGAACCAGGACAATCTGATGAGAAATGGGGATAATCGAAGTCCCACAAGACTAAGGGGGAGTCGACAGCGAGCGCAGAGAATTCTGATGACTGGTAATAATGTTGCATTACTTAATACATGACTGTATAGAATCTCAAATCTATTCTGTGATCGTTGGAGTGCAAGGTCTTTTATATCGGCTCATACACCATGTGTATGCGATGTTGTCTGTTTCCCCTGCTCATGTGGAACCTTTTTGTTCTGTTTATGAAGGCTGATTACGGCATAAAGGAAACGAGTGTGAGATACACTGACATTCATATTAAGAATGTGATCGCACACCTCCCTTTTAACAGGTGACCCTACAATGAACGGTTTCAGATAGATTAGGATATTCCCCCGTTTTTCGGTGCCTTTGTTTCTTGTTGTTATCATCATCATCATTATTATTATTTTTATCTCATAGGGAATTTTCACTACACGATGGTTCCCTGTCAATTAAGTGCATAACGATGGAGACGGGCTCACCTCCATGGACCCTCTCCTGCAAATGCAACCGCTTTTTTTTCCTCCAGTAATCAATTCTCAATGGTAGACTTCGGTAAGCTCATTAGGCTCTCACTTGGCACCGACTCCATTATGGCAGCATAATTACCAGAGATCTGCCTTCTTCCCCCTTCCCTGAAAGAAACACCCTCATTCTCAGTCTGACAGTGATTATTGTTATGATACATCACTTGGGAACTTGGAGCTGAAAACATCCTTTACATTGTGCCTTAGTGTACGCTCACGTTGTGTGCTTGTATTTTTTTGTGTTACAACATTGAAATCAGCATTTTCCACTGTTTGCAAGGAGTGCTCTGTTTAAATCTGAGGATTTATTTTCTTCCTCCGTGTAGATTATGTCCTTGTTCATGGTCACTGCACATGCCTGATGTGCTTGTCATATGCTCATCAGGTCTTCTGTCATGCATAACGTATCACAGATATTATACTAATTAATATTGATTTACATATGTTCTGTTGCTGCTGCATATGCAACTTTGTGTGGTTGCGCTCGCCTGAAAGTGTGCGCTTGTTCCCACTTTTATTTCTTATTTGTGTTCTGCGTGCAAACTTGTGCGTGTGAATCAAATGTGCAGATGGGATTCGAGTGTGTGGAACGGGGACGGCTGCAGTGGGAAAAGCAGCCAAGCTTTTCCTGTCTTTGCTCACAGGCAGTGCAAAAGAAGTGCAACATGACATGAAGATAATTAAAAAACGTAGATCCATATATATTAAAAACAGCAAAGCCTAGTGCAGGAGGACGGGGGCCAGGCATCATTAGGATTCTGTCCATAATGTAAACTTAAACTGGGCCCTAGCTAACCACCCTGAAGGCAGAACAAGCGTCTCAAAGAGCTGATATTTCATTACTCTAGTCTGGAGGGACTGAGTACACCCCCCTACCTTCATCACCCTCGCCCTGCTCCACCTCCCTGGCTTGATCTGTGCGCACCTCATAGAGAGCTGGAGACTCCCTGTGGGACCATAACCCACACTGTGCAGCTCCACATTGGACTCTGGACTGGAAAATGACATTTTCAATCTAGCCCACACATGTGAGGGTGAGTCAGCAAGCACTTAGCACTTGATTCTTGTAGATGCTTCCCCTCTGAACATGTAATATTAAATGGTAAGCCCGATGGTTGATAGGAAAATGTAACACCTTATCCAGGCCTGCTGCTATGAATATCTGTACAACGCATTGCAACTTGGTATAGTTTTATTACTTTTAGCTCAGAAGTCACATGCTATAAAAAAGTGTGAAAAACTGTATAGGGATGTACAGCTTGTGGAGAACACATACTGCATGTGCCGGACTTCCACGTGTGTGGCTACGAGCCAAACTACCATTGCACTCACATCACACTTTCTCATCTGCCGTCTTCTCTTAAATAGCGTACTTCCGACTATATGCATCTTTGCTTGCCTTTGTATGTGCAGTTCCTGAAACGGACTGTTTACAATGCAGCCTTGGCCACCCTGAGAGCACAAGAATTGGCCATGATAACAGCTGTAACAACAGAGTATATGATCTAATAGGAGCCCAGTTGCTTGGAGGTGAATATATTTCTTGAGGGGATGATTAAATGAGAACATTGCAGAGGAGGTGATAGATGAAAGGAGAGATAGAAATGTGCTGGGAAGGAGTGGGAAGGCAGCAGAGAGTGAGGGAGAGAGAGAGAGAAAGGCAAAAATGAAGAGAAAATTAGCGGGTGGGAGTAGGTGGGCTAAAATAAAGTAAAAGTGAGTGAGGTGGACTTAAAGTAATAGACAGAGCATGGAGCGAGAGGGAGGAGGAAGAGAGGAATCTGTTTGCTGAGCAGCGAAGGTGCAGGGATATTTGCTGTTTCATTACACAGAGCAAGGGATCCCAAATTTCTCCACACAGAGCAAAAAAGTATTTTTCATTGGAGCTCTGGTTTTCCCAAACCGTAAAAACGGATCTTCCTGAGCACAGTGGTGAATAGTCTAAGAAATCAGTCAATTTTGACTCCAGGCTATTCTGACTTATTATTTTTTGGCACAGTAGTGTTCCAAGTAATGGTAATTAAATTATACAGTGATTTTCCAGTGTGTTCCTTGCATGTTTTTATTTTTAAATTTAATTAACTTTTTTTAGCTGATGTTTGCGTGTTTCTGTTTTACTGTATCTATGAATGAGAACCAGAGTGAGGGAGAGCTGCAGGTGACTTCATCAGTCAGGGAGACTGGTGGGTTCCGTCAGTGCGACGGCCTCGTCAGCAGCCCATATTAAACACATTAAACACTGGGCCGAGCCTCTCATTAATCAGCCCAGAGGGATGACAGCCACCTCTCCTATCGGGCCCATACATCCACGCATGCCCAGGGCTGTCTGGGCTCCAGGTAATATACCTTTTCTGCAGATAACACAATGATAGATCGACTGCAACCTTGCTGATTGGGGCTCGCTATTGTAATACCACCTTGTCTGGCTTTATCAGAGGGGCCCGTTGAGCAGTCATGACAGATCAGATTTTTAACAGCTCCATGATTCAACTAGTTTTTGACTGGAAAGGAGTGTCCTGATGTTTGTGTCAGCTGATTTATTGTCAGACCTGTGAGGTGAGACAGGTACCATCCAATCATAATTGTCATGTCTACTCCCTCTTGCAAAGAATAATGACGTCCTGTATGCAACCTGTCACATTAATTTGAACACTCTTATTAACCCTTCAAGAGGCCCTGTACCAGCTTGAGAGCTATGATCGATTAATCCCACACTTTCTTGCAGGTTATGTGGTGTGAGGTAGTTTCGGTTATCCTAACATGGCAGCTTTGTTTTTTCAAGGATGATACACCAATAAAGATAAAAAGTAAACGCGAATGTTAACTTACACGCTCTGTCATTAACGGGTTTCTCCAAAAGCAATCTGTTTTTGCATTGGAACGGAATTGATTTTTAATTACACTGCCGGTGTGAAGGGTGACTTTTAATCATCCGTGGTCAGTAATATTAGGTCTCACTTGTCCTATATATACCACACAGCCACAGAAGCTAGCACCTCATCCATAATCAACTGTTCTCTATTTTGTCATATACCAGCAGACCAAAAACAGAAAGAAAGAAAGGAAACTATAGGAAAGAAAGAAGGTGTGTGTAGCTGATAGCGAGCAATGTGCAAATCACACTAATAACTGCTGTAGTTAGTGCTTCACTTTGATTAATGTGGCTTCTTTAAGCGAAGCACATAATGGCAATGTGCAGTTCAGTCAGTTGGGATGTTGAGTTTTGTCCATGTCCAGGTGTAGATGGGGGTTTGCTCTGCACCACTAGGTGTCTCTCTTCAGATAAGTTAGAGTCTGGGGTTGCAGCTGACAGACGGGCTGTGAGAGGTCAGATCTAAAGAACAGGCTGGAGAAAGAAGTGAGGGCAACTCCACAGGGTCCGCTGCTTCAATTTATGCCCTTGTTTTTAGACGTGACCGTGGAAGACTTTGGTCCTAAAGCTGTCAAACTGTGTTTGTTGTTTTACGGAACAATCGTTATGTTACATTCAGTATTTTCCTCAACTCGTCATTGATGTTAAATGCTGCCAATAAATCTTTGAGAGAAACAATGTTCCTTAAACTCCAGACGATGGTGAATGAAATGTTTCTTTTTCAACAATTTATTTACCCGACAACATTGTTATTTAGCTACCCTTTTTCACTTCACCTGGTCTTTCATTCAGTCAAATGCACATTCTCTCTCTCTCTCCCTTCTGGTTTTGTCAAGATACGCTGCTCTGCATTTCCATTCCGTTGTCCTTCCTCCTCTATGCACTTTATTTTCTACTCTTCTATTCCTTTGTATTGACTACAAATCCTTTGCTACAGAGGTTTTAGTGTTTTGTACATGAGGGTCAGGAGTGCAGCAGTGTGTTATCTCAGCAACACTGTAAGACTAGATTCCAGTAAATCCCACCGAAACTGCATTACACATTAGGGCTCAGTGAAATACATGAAGAATGAATAGGGAGTGAAAACTACAGCATGAAATTAACCATTGGTTTTCTGTCATCTTTCCCAAAACAATTTTTGTGATTGAATAACTGCAAGAATGACTAGTTTTGTGACTTTTAAAGGGACATTACACTCTGTGTATTTAAAGCAAACCCATGACGTTGGATCAGTTTATGTTAAATATCGATTTTTGTATTAAAGCTAGGATCATTCATTCCACCCTACAACCCACATACAAGTAATTGGTGGGGTGATCTTTTTTTTTTATTATTATATAGACCAAATTAGAGTTAGACTATGTCTTGGCACTTATTTCATTTCATGACTTTTATTATAGGCACAGTGGAAAAAATACAGAGGTCCAGACCTAAGGACCTGCCTGCGAGGATTAGCCATTCACCTGATGTCTGCCTCAAAGTAGCTCATTGCACTGACTCTGACTCACACAGAGCATATGTATTGTGTGCACCCAGCGCTTGACGCTGGCAGGAAAACATAAGAAAAGGAGGAAGGGTAGAGTGCACTGCCCAGCTGCATCCATCTCCCAAATTGATGTTTTTATTTTTTGGTTTAGATTTTTTATTTCTTTATTTATTGGCATACAGCGCAGGCAGTACACAAACAGGAATTTATTTATTCATTAAAAAGGGCACTTTTCTTTTGGGGTCAAAACAACTGGAACTCAACCCCACTACAAATAGTGTTTCTCAAAAATATATGGACAAACACCATGTTATTACTTGGTGTCTATTTTTCCATGAGGCAGTACACACAGATCCTTTAAAGATGATTCTCGTGTGTGAGGATGCGGTGGAGGCAAAGGAGGTCACGGTGCCACAGTCTGCTGAACGTTGCTATGCCATGAACGAGGCCGGTTTAATTAACGTTTTACGTTACTTCCATTTTCCCCAGCCAACCAAAACAGACCAACAAGGGTAGGTGAGACTAGAGGAGAAACGTAATGGGAAATAAGGCAGCAACAATCAATTGTTTATTAGTCATTTGCTAATATAATCAAATTACAGTAATGAATTACAACAACTTCAGATTTTCTATTATTATTTATTTATTAATTCTGATTATTGAATGAATGTATAAATGTGAACAATTTCTCATCAAAGAAATTAAAAATCAATAATTCTAATTTGTGTCTGTGCCAAAGAATTTACACAGTTAAAAACCATGAAGCAGAGTCAGCTATACGGGTGTTTGTTTTTGTGTACAGGACTTCAGACATGTAGATATATTTACATATATGTAAATAGAAAAAAATATGTATATAACACACTTTTTCAAAAAAGATAATAATGTATCTTATTTTTGGGGTTAAGGAATCAAACAACAACTCCATTCATTGTGCAAATAATCCAATACACTGATATTCAGTTGCAGCCCTGATTTGAAACGGTACCTTAAAATTGTGCATGCTGAGAGAGCTGTGGAGAGAATGAGGAATGAAGGAGAGCGAGAGTAAACAGGATGTGAAGGATGATACAAAATAGTAAAAAATCT